>NC_060273.1:27766203-28126848 GCF_021613505.1 Equus quagga | reverse complement strand
AATCCATGTGCAAGGAATGTCTTTCCATCTCTTTATGTCATCGTCAATTTCTTTCAAGAAAGTCTTGTAGTTTTCATTGTATAGATCCTTCACTTCCTTGGTTAAGTTTATCCCAAGGTATTTTATTCTTTTCGTTGCGATGGTGAATGGGATAGAGTTCTTGAGTTCTTTTTCTGTTAGTTTATTGTTAGTGTATAGAAATGCTACTGATTTATGCACGTTAATTTTATACCCTGCTACTTTGCTGTAGTTGTTGATTATTTCTAATAGTTTTTCTGTGGATTCTTTGGGGTTTTCTATGTATAAGATCATGTCGTCTGCAAACAGCGCGAGTTTTACTTCTTCGTTACCTATTTGGATTCCTTTTATTTTTTTTTCCTGCCGAATTGCTCTGGCCAGCACCTCCAGTACTATGTTGAATAGGAGTGGTGAAAGTGGGCACCCTTGTCTTGTTCCTGTCCTCAGAGGGATGGCTTTCAGCTTTTGTCCATTGAGTATGATGTTGGCTGTGGGTCTATCATATATGGCCTTTATTATGTTGAGGTACTTTCCTTCTATACCCATTTTACTGAGGGTTTTTATCATAAATGGGTGTTGGATCTTGTCGAATGCTTTCTCTGCGTCTATTGAGATGATCATGTGGTTTTTGTTTTTCATTTTGTTGATGTAGTGTATCACGTTGATTGACTTGCGGATGTTGAACCATCCCTGTGTCCCTGGTATAAATCCCACTTGATCCTGGTGTATAATCTTTTTGATGTATTGCTGTAATCGGTTTGCCAAAATTTTGTTGAGGATTTTTGCATCTATGTTCATCAGTGATATCGGCCTGTAGTTCTCCTTCTTTGTGTTGTCCTTGTCAGGTTTGGGGATCAGAGTGATGTTGGCTTCATAGAATGTGTTAGGGAGTTCTCCATCTTTCTCAATTTTCTGGAACAGTTTGAGGAGAATAGGTATTACGTCTTCTTTGAATGTTTGGTAGAATTCTCCAGAGAAGCCGTCTGGTCCTGGACTCTTGTTTTTGGGGAGGTTTTTGATTACCGTTTCTATTTCCTTACTTGTGATTGGTCTATTCAGATTCTCCATTTCTTCCTGATTCAGTTTGGGGAGATTGTAGGAGTCTAGGAATTTGTCCATTTCTTCCAAGTTGTTCAATTTGTTGGCATATGGTTTTTCATAGTATTCTCTTATGATCTCTTGTATTTCATTGGTATCTGTTGTGATTTCTCCTCTGTCATTCCTGATTTTATTAATTTGCGCTTTCTCTCTTCTTTTCTTGGTGAGTCTGGCTAGGGGTTTGTCAATTTTGTTAATTCTTTCGAAGAACCAACTCTTTGTTTCATTGATCCTTTCTATTGTCTTTTTTGTTTCAATATCGTTTATTTCTGCTCTTATTTTTATTATTTCCCTCCTTCTACTGACTCTGGGCTTTGTTTGTTCTTCTTTTTCTAGTTCTGTTAGGTGTCGTTTGAGGTTGCTTACGTGAGCTTTTTCTTGTTTAGTGATGTGAGCCTGTATTGCGATGAATTTCCCTCTTAGGACTGCTTTTGCTGCATCCCAAATGATTTGGTATGTCGTGTTCTCATTTTCATTTGTCTCCAGATAATATTTGATTTCTTCTTTAATTTCTTCAATGATCCATTGTTTGTTGAGAAGCGTGTTGTTTAGTCTCCACATTTTTGCACCTTTCTCTGCTTTTTTCTTGTAGTTGATTTCTAGTTTAATAGCGTTATGATCAGAAAAGATGCTTGATATTATTTCAACTCTCTTGTATTTATTGATGTTTGCTTTGGTTCCCAAAATATGGTCAATCCTTGAGAATGTTCCATGTGCACTTGAGAAGAATGTGTAACCTGCTGTTTTTGGATGAAGTGTTCTATATATATCTATTAAGTCCATCTGGTCTAATTTTTCATTTAATTCTATTATTTCCTTGTTGATTTTCTGTCTGGATGTTCTGTCCATTGGTGTTAATGGTGTGTTGAGGTCCCCTACTATTATTGTATTGTTGTTGATGTCTTCTTTTAGTTCTATTAAGAGTTGCTTTACAAATTTTGGTGCTCCTGTGTTGGGTGCGTATATATTTATAAGTGTTATGTCCTCTTGGTGGAGAGTCCCTTTTATCATTATATACTGTCCCTCTTTATCTTTCTTTATCTGTTTTGCTTTGAAATCTACCTTGTCTGATATTAGTATAGCGACACCTGCTTTCTTTTGTTCATTATTAGCTTGGAGTATTGTTCTCCATCCCTTCACTCTGAGTCTGTGTTTGTCTTTGGGGCTGAGGTGTGTTTCCTGGAGGCAGCATATTGTTGGATCTTGTTCTTTGATCCATCCTGCCACTCTGTGTCTTTTGATTGGGGAGTTCAATCCATTTACATTTAGAGTGATTATTGAGACGTGGGGGCCTACCACTCCCATTTTGTGTCTTGTTTTCCGGTTTTTTTCAATTTCCTTTGTTTCTCGTCCCATGGTTTAATCTGTTCTGATGTAGAGCTGCTACTCTCTGTTGTTGTCCTTCTACTTATCTCCTCTGCTCTTGGTTTTGTAGCCCCTTTCCTTTTTTGGATTTTTCAGGAATGAGGGTTTTCCTGAGGATTTCCTGAAGAGGAGGTTTTGTGGCAATGAACTCCCTTAATTTTTGTTTATCTGGGAAAGTTTTTATTTCTCCATCGTATTTGAAGGATATTTTCGCTGGGTAGAGAATTCTCGGCTGTAGATTTTTGTCCTTCAGATTTTTGAATATATCATTCCACTCTCTTCTAGCCTGTAAAGTTTCTGCTGAGAAATCTGCTGATAGCCTGATGGGGGTTCCTTTGTAGGTTAGTTTCTTTTGCCTGGCTGTCCTTAATATTTTCTCCTTGTCGTTGACTTTTGCCACGTGGGGGGAAGCAACTCAGGATCCAAATACGAAACAAAATAAAATGGGAGTATTTCTGAGCCATTAACAGTGTTCAAAAAAAGGAGAGAGAAGTCTATTTAATCTACATTCTAGGCACCTTTTCTCTTGAGTGGCATGATTCCCAAGAAGGGTAGGTGATCTTAGTATACTATCTGGCTCTGCAGACTGAAAATTCTACATAGTCATGATAAGGTGATTTTTGTTTGTTTGTTTTCGAGTTTTAGAATTAACCTGTAGAAAGAGTAAAGTCTTCATTTTGGTAATGGGACACCATGTTTATGTCTTCAATCTTGATCATTTAAAAGTGATGCTACAGCTTACAGAGGTTAGAGAATGGAGGGATGGAGAAGAAGGAGAGAAAATGATGTGATGGCTAAAAGGCCCAATTTTGATGCTATGAAGTCAAGCATTTGCTAACATTGATGCAAGAAGAAACATAGGTTTAAATATATTATTTAAAATTATAAGAATAACCATGAGAAAAATGCTAATTATAAATATCACAAATTAGGACCAGAGGAGTTCTTATTATATTCTAGGTGGAAATACAGTGACATTGGAGGGAAGTGGGAAGATAGAACAAGTGACTGACATTTTCTTCTTTTATATTAGCTAGTCAGTATATATGCTTTACAACTGATAAATTATGAAATATTGTTATAAGCATATTATCTTCAAGAGAAACAAAAGGAGGAGGAGTTAAAACAAAAACAAGATAACTTAGAAATGAGGGTCAGAAGAAAAAGCATGTTTCTTTTTTGTTAAAGAACTTTGAACTGTTTTTTGTTTTACATATGTATCTAGTATTTTGATTAAAACTTAAATTTAAACATTTCTTAAGTCATCCTACCAAATGAAAAGGAAACAAACTTGATTCTCTCCTGGGAAATTGCGACTCGCTTCAAGATAACTGATTTATTTGTTTTGGACCAAATCTGAGAATGTTAAATTTTACACATGACTTGAAATTTTTTGTAAATCAATAAAAATGCAGCAGTGACTCTCGTACTTTACTTTTAAATGCTGTCTTGCTGTACATATGGATCACAGGCTTTTAGGAAACTTCTACATCAAAGGTCCAGGGCACCACACACTCTGCTTGTCAAATAACCCTCAGTTTCACGTCTCCCGTAAATCAAGTCCTGAGCCACATCACTTAAGAGAAATGCATTTCCCTGCTCCTGTTCTTTTCCCATGTAGGCTATCGACCTTCGGATAGCATGAGTTCATCTTATACAGAGGCTTCCCTAGCTGAGTTTTAATTCCCCTCCTTCCTGCTCCCTGCATTTATTTACTACTGCCCACTCTTACCTGCTGCAGTCATTGGCAGGTCCATCTCTAACTCTTTTACTTCCTCCAAGGCTGGTAGGCAACGCCCTTCATAGCCACACTGATGGCAAAAAAAGAGAGCAGCTGGGAAAGTAAGAGTGTACCCCTTACTAGTAGTTGACTGTATGGGAAAAGAAGATAAGGGGTCCAGGGGACAAACATCTCTTGGAAACTCCAGGCAGTATGCTGAGTGCTTCATATGAGGATTTGCTAAATTCCCACAAGCAGCTCATGACACAGGTGTTGTTTTCTCTCTATTACAGACGAGAAACTGAGCTCCACAAAAGTTAGGCACCTTTCCTGGTCACACTGTCGCTATGGATAGTGCCAAACTTGAACTTAGGTCTATCTAACTTGTGTCGTTTTAAAATACAAATCACGTACTAATTACATTGTGGCTGGCTTTCTACATCAGACAAGTTACACAGAATAACAAAATGGGGTTGAATATAGCTATATTTAACCAGCTAACTTGTAGGCAATCAAGAACTTGGAGCTGGTACCAGATTTGACAACAAGAAACAATCAACAGGATTGTGCGTCCAGGAATACAGGCTCTGATCTTAGTCCTATGACCCATTAGCTCTCTGGGCCTGAGTTGTCTCATTTATAAAATGAAATGTTTTTACAGGATGATTATTAAGCTTTCTTCCAACCCTGAATAATCTATACACTTAAAAGAAATAAAGCTCATTAAAGTTATTGTCTAATTCAGATATCTTCCAAATCACTGAGGTCAATGAGGTGGAAAAATGGATTTAAGCCTAAACAGTAAGACAATAATCGAACTAAAAATAAAATCCTTATATTCTGACACTTAACTTCTTACTGTCCAGCATGAAACAAAGTTAAAGTACTGTAGTGTATCAGTCTGCTTGGGCTGCCATAACAAAATACCACAGACAGAGGGGCTTAAATCAGAGAAATTTATTTCTCACAGTTCTGGGGGCTGGGAAGTTCAAGAGCAAGGTATCAAGTCGCCAGCAAGGTAAGTTTCACTCTGAGGCCTCTTCTCTTAGATTGTATGCAGTCATTGTCTGGCTGTGTGCTCACATGACCTCTGCTTTGTGTTCAGGCAGTGGGGGAGAGAGAAAGAAAGAGAGCAAGTTTTCTGGTGTCTCTTCTTAGAATGACACTAGTCCTCTAGGATCAGGGTCCCACTCTTATTGCCTCATTTAATGTTAATTATTCTGTACAGGTCCTATCTCTAAAGACAGCCTTACTGGGGGGTTAGGGCTTCAATATTCAAATTGTGCGGGGACACAGACATTCAGTCCATAACCTATATTGTTAGAAGATAGTGGCATGCATGCATCAGAATTGAAATTCCAAAATATTTCTCCTAATAAGAGTGAATAAAATACCCCAGCAAAAATGTTAAGTCAGAAATAATGTAGAGCAGTGTTTTCTCAGACTATAGCATGCATAAGAAACACCTGGAGAGATTGTTTAAACATATAGTTTAGCCGTGAAACTGGCTCTCAAATTATTTGTGACCAAAGTGGAAAAAAATCCATGCTGGTTATATACCTTTCACTGTCCATGGGAAGTTTGATACAAATCCCTTAAGGGGACTAAATTTTTGTCATCAATTCATTCTAAAATAAATTTATCATCTCTATGACAATGAGTAATAAGTGGATGATGCTCTGAACAAAATCCTGACAGTAATAAAGCTATTTCTTGCAGCAACTCTTAACAGAAGTTGAGGCTATCATGTCAAAACCAACTCAACAAAATCGTTATTCTTGGATTATGGATTATAAAATATTTCAAAATAAATGTAATTTTGCTTCTTCCCAATGCACAGAGTAATTAGAATTGGGTCAACAAAACATTGTCTAAGGAAGATGCTTAAGAGACCCACTTTGGTGAATAGATAAGACATCTGTGATAAGCATGACTTTTTTTAAAGAAGGGATACTTCCTCAAAGCCTGAAGAGTTGTTTGTCTCTCAAGTCATTTAATCATTCTCCTGGGGCTTGTGTTTATACAATTAATTTGCTTAGAAATACTTTTTTGCTTCTGTAGGCCAATACGTTTTATCTAGAAATAGAGATGTTAATGAGAGGAGACAGTTTGTATCCGATTCAGAAATCCTATGTTCTGTATCTTTTACATCTAGTTTGTGTAGCTGGCCTCTGATGCGTGTCTTTATGGTGAGGCTGAAGGTCTTGTTGACAAAATACCCATGAGAAGTTCTCCCTAAGATAAAGGAGATAACAGATTGCATTGCATGGGGCATGGTTCTCTGGTCCTAATGCTTCTCCATAATATTAGATAAAAGTCTTCCCAGACAAGTGTTTTGCACTAGCATAGACATTGTATATCTCACCTCTTTTCCAAGTCAATGGAGGTGTGCAGAGATGAGGAAAAAATAAAAAGAAAACAGTAACAAAATTCCATGGTGTTTGATTTGTGCATTTGTTCTACTGAGAGTCTCAGAGGAGTTCTTTTTGATAGGGGCCATAACTGATTAGAAAGGAATAAATTATGGGAAAGAATGCAAAGATACTGAGATTAAATCTCCACAAATCTACCACTGAAACTGGTAGCACTTGTATGAAACTCTTTTTGCTGTCAGCTACACAAAATGTGGATGTGTTCCTGTTGTCATGTTCCTCACCTCCTAAGACCTAGGATGGAGAGCTGAAAACACCAGCAAAAGGAATAGGTATGCCTTTGTGCTTAGCAATTATGTCGCTGAGTAATGTTGCCTATTTTAAGCCAAGGGAGTCGGGTGATGGTATTATTGCCTTCCCAGAAGAGATATTTCTGTTTCCTAAACTTCTGCTAAGTGATTAAAACTAAATCTATTCACTGACACCAAAAGTATTCACAGATTATGTTTGCCTCTCCTTGAGGTGGATTGGCCACGAAGATTTGTGATGGGCTACAAATACATACACAGAATCACATTGTCTACTTTTACATCACAACTGTCTCATTAGGTCACATCAATAAGAATCCAGCCCAGAATCAGTATGTTCCAAGTACTCCTAATTTCACCAGTCACTCCATAGGCAAGTCTACACTATGGATCTGTGTTATCATGTCTACCTGGCCAGACATTTTTTCATCCATCCATTTATTCAAAAAAGCTTAAACTTCATGCTGAGTGAAATATAAAACTAAACTTCATTTGTTATAATTTTTATCCTACAGTATTTATATTGAAAAGTCAGGCAAATTGCAGAAATAGTTCTCGTTTTCAGGGGTCTGGTGGGCAAGCCCAGTGACCCTTTTTATATCCATAGAAATTTTATAGACTTGAATCATGTTTCCTTTGTCTTTTCTATCTAATTCAAATCTTCTTTATATTCTTCCTTGGAAGCTTTTGAATCATCTGATACTTCACTGGCAGAAAATCATTCCAGAACCAGTGTTTCAGGGGATCAAAGAAATCCAGGATCAAAGAAACCCAGATCCTCTAATGTCTCCCTTCAGTCAACCTTCCTAATCCCCTCCACTTTCTGTTAGCTTTTCATATCTATGCCTGGGCCAAAGGGGCCCTAAGCACCTGCCACACATATAGATGTCAATTGCATTGAATGGACCATGAGAATCCAATTATGATGCTGTAAGGTAGCACTGTAGTAATATATACCAATATAATTAGAGCTAGAACTCTAGTAACATACTTTGTGTGACTTGACTTCTTTTAAATTTACTGAGACTTGTTTTAAGGCCCATAATACGGTCCATCCTGGTAAATGTTCTATGTGCACTTGAAAAGAATGTGTACAAGGGGCCAGCCCGGTGGCACAGTGGCTAAGTTCGCACGTTTCACTTAAGCGGCTGGGGGTTAGCTGGTTCTGATCCCGGGTGTGGACCTACACACTGTTTGTCAAGCCATGCTGTAGCAGACATTCCACATATAGAGTAGAGGAAGATGAGCACGGATGTTAGCTTAGAGCCAGTCTTCCTCAGGAAAAGAAAAAGAGGAGGATTGGCGCCAGATGTTAGCTCAGGGTTAATCTCCCTCAAAAAAAAAAAAGAATGTGTACAATATAGAAGATGAAAGAGGAATCATAAAAATACTCAGTTAACCCAAAAGAAAGCAGAAAAAGAGGAAGAAGGGAACAAAGATCAGATAAGAAAAGTAAAAACAAAGAGTAAGATGATAGATATCTCATTAAATGTAAATAGTTTAAATATCACAATTGAAAAACAGAGATTATTAGATTTGAGGTGGGGGTGCAAGACCCAACAATAAGTTGCCTACAAGAGGCTCACTTTAAGTATAAAGACATAAACAGAAAGGAAAAAAACGATATACCATGTTAAACTAATCAAAAAGCTGCCATAGCTATATTAATCTACAAAGTAGATTTCAGAGCAAAGAATATTACCATGGATAAAGACGATCATTTCATAATGATAAATGGGATCAATTCATTAAGAAGATGTAATACTCTTAAACATTTATGCCTCTAATAGCACAGCTTCGAAATACATGATGAAAAAACTGCTGTAACTGCAAGGAGAAATATACAAATGCACAATTATAGGCAGAGATTTCAATACCTTTCTCTCCTTAATTGATAGAACAGACAAACAAAAACAGTAAGGATATAGAAGATGCCAATAACACAGTCAAATGTCTCAACCTAATTAAAATTTACAGAACACTCGACCCAATAACAGCAGAATGCACATTATTTTCAAGTGCACACAGAACAGTTACCAAGATAGACCATATTCTGGGCCATAAAGTAAGTCTCAGTAAATTTGAAAAGAGTCAAGTCACACAAAGTACATTCTCTGACCTTAATGGAACTAAATTAAAAATCCACAACTAGAAGATCTCCAGAAAATTCCCCAAATATTTGGAAATTGATAACACACTTCTAAATTATTTATGAATCAAAAAGAATGAAAGAGGAAATCGTAAGGTATTTTGAACTTAATAAGAATAAAAACACATATCAAAATTTATGGGATGACACTAAAAACTGTACTAATAGGGAAACTAACAGCATTAAACTCCTATATTAAAAGAGAAGAAAGACCTCAGATCTATGCCCTCAACTTCCAACTTAAGAAACTAGAAAAAGAAGAGTAAATTAAACCTAAATTGAGGAAAAGAAAAGGAATAATACAGACTAAAGAGTAAATTGGTAAAATTTAAAAAATATAAAGCCAGAAAAACAATGTAGAAAATCAAAGAAACAAAAAGCTGGTTCTGTAAGATCAACATATATGACAAAGCTCTAGGTAAGCTGATCAGGGGAAAAGAGAGAGAAGGAAGGACGCAGGGTGGGAGGAAAGAAGGAAGGAAGGAAGAAGGAAGGCGGGAAAGAAGAGAAGAAAGACAAGTTATCCATACCATGAATGAAAGAAGTAATATCAATCTAAATTCTACAAATAATAAAAGGATACGCCAATCATTTCAACAATTTAGATGAATAGGACCAATTCTTCAAAAGACATGAACTACCAAATCTCACTCAAGAGCAAAGAGATAATCTGAAGAGCCTTGTATCTGTTAAAGAAAATTGGCTTGAAACCTTCCCACAAAGAAAACTCCAGGCCCAGATTCTGCACTGTGAATTCTACCAAAGTTTAAGGAAGAAATAATCCTGACTCAACACAAACTCTTGCAGAAAACTGAAGAGGAGGAAATACTTCTCAATTCATTCTGTGAGACTAGCATTATACTTACTTCACAACCACACAGAGACATCCCAAGAAAGGAAAACTACATGCCGATATCCCTTATGAAAATTGATATAAAATTCTAAACCAAAGTTTAGCAAATTAAATTTAAAAATAAAAATAATAATACATCATGACCAAGTGGAGTTTATCCCAGTAGTAGAAATTTGGTTCAACATGAGTAAAGAAATCAATATAATTTTCCATATTAACAGGCTAAAAAAAGGAAACTCATCTGAACACCTAAATAGATGGAAAAAAACATTAAAAAAATCCAACACCTATTCCACACTTAAAGTAAACAAAACTCTCAGAATCCTAGTTATAGAAGGGAACGTCCTCACTCTGATAAAGAGCAGCTACAAAAAACCTGCAGCTGTCACCTTACTTACTGGTGAAAGACCGAAAGCTTCGCCCCTAAGATGATGACCAGACAAGGATACCCTCTCCCATCACTTTCACTCAGCATTGTGGAAGCCAATGCAATCAGGTTGAAAAAAGAATTAAAATGCATCCAGATTGGAAAGGAAGAAGTTATGACTGTCTTTATTCTCAGACAACATGATAATCCATATATAAAATCTAATGGAATCTACAAAAAATGCTACTAGAACTAAACAGTGCAAAGTTTCAGGATCTAAGATTAATGTACAGAAACAAACTGTATTTCTAAATGAACAAACAGGAGTTGAAATTATAGAAACAATACCATTTAAAATGGCATCAAAATATAAAATTGGAATAAATCTGACAAAGTCTACAAGGCTTTTACATTGACAACTACAAAATATTGCCAAGAGAATTTTAAAAAGAAATAGATAAATGGAGAGGTTTATCACATAAAATCTAAAGCTATAAAATTTCTAGAAGATAACATAAGAAATAATCTTTCTGATCTTGTACCCTATATCTCAGATATGACACCAAAAGCGTGATCCATAAAAGAAAAAAGTAGGCAAATTGGACTTCATAAAAATTGAAATCTTTTGCTCTTCAAAAGACATTGTAATAAGAATGAAAAGACAAGCTACGAACTAGGAAAAAATATTTGCCAATATATATATAATATATATAAGTAAGATATATAGATAGAAAATACACATAATTAGGAAAACATGTTAAATATCATTAACCATTAGGGAAATATAAATTAAACCATGATAAGAGACCTCTACACACCTATTAAAGTGACTAAAATAAAAAATACTGACTATATCAAGTGCTGATAAGGATGTTGAACAACTGGAACTCTAAGACACTGCTGGTGGGAATGTAAAATGGGACAACTACTTTGGAAAACAGTTTGGCAGTTTCTTCTGGAAGCCATTCCACTCCCAGGTCTTCACTCAAGAGAAATAAAAGTACATGCCCTTTCAAAGACTTACGCGTGAATACTCTTAGCAACCACTTGTAATAGCTCAACACTGGAAACAATTCAAATGCCCATTCATAGGTGAATGGATAAACAGAAGCTGGTATAGCCTCGCAATGGAATACTACTCAGCAATAAACAGGAATAAACTATTGACACAGGCAACATCATAGATGAATCTCAAAATAATTATACTAAGTAAATTATAATAGATAAAAAAATACATATTTTAAGATTCCATTTATATAAAAGTCTAGAAAATGCAAATTAATCAGCAGTGACAGAAAGCAGATAAGAAGTCACCTGGAGAGGAAATGAGGGCAGGGAGGTGAGAAAGCAAAGGAACACGAAGAAACTTTTGGAGGTGATGGATGAGTTCATTACCTTGGTTGAGGTGATGGTTCTATGGGTGTCAAAACTCATCAGATTTTACCTTTAAACATGTGTGCTTTACTGCACTATCATTAAAGCTGTTAAAAAGTGACTGTACTTATCAGATAGAATATGTAGACCTGAAAATGTCCCAGAAAGTTCATAATGCACCAAAATGTCAACACGGAGCCAGCATTGGACTCAGTAAACAGCATTCACGTTATAGTCCTAAATATGGTATGTGATAGAATGGTGATACCTATTTAATTTTAATAATCTAGGTTTTAATATTATTCGTCCTGATCAGAAACTGAAGTTTATCTTTGTAGAAGAGAAGTGCAGCTGAGTTGTCAGTGTACCCAAATTTGCCTTGGGCGTATTTAAGCACTCTCTCTATTTACAGGTTTGAGGTATATTTGTAGGCAAAAGCAACCTGAGTTTAGGATTAAAAATAAAAAGATACCCAATGCCCCTAAATTCCATCAATGCTTCTATGACTCCTTCCTAATTTCCTTTCATTAACTGACCCATGAGCGCTCACCAGACTTGCTGCGAGTGGAATACAGCCGGGTCCCTGAATGCTGGTTCCTCTAAGGTTTCTTCACAGAGGAATGGCCCTCAGTTTACCCTGCGAGGGTGGCGCATGGAGACTTCAATCACCCAGTGTGCCAGGCTCAGATCAACTCGACCCCAACTGTCTAATTCCTGGTGAATGTTCCAGTGAAGAAAAGTGAAGCAGGCACGTTGTCCTCTCTGGCCATACAACTGTCACCCCTGAGCTGTCAGCATTTCCATCCAGCAACGCTTGAGGAATTGCTTTTCTCTCTCGCCAACAAAATTTGTCTCCAAAAGCCTCCACCTGCTTCCGTGAAGCCACTGGGAAGAAGGCGGTACAGGGCCAGGCCCCACTAGCGCCATCAGCTGCCTGTGCTCCGGTCCGCCCGGCACTTCCTGCCTGCCAGCACCATGCAAGAGTGAACCTCAAACAGAAGCCACGAGAGGTAGAATGCTCCCTTGCAATAAAGCGGCTGTGTCAGCTTCCTGTGAGGTGCCCTTCTGTTAGGTGCTTCTTCTGGCTTCTCAAAGGCGAGGTGTCTGAGACAAGACCACCCCCAACCCACTCTTCGCTGTAAGACTTGGCTTGTTACTGCTGGTCCGAGCCCACTGTTCTTGCTGCCCTTGTCCTGCCTTCCCAACCTTCTCACCCATGGTGCATGGAGCTCAGAATAGACCCCATTCTTTCTCAGACTTAGGCAGAGAGGGAGGCTAACTCCAAAATGAGAGCTTGTGGAAGCCAGTTCTTTTCAGAGGAGTCTGTTGCTTTCCCAACTCTCTCTTCTAGGGCCCTTCAACTCAGTGGGAGACCCAAAGATAGAATTACTTTCTTATCCCCTGCCGCCAGGTTTCAAGGTAATCAATTCTGCCACAACTGCTGCCCTTTAATACGAATTTACCACATTTTGGGTATTGTGCTGAGTTCTTTGCATGACATATCTCCTTAAATCTCTTTTAATTCTCAAAACTGCCCTTCAAAGCAGTTATTGCATTCTTTCTCAAGATCGTGCTTGTGTTCACCAAGGTTACAAACTTGCTCAAAGCTACACAGCTAGCAGGTAAGCAGTGACCGAGTGACTTTCAGTCCAGTCTTTCCTCTCCTCCATTGATGCTGTAATGCCTTGATCCTTCAGAATCTCTTTAATGAGAGAGCTTTCTCCTGTTGCCGTGAATCTCATTCACAATTCATAACCCACTAAAATCAGCAAACTTGGGCTGTGAGTCTGCTCATCAGTGGTCCCACTGCCTGGGCCTTCCTGAGGCTCAGAGGCACAGGAGTGTGGAGTCTGGGGTCACCATTCACCCAAGACCTCTTCTCAGAGGTGAAAGAGTGAGTACTTGCAAATATGCATTTTTCTAAAAATACCCAATAATTGAAACATCACACCAATCGACTTGCATTCTCCACAATCACTCTACACTTATGAGGGTTGACCACATTCCATTTTGAGCTAATATGAGTGTTTTTTACAAAAGCTAAATGTGTATGAGTCTGAAAAGCCATCCCCCCCACCTCTGGATCTTTGAACCAGGTGAGTCCATGCATCATATCTCCCTCCAGATGACCAAGCTGTGCTCCTAAATCTGCGAAGCCCTTCATGGCCGTTGTATGCACTGAGCCTCCCTTTCTGCTGACTTGCTCTCCTCCAAATCCTAGTGCCACCAGCTCCACTCTGACCTCCTGGAGTTGTAGCCCTGTCTCTGACCTTGCTCTGGCTCTGAAATTTGGGTTTGTCCTTGGTTTCTCCCAGCATGTGGTGCAAATTGTCCTCCACCACTCTGTGTCAGCCTACGTCTCTGCCTCTCTTATTGCTACTTTCTTGGTTCTGACCCCTAACATTCGGGGAAGGCCAGCATTGCGCCTCCCACAAAGAGAATATTAGGTAGCTAATTAGAGTTATGAGTGTGTGCACATTACATCTAAGTTTATATTGTCTGTCAGGTTATGTGAAATATATATATTCATTTTCATGCCTATTTAACACAAAAGTCCCTATCTCTGGGGGTAATGTGCCATTTTATCAGAAGTTTTCTATCATGTGAACATCATAACATCCTAATATTCTCCGCTCTGCTCTTCAACTCTCCAGGGAATCCCTTTCTCAGGTATTAATCTTGGCAGCAGCACTCATTAATATGATAAGGCTCTCTGGTTTTGAACAGCTCTTCAGACCCAAACAGGCCATAATTGAATGGAAGATTTAATTGTTTTTTTCTCAGCAAACAATCAGGCCAGGAGAGCAAGGACACTGCAGACAAAACACCACCACTCCACTCAGGAATGAAAGGCATGCGTTTCCATTCACTAATAGGTGGAAATGTTACTGGATTTCAGAAAGGCTGACTCGGGGCTCAGTTTGAGGAGAGAGCTATTGAATTCCCCGTCTGGCTGGTAGACAGCTCAGCCTCATGGCTCCCTCTTCCCCTGTCACTCTTGTTGATTTGCCTTCAAGGTGGCCATTCAGAGGGAGTGAAAGAAAAGGCCACTGTTTGCCATTTCAGGCCCAGAGATTTAGCTGTGACTCCTGTCCAGTGGCAGCTTTCAGCTCCACAGCTCAGCCCAGAGGCTCCCGCAAATGGATGGCGCGTCATGCCTCAGTCTCGTCTTTTGTTCACATTAAGTAAGATTCTCTCACAGAGAGGTAATAACTGCTGCCCCCTCACAGAAACCACAGCCAGGGGCACAGGTTTGACGGATCAGCGGCTGGCCCTGGATCAGCAAATTCCATTTTCTACCATACATCAACTCAGTAAACCATGTTTTTAAGCTTATTGACAGTCGGCATCTACGCAGTTTTATTACCTGCAGCCTGACCTCTCTCTCTCCCTCCATTGGCACTTAAATTTTAAGCTATCTGCATTCTAGCTGGAAAACTTTGTAAAACCTCAATTTTCAACTTTTTTTCTGTTGTTCTGAGACAATGAGAGAGAGCATGTCTGTATACTGTATAGATCATGTCCTCTACTATTTTGAGAGACTCAGAATCATAGAACAAGTTGAAAATCTGGTTTCAGGGGAGACATGACTACTGAGTAGGGAGCTGAGTGTAAGACTGGACACGTTTCTAGCTGCACTGGAGCCAGACCTCCAGATTTGTCTCCTCGAAGTTCGAAAGGAATCCCAAAACATCACACTTGCCTAGGTCCATGGTAGAATGAGTCAAACATGTTTTAAAGGCAAGTGACTCTGATTTTGGAATGAACCACGCCCAAATTCACTTCTGCTATGATGACTCATCAAAATAAGACCAATTGTCTCTGCTACAGCGTGGTAGAGACTGCTGGAAGTTTACCGAAATCAATTTCCCTTTCTTTTTGGATGTTTGATTCTTAGTCCATGCAGGAAAACAGTTACATGTCTGTAACTGATCACTGTTGATATTTATGACTTTCCACTTCCACCGCCGTTCCATGCTCCCTTTGTCTTCAATCAAGTCCCGAGAAGGTCAGGGCTCCTGACCTTGTGTGATGAGGTAGACCTTCATTCCTGAAGAGTCTGAGTATCGAGTGGCCCTGCCTTTATTTGATTGGTATGGTTTTCTATTCAACATAGAACTAATAAATGACTTCTCCAGAGAATCCCAAGTTTGAAGCATGATCTGGAATGTCACCACTATATAGCGGCAACCCAATTAACCCTAAATAATCAAAATCTATCACTTTAGCCAGTAGAATTACAACCTTCTTTACCTGTTGGTTCAACGGCATAAATAGCCCCAAGATGGCTAGGTGGTAGGCTAAACTTCTTGTTTAATGGAACCCTAGATGTGCACTCTGTTGGAAGCATCCTCCTGTGGGAATCAAGCCTAAATGACAAGGATGGGAAGCAAAATATTTGCAAGTTGGTTCTTGGCTATTTTAATTCCCAGACCCATGTGTTCAGGCTATGAGAAAGAGTACCACACATTGATCACTTATTGAAAGTATATTCCACATCAGATTTTCAGAGTACATTGTCCCAACTGACATGCAACTCTTAAGTAAGCCACTTCCCCATCTATCTGACCAGTTGCTTCTATATAATGTGATACAGGGTAAGACTAGTAAATCCCATGGGCATGAGTTCATTGTCACACTTATTTTGCAAATTTGTATAGGATAAAGTGACTGAGAATAAGGCATTCAATAAGTCCATGGGTTTTAGTGCTGGCAGAAGTGTTGAAAGAAAGGAAGGCAAGTACGTATCTATCCTAGAACAAACCACTGCCTTCTTTATGTTGGAAAAGGACCAAAGCAATCAATCTGTAACCAAGCAGCTGGCCGGTCACCCTGGAGAAAGGCACCAAAGCAGAGCTCAGCATTGTTGTTAGAAACTTGGGCCCTCAGACCACATTGGTGAGCTAATACGTAGGCTTTATCCCTGCCCTTATGGGAACTTTGTATGTGAGCCCATTAAGAGAGCATGGAATGGCTGGGAAAAGAGACTGACTGACATCTATAGAATGTGTCATCTTGTCCACGTGATTATTGAGAGCGTCCTCTGCAGGGCATGACCTTTGCTCGGCATTAAGATGAAACACAAATGTGTTAACACACTGTTCATCCAATATCTCTTCCCCAGATCTTTGTTGCCAATCTTCCAATTGTGTGCTTTCCAATTCCTGCCCATCCAGCCAGACACTTGGCCACTGCACATGAGTCAGGGTAGATCCAAAGAGCTGATCTCTCAGTCCAATCAAAGTGAACAATCAAACAACTCTTCAGGGAGGATTTGCCTTTATTGGTATCTTCCAAGAATATTCCTGATCAGAGCTGTAACACCACAGCAGTTCATTTCAGATTGGTGACTACACACTGCGCAGAACAATTGTAAACCAGACCCGGGCTCTTCCTTTTCAGTAAACCAGCCATCTTGAGGCCATGGATGTGGATTGAGGGAAAGGAGTCTCTGCAGCAGGAAGATATGAGGCGGAAATCTGAGCTTGGCACTCATGCAACTTACTTCCCTTCCAAAGCTGCTTAAGCCTGATCTCTTTCACAGCATTTCAACTTGATGATAGATGGTTGCTGTGCATATCCACACGTGGTAAGTCAGTTGATAGCCAGTTCCTCGTTGGTAGAGTAACAGATGCTTTGGTGCCCTGCCCAGATTTCCTCAACACTCACCATTTTGGTACATGTCAACAGTGTTCTGCTGCAGGCGTCAGTGATTCTCTACCTGAGGGCCACATTAGCGTCTTTCTCTTCCCTGTATCACATCTCCACTTCTTTACCAGTGCTTTCTGGGATTATCTTTCAAACAAACCACATATACTCAAATCCTATCTCAAGGTATGCTTCTGGGAGAACAGACAGCTCAAATCACATGGTAACTTGATATCAGGTGCTCAGTTTCTTTTCAGAAATAATCAGGAGCTTTATCTCAAGAAAATATTTGTATACGAAAGCATGTTTGGCTTTGCTCTGAAACCTAAATCTGCACATAGCTAGTAGACTAGATTTCCCATCTCCCTTGACGTTCAGTGTGGAAGCAAATCTGAGTTCTTGTCAATGGAATATAAGCAGAAGGAACGCGTGCTACTTTTATGAGCCCACCTCTTGAAAAAACAGCAAAACACCTCCCATGAGTACTCATCCATGCTCTACTTCCTTTCATGCCACCTTCAGTGGCAGTATTCTATGCGGCATTGGAAAGCACATGATGAAGACAAAAGACTTGTCAGCCTGGGTGCCTGAGTGGCCATATGGAACAACCCTTTGCCCAGCTGCCCTAGAATTTCACTAGACTGTTATGTGGATAAGAAGTAAACTTCTATTTCCTTAAGCCAATCAAAGTATAGATTTTCTTTTTACCTTCCCTGATATATATATTTACTTGAAAATTAATATTTTGAGTATAAAAGATGGGAAACAAAAAACAATGAAAACAGTTTCAGAGAAAATCAAATCACTAAACTAAGCTTGATTTTGTTGTTCTAAACCTCTAATTTTCTCCACATGAAAGCTGCTCACAAACAAAACACAACAGAGCAAACAAACAAATCTATAAAAGATCATCAAACTTAAATCTCACCAGCGCATACTGGTCATCCCAGAGTCAGGCAGAATCATTTTGCTCTCTCTGAGAACAACTGCTCACAAACCATGTGGCCTTTGCCCACTTTACCAAGAGGAAATCTTTATTCTCCTCTCCAATATTTTCTACTCAATTTGCTTTTCTGCCAGGAAGATGTCTTTTTCAGTCATCTATAGAGAGTTTCTCCAAATATTGTACTCCCTAGTTTCCTCATGGGGCTGCCCATCCCACCACTGACAGATTCAAATTATAGGTTGGAAGTCTCTCATTGAATAAATGGACTAAAGTCAGAATAAATGGAAGTTCCAATTCTCATAATTGTGAAATAGTTTATATCTGATTAAGCTGTATGAAGATAACAATGATAATATTGGGACAAAAAAAATAAAACAAAACAAAACAAAAATAACAAAGAACAACCTTTCTGATGGTACTGGAGAACAATCAAAAGCAGGTAGAAATGAGAATGGACTCAATACTTGAATGAAAGAAAATGCACTGGGTGAGAGCTATGTTTATATAGCTTTTCCCCTGAGGGCTATTCCAGTATGCTCACCATAGATTGCCTAGAACTCAGACAAAAATATACAGCCTTCTAGCCTGAGGTGTCAGAGAGAAGAATTTGGGGCTTCCAGAGTAGCTGAAAATTTAGGGAGAGGAGAATGTTTAAAAAGAAGGATCCACAGAAAGAAAAGTCCTCAAATCTGCGTGTAAACTCCCCTCAAATCCTTGACTGACATCTGAATTATGCATATGTGGAGAAGATGGAGAGACACCTAGCAAAGAGCAACTGTTGAAAAGTTGGAAAACTTGAGCAAAGATTTCAGCTGTGACTATTTGAAGAGAGAGTTCAGAGTTTGAACCTCATCAAGTTACAGCATGTTGGTAAACACCTTGAGCTTCCTGTTGATTTCTAAGAAGGGCCATGCCTTACATGTAAAGACTATTGCCCAGGACCAAGGATTCATACTAAGACTAAAAGAAAAACTGAAACAGACTCACTCTAACAAAGAATAAAACAAATTATCCACAAGTTCAAGGTACAGTCATGTGCTGCATAACAATGTTTTGGTCAGCAGCAGATTGCATATACAATGGTTGTCCTAGAAGATAAGTCCCATATAGCTTAGGTGTGCAGTAGGCTCTACCACCTAGGTGTGTGTTAGCACAAGGTCAAAATTGTCTAAAGATGCATTTCTCAGAAAACATTCTTGTTGTTAAGCAATGTGTGACTGAAATTAGCCAGGAATTAGATCAATGCTAGAGCAAAAACCAACTCATCCAAGGAAGATGATAGAATTCAGAGTTTCTGCAGCATCCACAATGTCCAGTACACAATCAACAATTACAAGACAGGGAAAGAACAGTGAAATGCGATCCACAGTCAAGAGAAAAATCAGTCAATAGACTAAGGCTACAGATAACTCAAAGTTGTAATTAGTAAACAAGGACTTTAAAGCAGTAATTAAATATATGATCAAGCGCATAAAGAAAATGGTTATAATTAGTGGACAGAAAATGAATAGCACCAGAGAAATAGGAACTATAAAAAAGGAAAGAATCAAAATTAAATTCAAGAACTTTGAAATATAATATTTGAAATAAAAAATTCACTGGATGGCAGATTAGATACAGTAAAAGAAAGTCATTTTGAACTTGAAAGAGCAAAAATTGAAGTTCTCAGAAACACGTGGGACAATATCAAATACTCTAAAATATATATAATTAGAGTCCCTGAAAGACAGAGAAAAAGGCCAGAAAAAATATATGAATAAGTAGTTGCTGACTCCCCAAGATTTGGTGAAAACCATTAACTTACAAATTCAAGAAACTCAGAGAACCCTCAGTAAGATAAATATAAAGAAAACCATAAGTAGGTCATCACAGTTCCACTACTGTAAACCAAAGATAAAGAAAATGTCTTCAAAGCCAGCAGAGAGGAATGACACATTATCCACAAGGGAACAACAATGCTATTTTTATAATTAACTTATCTTTTGAAACAGTCGAAATCAGGAAACAGTGAAACTGTCTACCTAAAATTCTATATCTAGTAAAAATATTCTTCAAACACGAAGACAAAATAAAAAACATTTCAGATAAACAAAATTTGAAAGAATTCATTTTCTGCAGATCTGGATTTAAAGAAATGTCCTCAGGTTGAAAGTAAATGAAACCAGCTAACAGTTAAATTCTGAAGAAAGGGATGAGGAATGCCAAAAATGATAAGCCCAGTCAATCAAAATTATTTATGGATTCTACTTGTGAACTCATCTATTTGCTAACATTTCTGTGTAACTATAACCCAAAAACGAATACTTGTGGCTTTTCTTCAGTCCTTCACAGACATGTACAGAAGGGTGAAAGCTCCAAGTTGTCAGATGGGCATCTTCACAGCTGAGGCAACACTCTGCCTTCTTGTTTTAGCTCTCATATCATAAAAACTGACCCTTCCATATTTATTTAGTGCCGTGTTTTCCCCATTTTTGTGGTTTTGGTTGGTGATTTTGCAGTTTAGAATGGTCCCTAAGTGTAGTGCTGAAGTGCTGTTTAATGTTCCTACGTGTAAGCAGGCTGTGACGGGTCTTAAGAGAACATGTGTATGTGGGTGATCTTCATTCAGACATGAGTTATGCACTGTTGGCCACGAGTTCAATGTTGGGAAGCAGCAATATACATGAACCAAGGTGTCTTTAGACATAAACACACATAAAACAAGGATAGCTATTGATCACTTGGTGAAAACGTTCTGACCAGAGTCTCCCAGGAACCTAACCTCATATTTCTCCTAGGAACAACAGCTCAGTATTCGCTAACTCACTGTTCACAATGACTTTATAGACTTTCTCGGTGTTCAAAATGACTTTATTTATTACCGTGAATAATGAACACCAACTATTTGTGAGTAAATAGAGAAGTCAATTGCTTCTTATTAAGTTCTTTAAAGACGCATGACTATTTGGTGCAAAAATGTTGATACTATTTTGTGAGTTTATAAGATAAGGAGATGTAAAATATATACAACAACAATACAAAACACAGGGGAACTGTGAATGGAGTTCTATTGTACTGTTGCAGGATTCTTATATTTTATGCAAAGTGGTGCAATTTTAAATCCAGGTAGATTATGATAAGGATGTGTGTTTTAATCCCCAGAGCAACCACTACAAAATTAATACAAAACAATTACAGTTTAAATGGCTATTTAGTGAATTAAAATGGAATATTAAAAATATTTAACTAATTCAAAGAGGTCAGGAAAGAAGGAACAGAGGAACAAAACACCAGTGAGAGATATAAAACAAATAGCAAAATGATTGGCTTAAAGACAACCATCTATCAATGAATACATTAAATGTAAATAAACAAAACAGATTGAAAAACAAAGAATGTCAGACTGGATAAAAAGAAGGATGAATGAATGAATAAACAAATGAATGAACAAGCTGTCTTGGAAAAATGGATCAAATGGAGTTAGTGAACATTTTGTCATTACTGGAACCCACTTACAGAACTCTTATCCCTCATTCTCAGCTCGCACAATGTAATGCTGTCTCTAACCCCAATCCTGGCTCCAAAACTCGGCATGTAACCCAGATCTGGGCAGTCAGAGTACAGTTTCTCCCTATCTATAGTTATTGATTAAGAAACAGGCATATGGGGGGGCCGGCCTGGTGGTGCCGTGGTTAAGTTCGCACGTTCCGTTTCAGCGGCCTGGAGTTCACTGGTTGGGATCCCGCGTGCGGACATGGCACCGCTTGGCAAGCCATGCTGTGATAGGCATCCCACATATAAAGTGGAGGAAGATGGGCACTGATGTTAGCTCAGGGCCAGTCTTCCTCAGCAAAAAGAGGAGGATTGGCAGTAGATGTTAGCTCAGAGCTAATCTTCCTCAAAAAGAAAAAAGGAACGGGCACATGACCCAAACTATACCAATGCGAATCACAGCCTACACTTTTGCTGGTATGCGGGTAAAGAGAAGCTCTTTTCTCACAAGTTTCTAAGCTGATAAAATGTAAACCTGGATCTTCTGGTGGCCATTTTTGCCTGTTTGATGATGAAGAAAACACAGAAAAAAGCAGAGTTGAAAAATATAAACATGTTTCTGATGTCAACATTTTGGCCATTTGGATCCAGGCACACCTGAAGCCTTATACACCCTGTCTTTTCAGTTATTTTGGTAAAGAAAAAATCCTCCTTTTGGTTTCTATCATTTTCAGCCAAAAGAGACCTGACTAACACAGGTAGCAAACCTATTGTTTTCCAAATAATCTGTAACATCAATTGAAATAGGATAAATTTGTTAAATGAGTTTGTTTCTAACTTCTGCCTCAATTTTTCAACCAAGGAGTTGAGAAACAACTAAAGGAGTTTGAGGAATCCTTACAAACTCATAAACGGGAGATGACATAAAGAGCTGCCTTCAAGTCAGTTGATGGGTATCCATCCTCCAATTGATGGATATTGTTCGTGAAAACATTGTGCCTTCTAATTTGCGCATGATAACTTAGTAGGCCCCCTGGGGTATGCACTCAACCATCAGCAGTTCCTTCTTGGCTGTTCCCCTTACAAGGATTCTTCACCTTTTTCCCAGACTATTTACTCAATGTCCAGGGCTAGATCTACATATAGGAACATTAACTCTCTCTTCCCACATCACTGACTATTTATACATGTAGAAACTAAACCAGGAGGAATTTCAAGTAGATCCCTACTTGCCTATCATTGATGTTTTAGGAATTTGACATTATCAGTAATTTGTATGACTTAAAAGGGAAGTTATCTCCTAATCTTCATAAATTACCTCTCAAATACTAGACTTTCTGCTATCTCTTTACTCTGTACTGGAAGAATGAGTTTTTAGGGTCTCGCAAGGTTAGCTTCTCTGTTTTGAGATCTTTCTCTACAACTATCTACTGTCATAGATAAAGAGAACAAGTCGATGCTAATGGAGTAATAAGAGTACACCAACGTAGATATGATTTATTGATCAGCACTCACATTGCATTTCATTCAAGAAGCTGTCTTGGGAGGTTTTACAAGTAAGAGCAAAATTGCTAGAGCGCTATTTGTTTATTCATACAACATGGTAAATTTTCAATAAAAGTCCGATGTATTGAATTAAATATGCATATGTTGGTATAGATTGTGCACAGAATATAAGAGGAATTCGTTGTTAGTGCTCTCAAGGGGATTCTGACTCCTACTGACCGTGTGTACAGTGGGGCAGTTTTTCGGCACCCTCCTCTCGTCTTCCAGTGCAGTATTGGACAATGCTCCACTGTTATTTATAAGGTTTTCATGGCCAACTTTTTGGAAAGTGGGTGGCCAGTTTCTCCCTCCTAGTCTTTCTTAATCTGGAAGCTCTACTGAAACCTGTCTACCATGGATGACGCTGCTAGTATCTGAAATACTGGTGGCATAGCTTTCAGCATCACAGCAACACACAGCTGCCACTGTATGACAACCGGCAGATGAGTGGTGGGGTTCCCTGACGGGTTAGGGAACCCGGGCCACTGCAGTGAGAGCCCTGAATCTTAACCCCTAGCTGGCCAGGGTGACTACAATAGGAATACATGTGAGGCAACTACTTTCTGTAGCTCAGGAAGCTGAAAAGGAGGGCATTACTGTCTCTGCCTTGGAGGATAGAAGCAGAGTTTCTAAGGAGGAGGCATTAAGCTGGATTGAGGAACAAGGAGGTGACCGGAGCTGGGACAAGGCTGAGAAAATTGAGGGCCCAGGGAACAAAACAAAGGATGCACTTGTTCTCAGGTGCTTACAGGATCAGGAGAGTGAGCTGTTCAGTGTGCCATGGATGCCTCACCTGCCTTGCCCTAGTCCTGGCCTTGAGTGTGGGGCATGCATCAGAGCCAAAGAAGGAGGGAGATAGCATAGGGAACAATGTGTGCCAAGGACTAGAGAGATGAAAGCAGGTATAGGTAGAGAAGGAGAAAGAAACAAGTCCTTTTAATTACAGCAAAGAATGCAGAGGTGGGAGAGGAGGGGGCAGAGATGAGCCTAATGGGTGGGCTGCAGCCAAATTGCAAAGTTTCATATGCTGGGCTAAGAATGTTTGACTGCTTATCATAGACAAAGGGGGAACGGTCTACAAATTCAGGGTTGTTTTTAAAGGATCACCGTGATAACATGGCGTGGAAAACTGGCTTGGAAGAGAAAGACCAAGGCTAGAATGAATCTGATAGGAAGCTGCAGTAACTGCCTGTGGAAGAGAGGACGGATGCCTTGGAGGGGCAGGGAGCTGACTTCACGTGGGGTTGGTCACTGAACGTATCTGATGGGGAAAGTCCACATGGAACTCCACGGCCTCTAGCCTGTACAAGAGGGCAATTCTATCAACTAAGAAAGACGAGAACAGGAGTTGACTAAGGAAGCATGCTGGAATTTTGAGTTTGGAGCATATTTTAAAAGATTTGACTAAGTTAGCTTGCGTCTTACTCAGCTCATGCTGCTGCAACAAAAATACCATAGACTGGGAAGCTTAAACAACAGAAATTTATTTCTCGTAGTTCTGGAGGCTGGAAGTCCAAGATCAAGATGCTAGCAGATTCACTTCCCAGTGAGGGCTCTCTTCCTGGCTTGTAGACAGCTGCCTTCTTGCTGTATCCGCACGTGAACTTTCCCTTCCTTGGTGCATGCACATGGGGTGGAGGAAGAGACAGAGAGAGAGAAAGAGTGAGCTCTCTGGTCTCTTCATATAAAGGTACTAATCTCTTCATGGGGCTCCACCCTCATGATTTTGTAATCACCTCCCCAAGTCCCTACCTCCACCAACCATTACAGTTGGAGTTAGGGTTTCAGCATGCGAATTTTGGGACAACAAAAACATTCAGCCCATAGAAACTTGGATAACTTTTTGATTTCATTGGCAGAAAAACCGGACTCAGCTCTTTGGCACTCCATAAACACAGCCAATAGAGCTGTCTTTAATCTATTTTTCACATTTTCACAGCTGGCCACTAGGACTTGATGGGCAAATGAGATCTCATCGGTGACTTGAACCACTTTAGCTCAGGAAATATAAAAGAAGCAATTCGCAGTTTAGCTTGGAAAAAGTAAGCAAGCTTGTCCCTGGAAGCCCAGCACTGACCCCACGGCCCCAGCTGACAAACTCTTGGCTTTGGAAATTCATGTAAAGTGTCTCCAGGGTCTTACCATTTTTCATAACCTTTATTTTCAAATCAGCTCCTTGTTTCTGATCCTCTAGGCCTCTGCTGAAGAAAAGTTGACATGTCTTAGAAGAAAAGCACACACACACGGTGCATACCACTCTAACATTAATCAGTCAAATGTCCAATTCTCCTACTGCCTGTTTTCAAAGTTAACCTTCCACCCCCTTCTCCCTCAGCATCCCGGAGTTAAACTCCCATATTACTATTATTATTTTCTTTTCTTTTTTTTCCCCCCACATCTCTTGGATCTCCAGATTTAGCTGAAGGCACAGCATTGTTCAGGGTTGATTTTCAAAGCCATAGAAACCCAGGTATTGTTTGCTTTTTCCATTCCACCTCTTGTTAGCAGAAATGCACACACTGAAATTTCATTCTCAGCTGTGAACATTATGAGACAAAGTACCTTTTTTTCCCTCTAGAGCCCCTCCCCTGTGGAATTCCTCCAGCCCCCATCCTGGCAGAGACTCTGCTCAGAGCCCTGTGCTGTCTGCAGCTCTGAGCACACTCTCCTCTCCAGTAATTTATCCGTTTCCTCCCCCTGGCTCCTCCATGAGAATGGGATCTATGTTAGTACAGAGACCCAAACTATTTCACATCCTGGCCCTAGGACAGCAGGAGACACAGGTATGGGCTCGAGAAACGCCTGTTGACTAAATGAAAGAATGAAGGATGAGCAGGCTGTCCTGGGTGGAGTGAAATGCCCAGCCCCTGAATAGCAAAGTGCTGCCATCAGTGGGGCCTCTCTGCTCCGCTGTTTGTACCAGCAAAGGCCCTGCCCTCCCTGGTCCTTCACACCCTCCTTATTGACAGGCTTGCAGGGTAGCCGGTGAGGGTGAGAGGTGCCTTGAGGGGCCCACCCAGAGCACAGGCGGTGGGTTTACCAGTAAAGGAAACCCAGCTGTGACCTTGTTAGTCCTGAGCCCTGGCTGCAGTAGCTGCCAGTGGCTCCCCTATGAGGACCTTCCCTCATCTCCTTCCCAGGGCACTCCCAGCTAAGCCCTCTGTGGCCCTCCCCTGGGCCGTGAGAAAGGCAATTTCTCTCCACAGCTGTCTTCTTATTTACCTTGAAGCCTATAAGTTCCAGGACTGCACATTCCAATTCAGAAACAGCCAGAAAAATGATTACAAAAGGACATGCTGATGTTCTGGTTTAGAAAAACGTATGTTCTCTTCTGATGCATTTGAATATGCTCTTTCTGCTGGCTGATCTTGGTTTTTCAAGTTGATAAAAATCTACTTGGGGGCCAGCCTGGTGGTGTAGTGGTTAAGTTCACACTCTCCACTTTGGCAGCCTGGGGTTCATAGGTTCAGATTCTGGGTGTGAACCTACATACAGCTCGTGAAGCCATGCTGTGGTGGCATCCCACATACACTATAGAGGAAGATTGGCACAGATGTTAGCTCAGGACCAATCTTCCTCACCAAAGGAAGGAAAAAGTACTCTGGCATTCATGTGCTCATGCATTTAATCAACAAACATGGCCAAATACCTGCCATGGGCCAGATCCATCTCACATTTCACTCCCTTTGATGGATGAAACCTTCTCTGACTTGCTAAATGGAAGTTAATGATTCAGCCAAAGTGCATTTCACATTCATTTTCATTGCCCTTTCATGCCCTCTCTTCCTGCTGAGGAGCAACTGAACCGCCCCCAGCATGTCGACTGGTGCACAGGAGGAGCGCGGCAAGGGAGAACATGGAGTTCCCAGTCCCACATTGGATGTGAAAGCCCACTCTTCAGAACTGGAGATTTTTCAAGGGTAAATACTATATTTTTTCCCACAGGTTATAAATGTTGTCCATGGATTTCCAGTGGCTTCTTTCGATGCTAACGAGTGGCTTCTTTGTGAAGAACCCCCTGTCATGCACCCGCGTTTCAGGCGAGTCTCACACCATCGTCTGTATTATCGAAGAATAACCTTGGTCTACAAATGTTGGGTCCTAAAAGGAAAACAGACAAACAAACAACAAAACTACCATTTCCTGAGAATACTTACGGGTCAAATCTGGAATCCGCAGGAATTTCAAGGTTCAGAGGATAAGCCAATAGTTCAAAATCTGTGGTCAGGTCACAGCCAAATGTTACGTTGGAATAGCAGGTGTCCCAAGTTTATGAAATGGACCATTGTGTTACCAAACGCCCTAAGTACTCCACATTGTTATTAACCTCTGAGATCCAGCATGCCTGAGAAGGCCCAGCCCAGGCCAGCATCATCCTCAAGATGGGACAGAGTGTTGAGGAGCACCGTGATTTCTAGGGTATTTTCCAAAAATAGGCATGTGCTCACTTACCAAATCAGTAGCTGATAAGTCCCTTATCAAGTGGCAGTGCTTTGTTAATGGCCTTGTGGTCAAACAGCTAGGTTTTCCACAGACACAAAGGAAGGAGATGAGAGAGAAAAAAAGAGAAGGGGAAAGAATTAGAGACAGAGAAACAGAGACAGAGAGAGACACAGAGACAGAGAAGGGGAGGAGTGCCTTGAGGGAGACACGGCTGACGCTAGTGATGCTGCTGGAGGTGGAGTGGAAGCAGAAAAGAACTCTGGCTTCTTCCAATTTACTGCCTTCAGTTTCTCACCGATTCCTCCATTGTCTGAACCCAGAGAAAGTCAGGGAAATGCAGTCTGCAGGCCAGGCCCCACAGGACAGAGCAAACTGGGGAAGGTGAGGCAGGCTCTAAGGTTCCAGAGACCCCAAGCAGACACAACAGCTCTGGAGCCTGCGCAGCTCAATGGGACCAAGGGCTGCAGGTGCAAAGAGCAATGACTTGAGCATTGTTTTTCAGGCAGCCACTGCCTGTAGCAAATGTTCTTGAAGATATTTATTCACCTCGGTCAGAGTAATGGAGAACTGACCGCAATACCTTGCAATTCCTCTTTGCCTGCATAGACAAATGGATGTTGAGCCCAGAAGTCCCACCCTGTCTCTGGGAAGCAGCCTGGGCTCTTCTAGGACCTCAGGGACTCCTGAAAAGCTGAAGCATCAGAAGACCCTGTGAGAAGGAACTGCTGAGCCTGGACCAGCACACAGTCTCCCCTGCTGGGCTCATTAGAGCTCCAGTTGGACAGAATATATTAACACCTCAGAGAACCCTTTTCCTGTGCAATGACACAGTGAGGAAATGTCTCATATCTGACTCCCAGCATGTGTGCTAGTGTGTGTTGGGTGGAGGGGGTGGAGGTGCTTTCCCACCAGTTCATAGAGAAGAAGGAGGACCCTTTCCAGACGCTAGTTCTTGGTAGTGTAAGAGGGTAAGAGCTAGAGGCCATGAGCACCAGGCACACACCAAGCTCCCCAGCCCTGCCCCAGCTCAGAACCTCCCCCCTGGATGCTGCAATCACAGGGGTACAGTTCTGAAACTCAAAGTTTTTAGGTTCAGAGGAGAGCTAACTATTAAACTTGCTAGATTTAGGAGACCTGGGTGTACGGCTTAGCTCTGCCAATTTATTTGTTAAATGACTTTGAGGCAGATGATGTAAACCTCCTTAGTCTCAGTGTTCTTATCTGCAAAGTGCCATTTCTCACATCGTTGGAGAGATTTAATAAATAGCATCCCAGAAAAGTGTGAGTGCTAAATAAATGCATGTATGTGTTTTTGTTAACTTTCCAAAAATGAGATTATGATAGGTATGCTTGACTCAAAATGATGATGACAGTGATTTCTATAGTTGTTTTGGTTGGAGCAAAGGAAATGATTCTCTATATTTTAATTTGATAAAATGAGGCGTCTGAGCATAGGAAAATGGGGAGGACACTGCTCCCAGGATGTGAGGGGGGCTGCAGATCATCCCTGCTCTGCCACTCTCCTTCTCCCCTCAGGGGAGCATCGCTTGTTCACAGTGGCTTGGGGAATGGAAATTTTGTTGGTCCGTAACAAAGTGACTTGAAATGAAGCTCTACTGCTCAGGAGGGATGTTGACTGGCAGCTGCATCCTCCAACCAGATCCATTCTGCTCCTGGCTCTCTCTCCAGCTGGTCCCTTCCCACTGCTGTCCTCAGAGCACAGCCCCCTGTTTACCAGTCTCCATGGCAGCAGCTATGAGAGTGACAGGATAGGCCACAGGGAGGTGACAGTCACATGATTGATATGTCAGGATCTGCTCATCTCTCTTGTGTCTTGAATCCTGCTTACAACCATTTACTCCTGAACGCTGGAGTTGTAAGCAGAAGACTAAAGACTAGCTCTTATTTTCTTGGATGTCCATTCCTTTTCATCCTTTGTCTCTTTATTTTTCCCTTAAGTCCTCCCCTACTTACCTGCTCCATAATATATTTGCAAGATATCCACTTGCATCCATCTCTCCTGCCTCCACCCTAATCCAAGCTGCAAACATCTCTCAA
This sequence comes from Equus quagga, assembly GCF_021613505.1. NCBI lineage: Eukaryota > Metazoa > Chordata > Mammalia > Perissodactyla > Equidae > Equus > Equus quagga. Next base: position 28,097,112 of record NC_060273.1, on the reverse strand, counting down.
CAGAACCATTGCAATCGCCTCCCAACTGGTCCATAGGAATCTCCTCCAGCCCCCATCATCCATTCTCCAGGCTGCAGCCAGAGTGAGCTTTTACAAACACAAATCAGGTAATGTCATCCCCTTCTTGAAGTTCTTTAATGGCTTCCCATTGCTTGGAAGATCAACAGGAAAATTCTCAATACGGCCTCCCTGCTCTTGTGGGGTCTGGCTGAGACCTCTCTCTTTATCCCCACCCTCAACCCCATCACCCCATCATCAACCATCCAAGCAGCCACACCAGCCTTCCATTCTTTAGATGCTCTGAGTTCTCTCCCCTCAAGGCCGTGGCACATGCTGTTCCTTCTGCCTGGGATTCTTTTCAAAACCTGCCCCACTTCTGTTCTTCTTGAGAATGCCTACTCATCTGATCTCAGCTTAACTTTTTCTTCCCCCTAGGAAGGCTATTACCTCCAAGAGGAGCTCACTACCTCTGCCTACCTCTCCAAGACCAGTTGGAGTCCCCTGTTTTACACCCTCCCAGCTTGTTGTTCTTTTCCGTCAGAGGATTTTATCAGGGTTATAATTACATAGGATCTTTGGTAACCAGGTATGTGCACTTAATGAAGGCAGGGATCCATTCTGTCCTGTTCTCCACTGGATCTCCAAAGACTGCACAGGGATTGGCAATGGTGGACCCTTACTCAGTATTCACTGGATGAGTGAAGGCATGAATGGTGTTTGGCAAGAACAATTAGCCTCTCTGGGTCTCAGTTACACATTCTGTAAAATCGATATCGTATTACAATCATCCTTGTCTTCTTAGAGGTGCTGCTTTGTAAAAAACCGGAATCCCCCACTACACGAGATACACTTCCTCAGCCCAAGGACCACGGTGCACCCACGAGCCTGCACTTTGTTTCGATCCTCATTCCAAACTTTTCATTGATAACAAAGAAGCTGGAAATCAATGCCCAGTCCAGGTATTCCCTGCCTGTTTGTAGATCAATTATTAAGACTGATTAATTCCTAAAGGCCCTCCAATATCTGACTCATTTCAACACCAATTTCCTCTCCTTTGGTTACCATCCAAAGTCCTGGCATGTCTCATACCAAGACTGAACAAACGTTATGTCAGCAGAAGTTCCAGGAAAGCCATGAGGAAACATTGCCTGCTCAAGTCAGTGGTGATCTCCTGCTCATTCAAATGCCACTTCCCCACGCTCCAGGCAGCAGCTGGCATATGGATGCCCTGAACTACATGTTCCAGCTCTGGTGTGCTGGCCAGTCCGCAGACTCACTCTAGGAAGACCTGGCCAGTCTCAGATCTAGAGCACTTACCATTCCATGGCTGCAAAACAGAGGACTTGATTTTAATTTCTTTGGCCAAGACTGTCCAACCATAGGAACTCTCACAGGACCTCTCTCATAAGAACTCTGAAGCCAGTTTCTATCCTTAATTATGCAACTCAAAGGCCAACCCTGACCACATTCACTGGGCTTGGGAATAGAAAATCTTTCTTCGCCAGCAAAGGTCTATTTGACTTTTCAACCTATGACATTTAAACCTCTGTGTTTGTTTTGTTTTAAGCAATTCTGGAGCTTCAAGTGCAGCTCCTCAAGATGACACCTCTAACTGGAATGGTGGCTTTGCAAATTGATGTGAGAGTACTTGGCAGTGTCTTGAGATGCTGAGTTAACAAATCTGTCCTTTCAATCATGTGAATTCAGTGTGATACCTTTTGGCCCATTGTCAACAAACACTGTGAATGCATGTGGTTAGAGAGCAGGGAGCTTACCCAGCTTAGTTAGATATACATTAAAAGAAACAAATGTTTGCATTGAGAATTGGATTTAGGATTGTCCTCTATTTCCAACATGTCTAATGTTATTGCATAATCTACATTTCTATGCGCATTCTCGTCAATTTCATGGATTAATTTATCCTAAGAATATTTTTAATCATGTTGCCCACAGGATATATGTGTAATTCTCTCTTTCCTTTCTTGAAACATAATTGAGATCTAGTTTTGTGACAAGCCTTGTGTTATGTCCTTTGATAAAGAAATACTGTTGGCCCGGCCTGGTGGCGCAATGGTTAAGTTCATACATTCTGCTTCGGCGCCCGGAATTCGCTGGTTCAGATCCCGGGTGCATACATGGCACTGCATGGCAAGCCATGCTGTGGTAGGCGTGCCACATATAAAGTAGAGGAAGATGGGCACGGATGTTAGCTCAGGGCTAATCTTCCTCAAAAAATAAAAAATAAAATAAAGAACTAGTGTTATTACGTATTTCTCTCTCATTTTCCAGTAAAAGAGAGAAAAAGTAAATGAATGATGGCAGTGCATTACAATACACCTACTATGGGTATAAGCAAAGTCCTTAGACACTCAAAAGAGGGAGGTTTTAAATCTCTGTGGTAATTAGGGAAGGTTTCAGAGAGGTGGTGACATTTAGACTGGGTCCCATGTGAGGAATACGGAGGGGACTATTAGGAGAAGAAGAAGGCAAAGTCAAGAGGAAAGGGGGCAAAGGAGATAGACAGGAAATTGACAGAAGAAATTTTAAAAGCCAAGGAGCATATGATGATATGTTCAAAAATCACAGTAATTAATTCCTATCAGACTGGGAAATTTAGAAAGCTAGATGATGCCAAGTGTTTCTGAGATGCGGAGGATATAGATATTGGTGCAGCCATTCTGTAGAACAACCTGTTAATATTTAGCCAAATGAGGTACACTAATGACCCCTGGGCAGCAGTTCAACTTCTGAGCCTCTATGTCCCAGGGAAATTCTCAGTACAACCTCATCACAGCATCATTTGGGGTTCTGGGGAGCTAGAGTCAACCTCTTGCACAGACAATAGCGTGCAATGAATTAAAACTGAGCTTAACGTAACTCTAAACCTGAGACTATGAAAGGAGAGAGACAGAGAGAGATTGAAAATGGGTGAAAGGCATTGGAGACAAAGGCAATGAGGCTTGGGAGAGAAGGTGTATTGTTTTCTGAATATCAGAAATTTTGGTATTTCTGCTGCATTGGGTATGCTTAGAAAGCAAAGGAAGAAAGACTTGGACAGATAGGTTGAGGAGAGATTGTAAAGGGCTTTGTAAGTCATGCTAAAGGGATAGATATCTTATTTCATAGGCATTCAAGTTATAGGGCAGACAGTAACATGACGATATTTGGATTTTTAAGCCAATCACTAAAGTACCAGCTTGAAAGAAGAACTGAAAGGAGGTGACAAGTGTCGTATACCAAGGGCCAGTGGAATCCTAGTAGCAGTAGGGAAGTTCTCGGTATCTAGCTGCATTTTTCTTCCATTGATAAGTAAAATGGCAATGACATATGAACAATGTCTCTAAGGCACCCAGAGGCCCACCTCTGTCCATCCCTCAGGGGCATCTCCTATCTCTTCTCCAAAAGCCGTGAAGCTATCCCCAGAGCTCTCCCTACCCTTCAGCCAAACTCCATTCATCAACTTCTTCGTATTGGCACAATGCAGATAGAGTCCAGGGAGTGACTGGCTAATAAGGCTTGGTTTTTACCTTTCATACTTAAAATTTTCTTCCTCCCACCCGCACTTGCTCTGGGTCACATCCCAACTCTTTCCTCAGGAAATGGAGGAAAATGGATGGTGACTTATCTTGATAACACAAAAAGACTTCTGAGGGAAGTTTTTCTTGGGGTTTAACATTAGAAAATCAATCAACGTAATTCCCCATATTAACAAACTTAAAACACACACACACACGAACATCTCAATAGATGGAGAAAAAACATTTGACAAAATCCAACATCCACTGCAGATAAAAACTCTCAGCAACTTAAGAATAGAGGGGGAACTGCCTCAACTTGGTCAGGACGTCTAAGCAAAACCTATAGCTAGCATCACATTCTTAAGGGCAAAAGGCTGAATGCTTTTCCCCTAAGGTCAGGAACAAGACAGAGATAATAGTTTTCACCAGAGGTTCTAGCAATGCAATTGGGTTAACAAAAGAAAAGATTCTAAAGAGTGAAGTACAACTGTCTTTATTACAGATGCCATGATCGGAACGTGCTGCCCAAAAGTCTGCCACTTTGGTGTGTGAATTATTTTGAGCTGAAGGCTATTGAGAATCAACAGATACAGAAAGAAGCATTTTTGGGGATTCCCTTAACTGACTAAAAGCAGAAACTTCTGAGAAATGAGACTGCTCTAAATCCCCTCTCCATGGGAGTTTTATGGCCATGAAGAAGACCAAGTCGGAATCAAGATGAGTCTGCGCAAACAAACCTTACTAAAATAACTCTCATCTTCCATTAGTTTCCCCATATATTTACCGTCTCATGATTTACGGCCCCTAGAAACCCAAATTCCCCTTTCCTTTGTCTAGTTACTTCTCCTTATCATGCTTTGTTAAAATGGTATATAAAGTTCCGAGTCTAACCACTTCTTTGGGTTTTCACTTCTTTTCTGTGAATCCTTCATGCATGTAAAATTAAAAATATTAATCAAATTTGTATTCTCTTTTACCCTATTAATCTTTCTTTTATCAGTTAGTTCACAGGCCCTAGCTACAGAACCTAAGAAAGTTGAGGAGAAGCTTTACCTCCCCTACAATTGATAATGTAGAAAATAGTATAAAATCTCTAAATACCTAAGTGAGATGAGCATGGTTGCCGCACACAAGACCAATACACAAAATTCATTATAATTTTATGTATTATAAATGAACAATGGAAATCTGAAATTCAATTAAAAATATATTTTATTAAACATGAAAAAATATTAAATACTTAGGGAAAATATGACCAAAAAAGAAAAAAGACCTGTATACCAAAGACTAGAAAACACTGAGGGAGATTAAAGAAGGCTTAAATAAATGGAGAAACACACTAAGTTCATGGGTCAGAAGATTCAATATCATTAAGATGTCAGTTCTCCCCAAATTGAGCTATGCATCCAATGCAATTCCAATTGAAATCTCTGTGAGCTCTTTTTATAGAAATTGACAAACTGATTCTAAAATTCATATGGAAATGCAAAGCACCTAGAATAGCCAAACAACTGTGAAAATGAACTAGAAAGCTAGAGAAGTAGCATTATTTGATCTCAATACTTATTTTAAAGCTAAAATAATCAAAACATACTGTTTCATGTCAAAATAGGTGATTAGATCAATGGAACACAAAACAGTCCATTAAGAGATCCACATATATATGGACAACTGGTTTTCAACAAAGGTGCAAAGGCAATTCCATGGAGAAACGATAATGTTTTCAACAAATGATGCTGGAAAGGGGATAACCCCACACACAAACACACATCTATCCATATTTAACAGCATATAGAGAAATTAACTCAAATGGATCATACAACTGAAGGTCAAACATAAAACTGTGAAACATCTAAAAGAAAACAGAAAAAAAATCATTATGAATTTGGGTTACCCAAAGACTTCTTAGATATGATACCAAAAGCACTACCTTTAGGGCCCTGCCTGGTGGCGTAATGGTTGAGTTCCTACGCTCTGCTTCAGTGGCCCGGGGTTTGCAAGTTTGGATCCCAGGTGCAGACCTAGCACTGCTCATCAAGCCATGCTGTGGTGGCATCCCACATAAAATAGAGGAAGGCTGTCACAGATGTTAGCTCAGCAACAATCTTCCTCAAGCAAAAAGAGGAAGATTGGTAATACACATTCGCTCAGGGTTGACCTTCCTCACACACACAAAAAAATAGCACTAGTTTCAAAAGAACAAATTAATAAATTGGCTTTTATAAAATTAAAATCTTCTGCTCTTCAAAAGTCACTATTAAGAAAAACCACAGACTTGGAGAAAATATTTGCCAAACATATATTTGATAAAGTGCTTGCCTCCAGAATATAGAAAGAACTCTCAACATTCAATTAAAAGAAAACGAACTAAAAGAAATATTTGCAAAAGATCTGAACAAAGAATGTGTAAGGTTGGCAAATAAGTGCATGAAAATACATTCAACGTTATTAGTCATCAGGAAAATGGAAATTAAAACCACAATGTGAAGTGGCTAACATTAGAAAGACTGACTGTACTAAGTGTTGACAGGGACTTGGCAGAACTGGAACTCTCATGCCTTGCTGGTGGGAAAATAAACAGGTACAACCACTTTTGAGAATATTTGGGTTGTTTGATTAAAAATTAAACATGCATCATATGTTTTGGCCATGCCACTCCTAGGTATTTACTCATGAGACTTTTTTTAAAAAGTCCATAAAAGACTTGTACATTCTGAATGTTCATGGCAGCTTTATTTGTAATAGCCAAAAACCAGGAACAACGCAAATGTCCGCCAGCAGGTGAATGGATAAGCAAATTGTGATATATCTATACAACAGAATACTACTTATAAAGGAATTAACTACTGATAGACACAACAAGAATGAATCTTAAAATAGTCTCGCTGACTGAAAGTGAGACAAAAACAGAGTACACCTTCTATGAAATTCCATTTATATAAAGTTCTAGAAAATGTAAAGTACTGCCTCAACTCAGTGACTAAAAGCAGATCAGAGATTGCTTGGGGTGAGGGTGGGTAGGTGGAGAATGCAACAGGACACACAGACACAATAAAACTTTGGGGAATGGTGGGTACGTTCATTACCTTGATTGAAGTGATGGTTTTGACGGGGTTCAGGCTAGGCTGTCCCAAAATATGCCACTTTAGTATATTGGATATGTTGAATTAAAGTTATTTAAGAAAGAGCCAATGCAAGAAGGACACTCCAATCCTCCTTTGTCCCCCTGAAAGAGGAAATAACTCTCTCATGTGAAAGTTACCCTCCCCGGGAGGTAGAGAGACATCCTTATCACCAGAGATAGGGAATTCAGGGCTAAGAAGTCTGTGTAAACAAACCACTTCGTTTCTTCACTAATTAGTACCCAAACCTAAGTTTCTCTGTCTTGCCAGTTCTTCACAAATTCATTGTTCTTTGTCTAAAATGTATAAAAGCTGCCTGCTTTGATCACTTTTCTGGGCCTCATATTCTTGTGAAGTCCCGTACACACAAAATTCAATTTGATTTTCTCCTCTTAATCTATCTCATGTCAATTTAATTCTTAGACTAGTCAGAAGAACCTAGAAGGGTAGAGAAATTTTTTTTCCTCCCCAACAGTTTCACAGGTATATTCATATGTCAAAACTTACAAAACTGTGTACTTTAAACATCAGTAGTTTATTATACGCCAATTACACCTCAGTAAAGATGATCAAAATATTCTTATCCTAATTTTGAAAATGGAAAAGTAATAGAGAGTGCCGGGAAAGACCAGGAGATGCTGGTGATGAAAACCAAAGGGAAGATAGCATCTAAGGAAAGAGAGAGTGAACAGGAGCTGGAATGCCAACAAGATGTCGAGTCAGAAGAGAAACAGAGTGTTCTCATGTTTAAAATGAAGCCAGTAAGAACATCTAACTCATAGGGCTACTGTGAGGATTAACTTGAACTCTGTGTAAAGTAGAATGATTGTAATATGCAACCAATAAACATTAGTCATTGATATTAATGAGACATTCAGGTTAATGCTATGGAAGTTGAAATTATAGAATAATTTCCAGCTGGGAAGAGGGTGGAAATCAAGTCTAGCTTCCTGGAGGAGGTGCCATTGATCAAAGGCACAAAGGACACAATGCACTGTTATTAAATGTTAATGACTCTGTGACCTGTTTGTACTCATAAACTCTCCCTCTCCGTGGCATATTCAGCGTGTTCTCTCTTTGTATCTTCCCTCACCAGCTCAGCCCCAGCCCCCAGCACAGTACTGAACAGTGTTAAGATGTCAATGAATGCTATAGTCAGAAAGTCATGGAATTTTAAATTTGCGAGAGACCTCAGAGATCAGCTAGTTTGACTTTCTTATTGTTCAAGCAATTGAATTTTATTCTAAAAACACAGAGCAAAAAAGAAAGACACTGAAGCAAGAGGCAGGTTTTTTGACCTCTTGGTGGCCTCAGGCAAACCTCTTAACCTTTGTGGGCTTCGAGTGGGTGTTTTGTAGTAAAAGTAGGGCAAACTTACTGCCTGAGGATAGTGGGCCCAACCTGATATCTCCCTCCCCCCTAAGACGACAGCAGGAATTCTTCTATCTTCCTCCTTTCAAAGTCTGAAGAACATTGGAGTTTCAGGCCAGAGGTTGCTTAATCTTATAAGTGATCAAAAACTAAAATAAAAAAAGAATCTACAAGAGAAGGCACATAGATGTGGAGAAACCATGCGTGAAATTCCAGAGTCTCAATTTCAAAGCCGGCTCCAGCATGTGAATCTGAGATGACCTTGAGCATATCAAAGCATGCTAACCATTTCGCTTCTTAACCAGATATCCTCACCAGGAGATCCTAAGATATCCAAGGATGAGCCTCTCGTCCTCACCGCCACCGACAAGAGGACTACAAGCTCGGAAACGTATCAAAAAGGCATGGGTAGCATCTCTGATTGTGAACTTTGTAAATATTACAGATGATTCTCACTATTCGCCCAGGTTGTGTGCTGTGAAGTCACAGCAAGCACTGGACTGGTGGATACTGAATCGCTACTTCTAGAGGACGTGCAGAGTTAGTTTCCTGCAAGCCTCTGCTCACGTGTCCATCAACCAATCAATACACAACCTTGTTTTGTGTGTGCTTCTGTTTAAAGACACCTTGGTTAATATATATTGTCGATTTATTACCACGGAACAGCATTATAACTCATGCCTGAACCAAGCTTGTCTACCACATCGCGGCCATTTTGCACTCAGGAACGCTGGACAGCACTTCAGCATCCTGCTTGGGAGCCATTTTAAATAACAAAATCACCAAGAGAAAAGCACAAAAATGAAAAAAATTTTTAAAAAGTGGCACTAAATAGACCATGAAAAGGACAATTGTTCAAGGTATGAGAACTGAAACAAGAAGGCAGAGTGGCTCCTTGTTCGACCTCAGCTGGAAACCTGTACGTTGAGCGACTCAGATTTTTTGCTGCTCTGCATATGACTGCTAATGACCACAAAAATACTATGAATATTGATTTAGGGGTTACAAATAATTTTTAGTGAGTGCGTGGGTGAATTTGCAAATAGAGAATCTATGAATAACAAGGATCGACTCTATGCCCTGGTAGTCAGTATTTCCCCCCTTCTAAGCTCTCCCCTGTGCTGCCAATGACAGGAACTCACATTAGGTTTGGAGAGGGGAGGGAAGCAGGAACAACAACAACCCTTGGAAGTAGGTGGGCAGGTGCATGGATTTCAGGGGAAGACTGCAACGTTTGCACCCCCAGCTTTGCCAAAAGTCCTATGGAGCAACTGTGATGTTGTGATTTATAATAGGAAACATATGTTTGGTCTTTGGCCCCATTCCTGGCACAGAGTTCCTGAAATCCTTGTAAATTCTTAAGCGCTAAGAGCACTAGGAGCATCTTTTGTTCTGATGAGGCGACTCTGGATAGGCTCCTAGACGTTTCCTGGGTGGGAGTTGGTCACCAGAAGACCAAGCCATGGTTAGAAGCTTGGAGCTTTTAGCTGCACCTTCATTCTCCAGAGAGGGGAGAGGGGCTAGAAATGGAGCTAATAATTGATCATGTCTACATGGCATGGCAGCCTCTGTAAAATCCCCATAGTAGGGGTTCAGAGAGCTTCCAGGTCAGTGAACACATCTGCACCCCAGGAGTATGATGTACCCCAACTCCACAGAGATGGAAGCTCCTGTGCTTGGGACCCTCCCAGGCTTCACCCTGTGTATCTCTTAATCTAGCTGTTCATCTGTATCCTTTATCATATCCTTTAATAAACTGGTAAACATAAGTAACTGTTTTCATGAGTTCCGTGAGCCACTCCAGCAAAGTAGTCAAACCCAAGGAAGGAGTCTTGGCAAGCTCTGGTTTATAGCCCAGCACGGGTGGTGATCTGGACTTGGCGATTGACTTGTGAAGGTGGGGCAATCTTGTGGGACTGAGCCCTTAACCTGTGAAATCTCCAGGCAGATGGTGTCAGAATTAAGTGAAATTGTAGAATACCCAGCTGGTGTCGTAGAGAACTTCTTGGAAGAGGCAAACTCCCCACAGATCTGGTGTCAGAAGTGTGTTGAGTGTGGCAGTAGTGTGAGCAGAAAGGGGAGACATGGGAGGTTTTCCTATTCGGCATCTAATTCCCCATGTTAAAGCTCCTCTTGACAGCAACACAGAGAGTGGTTTCTGGGTCTCAGCCTGAGATCACAACAGCAAACCTGTATCTAATTGTATCACCTAGATAGAGTGAAACCTACCACTTTATTTCAGAGTAATACATTTGGGGACAAACACTCCCAGTGAGCATCTAACGAGAAAATTGCCCTCTCAGCATCCCAATTTGTTTCACCTCGATGGTCATGTTCTGAACAGTATGTCAAATGATTTGTGTTATTACATATTCAGATAGAAGCAACATTTATAGGTTGCTCATTAAGTTCCAGGCATGATGCTAAGTACTGTAGAAAAATTACCTGATTTGATCCTTACCACAACCCGGTGGGGAAGGCAATATTAGCTTTCACAAAATGAGTCTCATAGAAGTTTAATTTTTTGACCAGGGGCATGAAAATAGTAAATGGTGGAACAGTGATTCAATACAAAGTTTCCCACAATGACCTGCTGCTGCTTCCCACAGCTGAGTCCTTCCAGATGATTCCATATCCCCTCGTTCCTTCCCACCACCTCCATCTTTCATCAGCCTTTAACAATCTAGGGGGAGAAAATTGAACGAAACCAAGTTTTGATTCTGGGAAAGAATGGTTTATGTGTTTTACATTTTATCCATTGCTAACAGCTAATGACAGAGGACACAGTTTTCTCAATGACTGAGGCAATTATGAAATAATCTTAGGGACAACAACCCTGGCTTGTATGTCCCATCTAGACTAGTTAGAAAATGAATGCACCCTTATCAAACTTGCAAAGTGCCGGTGGGGATTGGAGAACATCTCCCTGGGTAAATCTTTGTAAGGTACACAATTTGAAACACTTCTCTACCGACTCTCAAGTCTTCCAGGCTCTGGGTCACCCACTACACAGCTCTGAGTTTATTCACCACTTCCTCTGAGCCTTAACAGTCTGAGCAGTGTTATGGGTTGAATGCCACGTATTCATTTAATTCATTTATGAGCACCTACCATGGTATGGTCATGATGCTTATGACTGGATGTGCTCTTAAAGTGGAGGAAAAAAAACTTCTTTATGGACAAGCATGAACATCTCATTTACGGTATGTAATTTGCCCCTTTATGGGACTCTTAGAATCTTTGATGGTAGAGATGGTGAATGATGCTTTGAGCTCTTACACTCTTAGAATAAATGAGAAGACTATCATTGTGGACTGAATGTTTGTGATTCTCCAAAGTTCACGTGCTAAAAGTCTTAACCCTCAGTGTGGCTGTACTTGGAGATGGGACCTCCAAGGAAGTAATTAAGGTTAAATGAGGTGATAAGGGTGGGCCCTTGACCAGATGGGATTGGTGTCCTGCTCCTTGGCAGGGAGGGAGCAGGAAGATACTTTATACTCTTCTCCCGTGGCAACAGCAGCCTTGGGTTTCCTGGGAGCGGAGGGATGAGAACTTCCTTAAGAAAGTCAACTCAGAGTCCCTAAGGAATTCATACAGGAGAAAGTAACCAGGATGCCTGAGATGGGAAAACGTCTAGGTAGCCTTTACGAACTTCCTTGGCTCAGTAGAAAAGGTTGGGCTAAACTGGAAGGTGAGGGAATGATTGCAATCTCCTCCCCAGTCCCCAGGGTTCCTGTACCTTCAGCTCTGCCCAGGCACCACCTGGACATTCTGCAGGATGCGCTGGCTGGATGCCCACAGTTCTCTTTACCAACAGCCTTACCTAAACAGCAGCATCGAGGCCCTCTCTTTCGTCAAAAGGCTCAGTTACAAAAATGTCTCTTCTAAATGCTCTCTGTCACGCTCCACTTATCTCTTTTCTTAAGCTCATTTGTCTTGATGCTAATCATTGCTAAATAGTCATTAATTGAGTGAACATTTGCTGCTTCTCTATAACGTGAGGTGGAGGAGATGGCAATGCCGGGACAGGTGAGCTTTTCATTAAACTCCCCAAAACTTTGCTTTCTCACCAATCTCATCATACTCACAAAAGCTGGAGTCATAATATCAGTATCAAATTTGTTGACATTTCTTGGTGGGAGTGGGGGTGGGGAGGGTTCTGATCAATCAACTGAGTTGAATCCCATCCTGCCTAAAATATCTAGAGTAGTTTGTGATTTCCTGATCAAAACCAACAAACATAAAACTGAAATTTATAGATTGATTTCAAAGTAGTAAATCTGAGGTCAAAATTTCCCATTGACTTTTCATTCCTCGGGTCTTATTCCCTTGTGTGTGAGCCAGGAGGCCTAAGGGTGCTGCCTTAGGGAAATCAGTCATTTTATTTGGCCTCAGTTTCCTCACTTGTCTCTGATATTCCAGAGCTATGCTGTCCAACACAGTAGCCACTAGCCTTACATGGCTATTCAAATTAATTACAATTCGATAAAATTAAAAATTCAGTTTCTCAGTTGCACTAGCTGCATTTCAAGCGGCTGGTGGCTGCCACATTGGACAGCGCAGGTACATCATATTTTCACCATCACAGAAAGGTCCACTGGATGACACTGAAGCTCTAGTGAGGACCACAGCAAAGATTTATATACAGGCAGTTTGTCCAATGATTAAGAGCACAGAGTTTGGGATCAGACAAGCTTGGGTTCAAATCACAACTCTGTCTCTTTAATAGTAGCTGTGTGACCCTGGGCAAGTTGTTTACCTTCTCTGAGCTTCAAGGTCCTCATCTGTTATAAGGAGATAACAACATTCACAGGGTAAATTGTGAAAATTAAATGAGATAGGATATGGAAAGGGCTAACTTCAGACTTCAACACTTGAAGCCATGATCCTCTCTAGTTCTAGGGCTTTGTGAAATAGGCAGAGTGGGTCATTTAGCTCAAGTGAGAAATCTGGAGGCTAATAGTAAGGGACTTGCCTGAGAGACTTGTACGGTGAAAGGTAGACCTAACGCGTTTAGGGATTTAGGAAGAAGATTTCCCATCTGGCTGGCTTCCTTGGGCAAGTCAACTTGAACCTTTCATTTCTGAAAGGGAAACAGCACAGGAGGTCAGAAACTTGGCAACAGCTGGGTAGAAACGCCCACTGGCAGCACAGCCAGCAACTTTGGATTTCTGCAGGACGTCCAAGTGAGTATGAGAAACAAAAGCTATGAACATTACCTTATATCTGTGGTTCGTGTTCCTTTAAAAAATATCTGACTTTTAGGATTAATTCGTCACTCATTTCTTCAATATTTGCTTCAACATTTGTGGCTTGCCTACTTCACATCAATGGTAGCCTTTGAGTGAGTGCAGGAGCCGCTGGGTGCGTGAGAGGATGATGGGTTGGTGGTTATGCAGGTGGCGGATGGGGTGTCAACAGATGGCTAAGGCCATGATGCGGGAGCTGATTCACAATGGAAGGAGGTGAGAGGACAGAAGCCACACATGTCAGCTCTAGATGCTTGGACTATGGTGAGAACACTGGACAAGAGTCAGCAGATTTAGATTTTGTTCTCTGGATTACTGCATCTTACCCACATGGCCCCCAGAATACCATCATTTAGTCTATTCATGCCTCTGTTTTTTTCTTTTTTTTTAAAGATTGGCACCTGAGCTAACAACCGTTGCTAATCTTCTCTTTTTTTTTTTCTGCTTTATCTCCCCAAACCCCCCTGTACATAGTTGTATATCTTAGTTGCAGGTCCTTCTAGTTGTGGGATGTGGGACGCCGCCTCAACGTGGCCTGACGAACAGTGCCATGTCTGCGCCCAGGTTCCGAACCCTGGGCTGCCGCAGCGGAGTGCTCGAACTTAACCACTCAGCCACGGACTCGGCCCCCATGCCTCAGTTTTATAGACGAGGGCAGCTATAAAGTGGGACTAATGATGTCTGTTCAGCCTGTGTCACAGGTTTATATTGAGGATCAAACGGACTCATGCATGTGAAGTGCTGTGTAACTGTGGTCCACCCCGCCCCCACTCCCCTGGTTAGCACCCTCCTCCCTCTGCCTCTGCCAAGATGACAGTTCCCTGCATGCAAGTACACTAACGCTTCCATTTAGTGCTTTTACAAATACTGTTTACTTATCCAATGTCACCCTCCTATCTTCCTTACTAACGGAAGTCCAAGAGGGAACATGACAGGTCAAAGCTAATCATGACAGCCCTGTCTCCTGCCCAGGTTCCCTCTCACCTAGGGAGTGACCAGTGACTTTATCTTGACCAATGATCCATAAGGAGGAATTGGCTGAGAGTGAGTGATGTGGGGAAGTTTATGTTTTCTTGATAAAAATGTCCTAACTTGGCTGACAGCCTTTCCTTCTTCCCGCCTTGAAGTGGGAATTATGGCTGGAGCTGCAGCAGCTATCTCGAGATCATGAGGAAGAGGCTCAGCAAGAGCAGAAATATCATCCCAAACATCATAGAGCCTATTAACTCATACCAGTAGTTATTTGACTCTAGCCATCTTGACGTATAAGAAAAAGAAAACCCTTATTTATTTAAGGCACTTTCATTAGGCTTTCTATTACTCCAAGCAGAATGCAGTCCTAACTGACATACAGCTCCAGTTCTAGCACCTGCTAGTAACTGGTTACTAGCAGGTGCTCAAAAAGGCTCGCTGAATGAAGGACTAGATGAATGCATGAATGAATAAATCATTGATCTTTATACCTTCTGCAGCTCTTAGCTCAGAGTCTGACATCTAATAGGCACATGATAAATATGTTTAATTAAATTGCAGAACCAAAAGTTATCATTTAGAACATTCAAGAGAGGGGTCAGAAATACTTCTCTGAAAAACCCAACTGCTCTTTTAAACAACACAATAAAAACTGCCAGATCTCTGAGTTGAAGGAAATAAGAAATTGAGAATATCAAGTACCCAAAAGCAGTGCTCCAATTTAGAAAGCCTAAAATAATACCGCTCATCACTCTTGTCTCCTGGCAAAGTACAAATTAGTGGCTTGGAAAATTCCTCCAAGCTCAAGGGTGACATCGACGTTAGCCTAAATAGGAAAAGCCCTCGTGGCCTTCTAGGCCTGCTCCCCAGGGAGGGTTTACTGGGCTCTACGAAGTCCAGAAAATCCCAGGGTGCCTAATTTAAAACAGTCGCTGGGAAATGTGAGATAAGAGAGAAATGCTCAGCAGCAGAGAACTTCCCAGCGCGGAGAGCAGAGCGGCAGCTCCCTGCAGCCGCCCGGCTGCCAGCACAGAGCACGAAGGGCCCCTAAATGAGAGGCTGTTCTCCCCAAGTCCTTCTCCCTACCTGCACGGGAGAAACAGGCTCACCAAGCCCTCCACGGAGACAGCTCTGCAGATGGCCTGGCCTTCCCTCCAGGAAGCATCATCCCTGGTCTACTTTGTGCCCCAGCAAGGAACAGGGATGGAAAACACCAGACAGATTACTGACCCTGAATTGTTCATCCTTATTAGCATATGAAACTGCTCTCAGTGACAAGCACTGCCAAAATATCGCTCCTGGCAGCTAGGCCCTCGTGCGTGGAGTCAGCGAGACTCACATGCGTGGAAACTAAGCATATGTTCAAACAGAGTAGTGATGACTGTGAAGTGGCCGCTCTGCCCCAGACATAGCATTCAGAATGTAGGTACAGAGACAGCAAAGTGCGGCTGTGAGTTTGGTTTGACAGGCGGGATTCCGACGCCAGCGAAACCGTCTGTTAGCTAGCTCCTTTTGTGAGCCTCAGTTTTCTCATTGATAAAGTAAATTTAATAATATTTAAACCCCAAAGCTAAACGTGACTATTAAATAAAATAGCGTTGATAAAATGCATTGCCGAGTGCCTAACTGCTTGCGTGATCAATAAATATGCACACATATGCACACACCTACTTACAGAACAGACACTGTTCTTGACAATACTCCACAGAACAGGAAGCCGAGGCTCCGAGGGGAAACATGCAAGCACAGAGCCAGCAGGCTGCCAGGGCTGGAACTGGAGCCCAGACTCCCTCACGTCGTAGGCAGGGCCTCCCAGGGCTCCCTCTCAAGAGGTGGGAGCCCAGCAGAGAACCAGGCAGGGAAAAAGTCTTCGAGACACAGCGTTGCTGCTCTTGAAAGCCATAGAAAGTCTCTTTCCAGATCCCTCCTCACCTGCAGCCCAAGCTTAGTTCTGGACGACACCTGAGCCCAGGAATCGCCCAGCTCTTTGGGGGTCCTCAAGGCTAAGGAGCACGCTGAGCCAGATCAAGTGGAAATTGAAAAGGGCCTCGGGGACTGCAGGCCCAGGCTTCATCAAGACCTAATGAAAACCTGCCATGAGGCTCAGCACAGCCACTTTTTTCCTCTTTCCTTTATGGCGGCCTTTTATATGAATCCATGTCTGGAAGGCCACAGTGAACCTAATCAGAGGCAGAGCCAGCAGCCTGGGGTGACTGCAGCCACACTTTCCAAACCAAAAAGCGGCAGTGTGGCCTGATGTGCATGCCTGAGGTCAGGGAAGTCCTTAAAAAGGTAGAGCACAGGTCACTGGGGCATAGGTCACTTCTGAGATGAATGTGAGTGGTTATCACATTATCAAACAGTAAGATCAGCAGCTCAGGCTGTGCACAGGGAGATGGATGGGGTAGAGAGAGAGGTGGGTGGTAGGAAGTATCCAACATTTATTATGCACCAACTCTCTGAGTTCCTGACTAATGGTCACTTCACCCCACCACCCAACCATCACGACCCTCCCCACCAAAAGACCTCTGAACACCTTGAAGATCTTCAGACCAAGAAGTCCAATATAGGGAAACTTGTCGAGTTTATAGCTGTTTAGTGTCCCTTTCGCCTTAACATTAGCATCTTGATTTCCTTTGAGGAAATTGCCTCTCTCTCATGAGATGCAGTCTGGAATAGCCAAGAAGCAGAGATACGGCACCTAAGCAGGCTCACTCAGATCCTCCACACCAGGACAAGAGTTTTGAGCAGTCACAACGAGCACAAAGATGGTACATGCTGATTTATTCCAGAAGCTGTGTTCTGATGGGGCTATCAAAATTCATACTACCTTGAGTTTCCTTGGTCCTTGTTCTTTTGGGCTGTTTTTTAGCATTCTGTCATTCCTTGGAGCTCCCCCTCCTCCAAATCATCATAAACAATGGCAAAACACAACTAATTATGTTATGGCCAGTGTGCTGTCACCAGAGGTTACCAGCTTGGACTTGAAGGGGTTGCAGTGTGATAACATACCTCTAGGAGGTCCTCCAGCTACCTGGTGGCAGGCTAGTTACGATGGGCCCTCCTGTATTGCAGGGCTCTGCAATTTGTCCAGTTGAAGCAGACTTTTATTCCTGGATTTGATTTTACTTCTGCTTCCTGGCCTGTCAGGCCTCTGCCAGCACTGTCATCTGTCAAGTTACTGAATACATTATTCACTGTCTCACACAACATTGCTTCTGACCAAAGAATGTACTCCCTAGGCAGAGAAGAAAGGCAATGAGCTGGTGCCCAAGCAATGCAGTCTTCTCAAGACTCCTGTCAGCCAGAAGCATCTGCCTTTACGGCTTGGCAGAATGGCTTACTGATGGTTCAATTACAGTGCCAGCTGGAAGATGATACATTCCAGCTTGGGCACTGTCTTTCTGAAGGCTGTGCACCAGGGTCCAAGATATGGTGCTATTTCCCCCATGTTTGGAGCGCATGGGCCCAGTACAAGGAGGGGCAAGTGAGAAGGGCCTCTCTCATGAACATACCTAATGACCCATTTACGAACGTTTTACTTCCTGTACCCATAAGGCTGACTCTCTTAGGAGAGAGATTGGAATTGGAAGCTGAGACTGCCACCCACGTATTTCCTGCTATTCATTTCACTGGGACGAAAATGGTTACCGTGCTGGCTGGGATGATTGACTGGAGTATTAAGGGGGAAATCGGGCTGCTATTACACAGTGGGGAATAGGAAAAGTACAGACAGAACTCAGGGGATCCAAGGGAAAGTCTTAGCACTCTGACCTGCAATAAATGTAATGGAAGACGGCAGCAGCTCTGTACAGGCAGGTACACCAGATTCAGGTCACGCTAACCTTCCCGAGAGCTCTCCATTGGCTGAAGCGCTGGGAAAAGGTGAGAGAAAGCAGAATGGGCACTGGAAGAGGGAAGCATTACAGACTGGTGGAACACCAGCTACGGCCCTGTAAGCAATTCAAGCACTCATCCATTCATTCGTTCATTCATTCATTCAACAAATATTTATTGAGCACCTCCTATGTGCCAAGCACTGTCTGGTCCAAGGGGCGAGTGATGAATAGAACAGACAAAATTCCTTTTCTTCATGGAGTTTATGCAGATAATAAACCATATAAAAGTAAAACATATTATGCTGAAGACAATAAGAATTATGGGGGGAAGTAAAGGCAGAGAAAGAGAATTTGGGCTTGGAAGAGGGTTTAAACTATGTGGTCAGAGCAGGCCTCTTTGAGAAGCTGGCATTTGAATAAGGACAAGAAGCATTTGCCAGGGAGCAAGCCCCATGGATATCTCCAAGTAGAAGGGATAACCTGCGCACACATGGTGTGGTGGGGACAAGCCAGGCGTGTGAAGAGGCCAGGGCTGCTGGAGTAGAGTAAGCGAGAGGGCTGGGGTCACCATCAGGGAGTCACAGGCACCTGATCAGGCATACCCTGCAGGCATGATGAGGAATTTAGTTTCCAGCTGCAGAGTACTGGAGGCCACTGGGGGTTAGGGCAGGATGCTGTTTAATGATCTGACAACCTTTTCACAGTTTGCTCTAGCTGCTGTGTTGAGAATAGACTATAGTGGGCAAGACGAGGAGCAGGCAGAGGAGGTAGGAGGTCATGACAACAATCTTAGCAAAAGTTGATGTGTTTGCATCAGGGTCGTCACAGAAAGGGTGCAGAGTGTTTGGATTCTAGATGGACTTTGAAAGTGAAACCGATGAGACCTGCTGATAGCTTTGACATAATATGAAAAAGAGAGGGGTCAAGGGGGTCCCCAAGGTTTCTGGCCTAGGCCCAGAGATGGGAAGACTGCACAGGTTTTAGGAGGAGGTGAAGACTCACTTTAGACATAAGAGTGGCACACAGGCATACAAGTGGAGATAGAGAGGGTCAAGTGGATATAAACAAGGCACGTGGCCGATCTCAAACTGCATTGTTGTATCTTATTCATTTCCCTCCACTTTCCTCCTCTTTTTGCCTCACGTAGTGTGTAGGCTGGGAGGGTGATAGTTAAATTAACCATCTGCCTCACAGACTGTCGAATATCTAGATGGGCTCACACAGAAGTGGCGGTGAAGGAAACACCAAGCAGAGATTCCGGACGTGGAGCTGCAGGCGTGATTGACAGGAGTGTCATATGCTCCTTTTTGGTAAAGAATTGAGTGTTGTCAGTTGTACCCAGAACATTGAATTATGTGAAGTGAAGGTGTTTGGAGAATACGCATAAGGGAAGCAGGGTGGCTATAGATGCTGCATTGCAGTGGACAATGGTTAGCTTCTGGTCTTTCGGCACCCATTCCACCTTCCTCCTGCTTCCTTCTGGGGAGCAATCTTTTCCAACTTATGGACCTCAGGTCTCTCTTCTGTGTAACAAGGATAATGATAATGCCTGGGCCCACATTCCAGGTCTGCAACTTCCAGCTTTGGGGACATTAGACCAGCCTCTCAACCTGCATCTTGAAAATGAGGACTGTGACACATGAGTGAGACTCATTCTGCAACATACCAAGCATGGTCTGTGTCTGGAGCATTTGTCTGGCTCTCTTTTCACCCTGAATCTGACTTACCCTTTATTTCCCCAGTGGACATAGCTCTCACCCCTGAGCCCGATCTAGTGAACTGTGTGGGTCTTGTCCTTTTGTCCTAGCTCCAAGAAAATTTTCCATCCGACCAACATAGGATTAGACCCTGACTGCTGTCCTTTATCGGAATTCACTTTCCTGGAAGGGTCGCACAGGGTCAGGGTGAATGGAGATGTGGAGCCAAAAGTGTTTGCCAGAAAAGAGTCAGGCTGGCCAGACGAATACCCTGCCATCTGAGAAATCCAGACTATCACGAAAGCAAAGGAAGCCTGAGGTGGGTATCAGGAGCCAAAGAATGACCTAAGGGCTTAGAGATTTGGGGAGAAGGAGTTAAGAGATGTCCAGGACAATGGGTTCATGGGAGGTTAATGAGAATACATGCCAGCGCCAGAAGGAGGGTGATGCTGCTCCTGACCGGCCTTGGTGCTCTTCTCTGCACTGAGTCACATGAATAATCTGGACCCATTTAACTGCTCAGAGAGCCAAAAAACACCCATTGTCTCCATCTGAGTGGCTCTCCTGGGTCTATGATTTCGACAGCCCTCCGATGGGAAGTATGATGCTGCCAGAAGCTTCAGATGCCACACACCCTCTGCTCAGATACTCCAAAACTGCCTCTTAGCCACAATTAGCCATGATCTTTGCACAGAGAGCTTTGGAATCTTGGCACTCACTGCTGAGAGACCAGGTTCTCCCAGTCCCGGTGCTATATTGGCCCTAGCTCAGTGCCACCCTCACTGTCCCCTCCGTCACCACCTTGGAAATGAACCATTGCTGTCAATTTCCCATCCAGAGTGACTTTCAGAGCAACACTAGGGAGCATTTTATTGAAGTTGGGAAATTGGAAAGCATTTCAATTTCTCTTGCACCAAGATTTTATTATTTCCTTTGAAGTGAATTTTCAAATATACCAGATGAGTCTCTGCTCAAATGGAAGTATGAAAATGCATGTAAAAATCAAAAAGAAGAGGGTTTTTGGTTGTCTCCTGTGTTATATCCACCACGCCTTTGCTTGCCTGCCCTGCATTTGTTCATGGAAAGATTATCCCTGTCCATCCACACGCAGATGGTCACACAGAGCACCAAAATCCTGGGGACAGAGAACTCTGAGATTTGTCTTATTTCATTCACAAATTTTACCTATTTATCCTTCAGAGATAGTGGTCATCTTAATAAAATACTGCTTATTTTTATGAACACTTTTCTCTATGTTTTATGCTGACCATGTATTATATTTATAATCAAATAAAACAACAAGCTATTTTAATTACATACCATAGGTCTCCGCTCTGTAGAATGGAATAATAAAAAAACAATTATCTTGGACTTGGAAGTGACATTCTATGTCATGAAGAATCCTTCCACAGCACCCCTGACAGATGAAGATCCTTTCCAGGGAAATTCTGGAGGTCAGTCAGGAGACTCTTCAGTTACCATTACCAGCCTTCTGGATCTAAGTAGAAAATGTCTCCGTGAGAGGGTCAGGCCCAAAGGCGCTCCCCCCTGGTGGTCTTCCTCAGCCCCTGCTGCCTCGATATTGAGGGATCCCACAGGGGAGCCAAGGTAGGCATAGGTCTGCTCAAGCCAGGTTCCCACTGACCTAGGATGGGGTGAGCCCTGACACCTGTGCCGCCTGGAAGTCAGAGCTCTTCTGGCACACCTGGCCTGCCCGGCACCAGCAGCCAAGCACCGGCCTCAGCTGGAATCCCACCCTTCTCCTCGCTGTCCTTGCCTCAGTAGATCCAGTATTTTCGCTCTGAGTATCTTTGCTCTTCACATCTTTGCCACAAGTATTTTTGCCACAAACATTTTCACTAAATAACTAATTGGCTGTAAGGCAGTTTCTCCATAAAAGATAAAATAACAAAAAATAAAAGAGGGACATTAAAAAGAACATAATGAAACATGAAAAAAGGATAACAAAATTAAAAAGATTTTATTGTGAAGTACAAAATGTTTGAATACGTTTAAAAAGTGTGTAGATTCATGACAATACTGCACAAATAACTGATTTTATTTGGTGGGTTGCACCCAAGCACTTGCCTTTGAAGTCTTTTGTTCATAGTTTTATACTTTTCGGCAGTTCTTTCGTGTGTGGATTAGTCTCCTCATTTGGCATCCATCACACTTTTCCTCTTTTGCTAAAATTTCTTCCTTCATTAAGAGAGATATTAGTTTCCAAATGCTAGGACGCATGTTTGCGACTGTGCTTTGCGTTGCATTGTGAAGCCCTCGCCACTGCTGCTGTTCTTGGCATACTATCGTGTGTCTGTTGATAGACGTTTCAAAGTTCTACAGGAAATGTGGAACTAAGACTTATAGAATACAAAGGCAGGAGTATGTGTCAATGGAGAAATGAAATCAAACTGTCAACCAGTTGAAACCAAACTGTCAACCAGTTATTTTATCTTTTACAGCAAAATTACCTTACAGCCGATTAGTGATGTGGTGAAAATGCTTGTGGCAAAGATATTTACAGCAAAAGTACCCCAAACCCCTGCCTCATGCCCCAGTCTTTTTCAGGGTTCCAAGCCCTTCCTGGAATGCCAGCCCACCGAAATGAGATCTCCATAGTTCTGCAGCTTTTGTAGTCTTTGCAGTGCTTAATCCTGGTCTCTTCCTGGAAGCTCACTGGATCTTACTCTGAATGGAGAGAACTCACCTAATCTGGCCCAAGTCCACCCAACCACTCGCGCGCACCATGCCCCCGTCTCGCTGAAGCTGGTAAAGATGCTGCTGGTACCAGTGTCTGCTCAACAATATGTGAGCCTCTGATCACCTTTAAACACCATGTCTCAACCTCTGGGGCAAATTTCTGACACTGGTGCTATCTCTGGGCCTTCTGCCTACAGCCTAGTGATCACTCTTGGCTGCTTCTCCTCCCCACTGACCCTGAGTGGCCACCTCTTCCCAGCATGCCTCACACATACTTGAAGCTTTTCAGATATGTGCAGACAAAATCTGATCTGTTCAGTGTTGAGTGGCACTCAATGTACTCACATTTCATTGATGTACACATCGGCAGCACTTGAAGATCATGTGCAGAGCTCATGTCTCAGCAATTCTAGACCAATCCCTGCCCAGAAATAAGACACAGCCTTCACGGCGACAGGAATGGAGACGATTCACTCTCCAGCCAGAATATCTCAAGCCAGTAGTTGTTTGAAGGCTTTGACAAGGAAGCAAGAGTAACTGGGACTTTTCCTAGCTCATTTCTTGCTATCAAACTCCTGACTCCATCCAGCTGTCATCATTTCTTGATGAGTCAGCATTTCAGAGCTAGGTTTGTTGCTCTTCCCCCATATGTAAGAAACTCCATTCTAGGCAGTAAATGAAGCCACTCCTCAATTCAAGAACCAAGGTCTTTTGTTCCCCTAGTAAGGATATTCAACTCAAAGTAAATGAATGGGAGACAGGCAGAACAAAGTTTGGAAACCCTTGGTCACTGGCAGGTGGTACAAATAATTCTCTCCCTTTACATAAGGCAGTTTAGGTGGCAACATGACAGGAAGTTCCACAAAGCCCTCTCCAGCACTATCGCTAGGGGAAGCAGGATGTTCTCGGGAAGGAGAAGAGCTGGTGTGCATTCTGCAGCAAAAAGCTACAATGAAAGTCCCTGTGGACTCACCATTTTTCACGCTCTTCACCGCAGGCGTATTTATTAAAAGAGAACTAGAGCTTGGCTGTTGGCTGAGTTAATATACAGGTTTGGAAGCTCTGATCTGCCAAGACAGGTCTGAGGAGCCCCCTCTGTGGGGTCAGGAGACCAGCAGTATATTTCAGGGAAGCAGAAGCTGTGAAACAATACTATCTCAGCCTCTTCTATGCCTTCCCCACATCGGCGCTCTCAATTAAAACTAGCCATTATTGTGTAAGTAAAATACTTTCAAAGTGAATGCTTTATATTATTCCCTCTATCCTACCCAGTTTATCTGCCTGGTCATTGTTTGTGATAAAATCTCAACCTTTATCTCTATCTAATAGGTCTCCTTTATTTGAATCCATAGTGACTGGATTTAATGGAGAGCTGGTGAAAAGCCAGGGAAAGTGATATGATGAAAATCATCTACTCAAAACCCACTGGTGCTAAATATTATCTCGAGCACAAAGATTATACATCCTAGGTCAGCATGCAATGAGCTCCATAATCTGACTCTGATGAATCTTTCCAACCACCTCTTCCATAACTTATACTTTGTATTTTGAGGCATCTTTCATTTCATCAGCCTACACTCTTCTTATTTCACCCAGGGAAATACACTTTTTATTTTTACCCCCTCCCTCAACTTCTTCTCACAAATGCTCCTTCCCAAGTCCAAATATGTGGTTTGAGAAGTGACATCCATATTCTTTCCAACTTTATGTTTTTACAAGGTCCACCCTCTCTGTAGTTGGTACAGGGTTGGGCAGCTGACCTAAGCTGGGCACCAACATAGGATTTTAGAACTTGAACCAGAGTCTGAGTTTCTGCTTGGTAGCACACTTGGAAGGTGGGCTAACAGAAGAAGTAGAGCCATGATTCCAACCAGGAGGATAAAGACAGTCCAGAAGAATGAAAATGACAAGCTGAGAGAATCAGAGGAGGTGGAGAGTGAGTTCTGGTGATTTTCAAGCCATTTGTCCCATTTATCGTTACAACCAGCTGTACTTCTGCCTGTCCCACAATTTTGTGAGCCTTACTGTTAATTTCCATTTTTACCTGAGCTATGGCAAGTTGATCTTTTTAGTCACTTGCAACCAAAATAATTTCAATGAACACATATGCTCGGTGCTGTTTCCTCTGTTTGCCTGCCTCTGTAGCTGCTGTTTCCTCTCTGAGAATCCATCCCTCACCTCTAACTCACAGAATCCTACCTTTCTTTCAAGACCCAGTTAAATGCCAAAGTCTTAATTAAAAATGGCAGCCAATATTTCCAGGCGAAGTGATCACGCTCTCTTCCGCTCTTTTGCACTCAGGACTCCTTACGGCAGTTCATTCTCCTGTATAATAAAGCTACATACGTACTTGTCTGATTGTACCACTTGTCCTCCATTAATTATAAAGTTTCCTAAGGGAAGAGACTGTGTGATCAGTGGTTTGCCAGTCCCCATAAGATCTAGCACTGGACTGTCACGTGAGAAGAAATATTCATTTAGCTTTTTCTTGAGTTGTATATCCATCTGAGTCCTCCAAGACACGGGAGGAGAGTTCTAGAAGTAGATAAGTTTCCTAATCAAGCAAATTCCATCTAACAACAGTATGTTCTAAGCATGAGTTTCAGGCTCCTGGAATAGGCACTTTACCCACAGCAAAGCCATTGGCATACAGCCTCTTTCTTCAGTTCCTGCTCAAAACAGGTATGCAAACACATCGTTTCTGCAGGGCAGCATTACCCATGGGGACCTCCCTTATGAGGTCCATTATGAGCCATTATGAGGTCATGGAATGCTGCTGCTGGTGGGCATCCAAAGAATACTCCTCACTCAACTTTGGGACAGGATCAGGACATAGGACCAACCTAGGATCTGGAAACTAACAAGAACCAGCTATCTATAGAAGTTGCTGCCCTAAGAGATCCTCGAGATTCCATAGCATGAAAGGTTAGTGGTGCAGATGAAAGATATCCCATGCTTTTGCACACTTTGTTACTTACTCCTGGAATGGCCTATTCCAACCCTTTTTCCCTGACTATTGAAATCTTTCTTATCTTTCAGGATATCCCTCAAAACCCAAGTCTCCCTTAAACATTCCCTCTGCCTCCACCATTTAAATTATTTTTAATAACTAATAATTTTTAATAATTAATAATTATTTTAATAATTTCATGCCCTCTTCTGTACCTCCTCAGTATGCTCCTTGCCCCCCTCTTGTAGCTTTCATTGATTAAGAACATACATCCCATTCTGCTTTACGTTTGTACTGCCCGAGTCTGCCTTCTCTACGAACGCACAGGCTGAAGTTTGTTCTTTTTGGTGTCCTATTTCCCAGCATGGAGCCTGGCGCAGATTAGGTGCTCAGTCAATATTTATTGTTGGCATCATCCCATAATTAGATGATGACAATGGGAAATATTTATCTTCTTGCATCTAGGTAAAACTGAACCTGATTAAGCAAGGCAGATAGGTGTGTGGTCAACTCCTCTGGCATTCCAACAGAGGGAAAATTCGTACCTTATCTCGGCAAACACTGTAACAGTGGTGTAGTTTGTTCAGTGATGATAAATATGTTTGCATTGGTATTTTGTTTTTCATCTGCTATTTGTCTCTGTTTGCTGCATTGCAAAATTCTTGAGCAGGTAGACACCATTACCTTTCTTTATACCCTTCACTACAGCTAACGTAAGATAATAAGCAGCAGACAAGTAATAAATGCTTGATTAATTGATTGACTCAGTTAATAAACATTTCTTCAGCTTGCCACAGATATATAAAACTGCCTGCCAAAGATATATAACCCAGGACGCTTTTCTTTAAGGGCTCTGAGACCAGTTAGAGAGATACTGCATTTGATTGTAGTTTGTTTATGAATTTGATGCACAATGGAGGCATTTGCCAGGCCAAGAGGAAACAAAGGAGTGTTGAATTCTGCCCTAGGAAGTGCTCCACAGAGGAGGAGGTATTTGAGCTTCATTTTGCCAACACGCTGGCCACCCAGAGGAGAAAAGATTTTGGGCAGATGGTCTCCTATGAAAATGTCAGAATTTCATACCTAAATACAGCATGGCTGTGTTTGCCTGGCAAAACCAACCCGTATAATGCCTTGCATGCTACTGAATGGGTCTCCACCCTGAATACAGCATGACGAAGTGGAGACGGCCACATATAGAGCATCAGAATGCTGGTCTAGTGCCAGCAGTGCCAGGGCAAGAGGGGCTTATCCTCTCTCTGAACCTTAGTTTCCTCATCTGTAAAATAGGCATGATAACCTCAGTTAAGTGAAAATTCCAGTATGAAAGTATTTTGAGACTCTCTTACCGTCTCTACATGAGGTTCCTTCTTTCTTTTGCTCTGGTGCAAACGCTAGAGTTATTTAGGGTTTATCGGGAGTTATTGCTTTAGTCTTACTTTATTCCTCTCCTTCAGAGAGCTCACTGCTTTCATGTTGAAAGAAAAGCCACAGCCCCATTGCTAACCCAAGGAGGAGTGGACAGAGCAACAGTATGGAAGAAGCAGTTAACATATAAAATAATGGCAAGGGGCTGAAATTGCCCCTGACTGCCCATTGCTGCTCTCGTTTTTATAGTCCATTAAAACCTACAATCACTGTAATGTTTATGCATTATTAGGGAGATAAATTGCATAATTTTCATTTTGCAATTTAAATGTAATTATGATCTCACTAATGACTAAAACCTGAATTTGCTAGACTATCAGTTTTTCTAACCCTTGCCAAAATTATAGGTAATTACTTAAGGTTTACAATAATTATAAGTCCATCTCTTAAATAATTAATGTGCACTTTCATAGTACAAAGCAGCTAGTAATCAAACGACCTCCGCTTACACTGCAAACCCATGCAATTAGGCCTATTGTGTAGGTTTGTGGAAATATACCCATTTGCGAGAGTCCTTTCAGTTGACAAGCTGAAACACACAGTTGCTGCGTGTTATAGGATCAAATAAGGGAGAATTCCCCTGCTGCTATAAGGCTGGGAGAAGAAAGTGATCCACAAAATGGTAGGAGATTCAATAGGAATCTACACAATACTATTTGTAGCTGGTGGGAGTTGAGTTGAGGAGGGGAGGGAAGTGTGGAATGCTTTCAGTGCTGCACTTGGGGAAATGGGAAACGATCTAGTTTTCACAAAGAGACTAGGTGTTGGGGCTTGGAGGATTATCACCTGCCTTCTAGTCCCTCTTCTTCTTTAGAGGACATGACAATTCCATCACATAACAAACAGAACATCGTGCCGGGCTTTGAAGACACACAGGGATAAATAAGGTGAGGTTTCTGCCCTTGAGAAATTAACCCACCAATGTGTGTTATGAGATAGGCAAATCAAGTTAGAATATACTCTAAGTGCCATGATTTTCTACAAGTACTGGCAGATATGAGAGCACTGAGCCGTGAATAGTATTTCTCACTAATTATTATTCTACTCACAAAGAGCTTCTAAAGGTTCCTGAGACTGGACTGGGACAGTAAAGAACATTCCAGGGGCCATAAACCCTCACGCTCCCACTCCTGCCTCAGGGTTATGGTTCACGGTGAGTCAGAGCAATGATGATCATCTCCTGGTTACAATGGCAAGTGTCTTGGATTTGGGAAACACTGGAACATGAGTTCCTGGAGTCATCCCCTTCTCAACATTCTGTATTCACTATTTTCCTCCTCTACTCCTTCTATCCTAATCATGCTCAGCTCCACACCTGTCTCCTCCAAGAAATTTTCTCCAAATACTACAGAGCACCTTGACTTTTCCCTCTTTGCAGAAAATTTAAACTATTTGAAACATGTTGTGATGTTTATCTTTATGTGTTCACTTGGCTGGGCCGTGATGCACAGATACGTGGCCAAAAATTATTCCCTGTACTTCTGAGGGGTGTTTTGGGATGAAATAAATATTTAAATCAGTGGACTTTGAAAAGCAGATTGTCCCCCCTAATGTGGGTGGGCTTCCTCCAACCTGTTGAAGACCTTAACAGAATAAAGACTGACCTCTCTCCAGCAAGAGGGATTTCTGAAGCACACAGCCTTTGGACTTGAACCCCAACATAGTCTCTTCACCGGGTCTCCAGCCTGACATCCCACCTTGCAGATTTCAGATTTGCCAGCCTCCATAATAGCATGAGCCAATTCTTCAAAGTAAATTTCTCTCCATGTACATTCATAAAATATATATAATTTTATGTTATATTATTAATTAATATATTATATATTATTAACTCTATATTATATAGAGTTATAAATTCACACACATCTTATTGGTTCTGTTTTTCTGGAGAACTCTGACTAATACAGAGGTTTCAGTTTAATGTTAGTAAACTTATCTATAGTCTCCTGCTCTGGGAAGAATTTGGACCCTGCATCTCTAAGGCCTTGCCCTTGGCCAGCCGAATCCTCATCCCTTCAGTAAATGACCCTAATATGGGCTTAAAATGATCCCATCTCAGGGGTTTACACTCTGGAAAAACCAAATACCTTTAGGACTCAAAGCTTGGATTGAATAATCAAGTCATTTTGGGGAACAGAGGAAAAAAAGTGAGATAGAAAGCATTGCCCAGTGCCTGCCCAGATGGCCTCAGGCTTCATGTATGTGTGTTCTCACAGAACTGTGGCATTTTTCAATTATAGCACTCCTCACAATGTATCAATTTTGAAGAGTACTATTTGTCTCTTATCCCTCTCCCTGTAGGGCTGTAAAACTCCAAGAGTATAGCGACCAACCACATCTGCAGTCAACTCAATGGTTCAATAAATACGTTCTGTGTAAATGACCAATCAATTCCATCAAAATGGTCAGGGTGAAGATCTGTGGCGACATTTCTTTTTAATGATCCAATTCAAACATGAACCTGCCTCCACCATCCTCACAATTTCCCTCTATCCAAGCCACTGAAATGCCAGCCAATCTGACCTTATAGAAGAACAACCATCACAGAACCCATCTGATCTGGTTTATCTTCTCTCATCCACACTCTTGACTCTTAACTAACGGGCTGGGTGGGGTTCAGTCCATGGAGGACACATTTGCCTGAGCAGAAGTGACCTGAGTCATGAGTGACCCACGGCCCTGTATGTGAAGGATGCTCTTCCTGAACCATGTTGATCAGGTCTTTCCGGTAGACTAAGGACAACCTTAAAAAGAAGCAGAGGGGGTAACTGTCCAATGAGGTGACATTTGGGGATCCTGGCTGCCGTCCTCTCTAGTACCTTCATGACAAAAGTGTTTTCAAATCAGTCACTAAGGTGCACCTCTTCTACATGCCAGAATCTGCGAGAGGGGAGAAGACATCTACGAAGACATTCCTTTTCATTTCCACTTTTTAGAACTGTCTATCCTTCAGTGATTTGTGTAGTATCATGTGTGCCAGGGAGGTTTGTAGGGTGTTATCAGTACCCCTCCTTTGGATTTCTGTTAGAATTTGTTATTTTATGTCCTTGTTCTTATCTGATTCTGGAGCAGAGTGTGACAGCAGACGGCAGTTGTGAAAGGGGTGATCATGCTTTCTGTTTCTTGTTATCCCAGCAATGCATCCTCTGATGACAAGGAGGGCATCTGTTCGGAAAGTGAAAACTGGGCAAGAGCAAGCAGGGTCATCCATAGGAGACCCCTCTTCAGGCACCGGAACCCCAACTCCAGCCTGACATTTAAGAGGACCCTGTGCTTAGCACAGAGGCTATGGGAGGCACATTAAAAAGGTGAGACCAGGGGCTGGCCCCATGGCCGAGTGGTTAAGTTTGCGCGCTCCACTGCAGGCGGCCCAGTGTTTCGTTGGTTCGAATCCTGGGCGCGGACACGGCACTGCTCATCAAACCACGCTGAGGCAGCATCCCACATACCACAACTAGAAGGACCCACAACGAAGAATATACAACTATGTACCGGGGGGTTTTGGGGAGAAAAAGGAAAAAATAAAATCTTTAAAAAAAAAGAAAAAGTGAGACGAGGGGCCAACCCCGTGGCCAGGTGGTTAAGCTCGCACGCTCTGCTTCAGCGGCCCAGCGTTTCACCGGTTCAGATCCTGGGCGCAGGCATGGCACCACTCATCAGGCCATGTTGAGGCGGCGTCCCACATGCCACAACTAGAAGGACCCACAACTAAAAATTCACAACTATGTACTGGGGGGATTTAGGGAGAAAAAGCAAAAAAAAAAAAGATTGGCAAGTTGTTAGCTCAAGTGCCAATCTTTGAAAAAAAAAAAGTGAGAGCAGAAAGCATCCTTCTTGGGCTGCCTAAGCTGAGAGGCAATCATGCCAGCTTGAAGCAAAGAAAGGAAAGTCTAGGACCCTGGAGAGAAGTGACTGACTGTGAGACCCAAACATGGGCTTCCATATGGTGGCTTCACCTTCCTCACTTGGTGAAGTTATGGAGTCCTTGATGGGATGCAGTGTGATATGGTAGACTCTATCTCTTCCGAAAAAAACAAAACTAAAAACAATATTCACTGATATTCAGGGAGTTGAGTTTGAATTCCAGCCCAAGTCCTCCGCTCATTACTGTGTCTTCCTAGCAAAGTCATTTTCTCTCTCTGGCCTCACTTTTGAAAAAGTAGGAGTTAAAAGGCTCTAGTCCTGGCAGTCTTTGATTCTAAGATATGGCTCTTTACACCAGAACCTCCAATAAAGGGTGGAGATTTACATTTCTTACCTGTAGTCAACAGCTCAGTAAAACATCTAGTCTTTTGCAGCAGGGAAATGTCATGTCTCCGCCCTGCCATGTTGGGGATTTGCAGGATGTCAGCGTGGAGGATTAGCCCAAAATCTGCAGTTTCTGGAGAAGCCATCCAATACCTTCTCAAAATCCCCCAGAGCACCTTTGGTTGCACCCCCACCCTCTTCTGCACAAATGGCAGCCCCATGCCAGTTGCTCTCAAAGGGATGCTTGACAGATTCCATCTCCTCTGACAACAGAGCTCTGCACTGGCATCGCTGAAGTTTAGAAATCCGTGGGAGGAAACCTTATCCATGCTGTTACCTTCACACCTCATCACCCTCCAACAAAGGGTCTGACTCAAAGGACAACACAGACTCTGTTGCCAACTGTAGCAGGAAATTGTCTTCTGAGATGAATCAAATTTCTCATCACTCGGTATGTCACTCCGCAGTGGGAATCAGCCCCCTTGAATCTGCAATGTGATGGCATATCAAGACCCATGGAGCATCTCCCTCCTGAGTTAGAGGCATGAAACCCATCAGCCCCTGGCTGCTCCAGTCCCACCCAAACTCATATCAAAGATCTGAAAACGAGCTTGTCCCCAGTTACCCCACCTCTTACCAGGTCTTCCCCTGGGAAGCATGAGCCTATTGCCTGTATCCCAAACCAAGTTTTTTGGCCCAAACAAGCCACTGCTTCTTGCCTGACATCACCCCAAGTAGTTACAAGGCCCGGAGGACCCTATCTCAAGAGCCTACCAGCTACGGAAGAACAGATATCAATATGAACACTGTTTACTGCAAGCCTGGGCTGACTGTAGCTCTTCAAACATTTGTGTGGACTATTGGTCCCTCTCTCCGGGGGAACTTCTGGCCAGGTTTGTCCCTATCATTCTCCATCTTCTTCAAACCCTGAATGCCAAAGTTGTATTTGCTATTTGCAAGCCCAACAAAAAAATGGCATCTCTAGGCTATGTAACTTCTCCCGTGTAGCAGCACAAGAAGGCAACCATGATTTCTTGTCAAGAGGAGATTAATTTTAAACCTCCACCAGGTTCTGCATGAAGTAGTTGATACTTTCACTGTGCACTTCTATTTATTTTATAAAAGAAGACATAGTAGACCAACTGGGAAAATCCCAGGGAATAGACTACCATTGATTATAGGAATGGATGAGATTATTCTCATGCATACAGCTGGAAAACAGGTCTCTTGTGTTCTCTGAGCCTGTTACAGAAATTGTAATCCAAGTCACAACATTTTCTGAGAAATTCTTGTATACGTCTTCAAAGAATAAGAAAATGTTTCCAGGGACATTTAACTCTAGAGCCTCTGCAAGTGAACCAATCATTTTAAACAGTATCCTTAGTTCACAGAAAGAAAGGGATAGCTTCTTCCTTTACCCAACCTCCTCTTTCTTCTCATGGGTAGAGGTGCAAAGAGAATGTAAAACTGCTTTTACTCTCAATTGACTGTAATGGGGATGCTAAAGATAAATTAGAGAATCACTTTTAAAAGTAAGTGAGTTGTCTTCATTGAGAAAAGTCTTCTTTTTCCAGCTCCATTTCAGTTGTTTCTACTGCAGCCCACTGCCCCATGCTAACAGACCTTCCTGCTCTGCTCCTTCTTTGCAACTCTAGTGACCTTGGTGGGGTCAAGCCTCTCTAGGCTTGGGTTTCCTTCTCAGATGGCTGAAAAAGCAGCCCTCATTCCAGTTTGCCATCATGGGCCTATGATGGCCACCATGGTGGTCTCCTCAAAGATGCTGGCTGTCAGTACCAGGTGTCAAGACTTCCGGAGCTGCTAGAAAATCAAGATATGGTGTCGAAAGAGCAGCACTAGAGCCTGTGCCGAGTTCAGGAGTGACTCTGCTTCTGGACACCAGGTCATTTCCAGAGCACCTCTCTCCTTCTCTCTCTCCCCTTCTGCACGGGAGCCTACACCTTCCTGTCTGCTGCCCAGTGGGTAGCTTTTCATCCAGTAAAATCAAGTTTTCCTTCAAGGTATTTAACGACAGTTAGATTGGCTTGGAATAGCAAGCCAAGCCATTGATGCCTGTTTCTGAACGTGACCAACAAATCTCTATCTCTGTCAAAGTCTAAACGCAGCTACTTCCAGCCAATTTTGCATTCTCACACGAAGGAGTGTGATGGGGAGAATCAAGGATCAATTCTGGAATCCCTCTTTACTGTGCTCCCTGTTGGGTAGTAGGCACTGTGTACAGAGGGTCCGGGCAGGGAGTCATTAACACATGCTGTGTGTCCACAACAGGGCCAAGTACTTTCCCCGGCTTCAAATGCAGCCTTCCACTTTAGTCTGGAAGAAAGTAATCTGTTTCAGAGTTGGTTTTTCAGGGCAATGCTAAATGGAAAAAATATCAGCAGGGCTGGTTGTGGGGGAGGCTGGGGGAAAGCTGTGATAGCAAGGCCTGCAGACCCCACCCTCAACCAGGAGGAGGGTGTCATCTTCTATTGCATTTAATTAAACTTAACTCTACATTCAGTTTCTAAATTGTGACATTTAAAATTTTAAACAAGATGTAAAACATTTTCATTTTGTCATAAAAAAGTGTCAATCTTTATAAGAAATAGAAACATTCCCCCCACCGTCACCCCTCCCAAGAACTCTGTCACTGTCCCTTTAATTAGGTGCTCATTAATAAATCTATCTTGTTCTCAAATCCCCACACACTTGGTACAGTAGTTCATTAGCGCAGGAAGAGGCAATTTAGATTTCCTCAGATAATAGCATCTGTCGCTAATCAAATTAAGGCAGGATGTGCAAATGTATCCAAAACCGGACAAGCTGGTGTGGAGGAGGGGAGAGAAGGGTCAGGACAGAAAAGATCAGTCCCGCATCCTCACTCAATGAGGCAGTCCTGGTGTCAGGAATCTTGCTTTATTTTCCCTATGAAAACATTTTTATTGATCACAACATCCATGTTGACACGGGGCCTGTCAAATCTTGTCACTGTACCTAAAAGCAATAGAAAGTCACTACCAACAGACTCTCTGAAATCTGTTCATTCATTTATTCACACAGTTAGTATTGACTGAGCACCCATTCTGTTGCCTTGTGCCAGGTCTTGGAGATGTGGAAGGAGAAGAAAGACACAGGGAAGGTATTCTGAATTCTGTGTCCCTCGACATGAAGTCAGATGGGACCACACACATGCCCACCTCTGGCTGCCACCATAGCCACCACCACCACACACTCGGTTATTCATTCGTTCAGTGAGCAAGTACTGTGAGGCAGACACCCCAGGGAGCTTCCAGTAGGCGAGTGGGGAGACCAGCTGTCCACCAAAAGGCGGTAAAGGTGCTGTGAAGACAACAAAGCAGGAGAATGAAATAGATCGAGAGGGGCGTGGAGCAGTGAGGGTGCTGATCTCATGGGGGGATCGGAAAGATTTCTGAGAAGACGACCTTCGAGAAGAGACCATAATCAAGTGAGGGAGCGAAGTACAAGATCCGAGAGTCATGTCAAGATCTGCAAAAAGACCCTACAAACTATAGGTGAGAGGCAGAGCAAAGGCAGCCTGGCCTTTGAGACTGCACTGCCCCGCAGTACCATCCTGCCCATCTGCCCTTCCCATCTGTGAGGACATGGCTAGACCTGGAGGGCATTATGCTGAGTGAAATAAGTCAGACAGAGAAAGGCAAACACTATATGATCTCCCTTATATGTGGAATCTAAAAAAATGCCAAACTCATAGATAAAGATTGAGCAGTAACAGATTGGTGATTGCCAGAGGTGGGGGCTGGGAGGTGGGTGAAATGGGTGAAGGGAGTCTATGGTACAAACCTCCAATTATAAAATAAATAAGTCCTGGGGATGTAATGTACAGCGTGGTGACCATAATTAATAATATTATATTTTATATTTGAAAGTTGCTAAGACAGTAAATCTTAAAGATCTTAAAAGTTCTCATCTCAAGAAAAAATAATTGTAACCATGTGTGGTGATGGATGTTAACCAGATTTATTGTGGTGATCATTTTGTGATGTATACAAATATTGAATCATTATGTTGCACACCTGAAACTAATATAATGTTGTATGTCAATTATATCTCAATAAAACGAATAAACGAGGCAACTGGTGATACGCAGTGTTAGTCTCATGACCCCCCGGGCAGCGTCCAGGAAGCCAAAGTCTTTGGGTTCCAGGCAGAATACGGTTGCAAAGCTGAAACTTAAAGGACCAAGGAGCCACATTGAGGCTGGAGAAGAAGCAGGAGAACACAGTGATCCAGAATCTCAGTGAGGAGAGTCATTCCAGACAGAAGGTGTGAGTAACTGTGGCAGCTGCTGCTAAAACTTTGAGTCAAGTGAGCAAAGAGAGGTGACCACTGGAGCTGGCACAATGAAGAGCATTGCTGAATTGGGCAAGAACAGTTTCTGTGGGAAGTAGAGACAAAAACCTGATTGTTGTGAGTTGAAGAGAAACTGTGAGAGAGATAAGTGGAGACAGCCAATAGAAACAGCGTTGCTAAGGAGTTTGTCTGTAAAAGGGAGCAGAGACCTGGGCTGGGAGCCAAAGGAGAACTTAGGCCCTAGGGAGGGAATTTTTTAAAAGAAGTGAGCTCTTACAATATCTTCAAAAGCTGATAGTAATGGCTCTGGAAAGAGGGAGAAAGTAAACAATGAAGAAAACATGATAATTGCAGGAGGGGAGTGTGTTCAAGTGGTGACATTCGTCTTAGATAGTGCAAGACCATGTCATCCACTCTGTAAAGAGGGAAGGCAGAGAATGTGTGTAAAATGCAGCCGGGCAGGTAGATTACATGGTGGCAAGGTCAGGCAGTGCTCCCATGGCTTCTATTTTGTCAGTGAAATATGATGCCGAACCACTCTGAGGAAGAGAGGGTGTGAGAGGTTAGGGGGTGTGAGAGAATTGACTCTGGAAATGTAATAGGACACCTGAGCAGTGCTGAGGTTCCACTTGAGAATGTAGTCATAAATTTAAAGGGAAAGCTGTCAACCCTGTAGAATGGTTTTCTCTGGCTGTGTTCAGTGGCTAGGCACAGGGGGGAGGTTGAAATTTGAGCTGGGGGCAGTTAGGATGGTGGGAAGTAAAAGAGGGGATAGTTAAGGATGTGTGCAAGGGAGGGATGATAAGAATGGAGCATGGGATCTAAGCTGCGCCAGGAATGAAGTGAATACACATGGCGGTAGAACAGAAAAGTCAATAGATTAGAGGACCCAATGGTGTCAAAATTGGGGTATGAGAGGAAGTGAGCAGGAAACGTGGTGATGGTCGCCATGGTGATGGTTGCCCTCTGCAGGTGGAAAGCATGTGTCTTCGTGGTAACACGGAGACCTGTCATTGTCTTGTCCATGTACTAGAGCTAGTCGAGGATAAAAGATGAGACCAGGACAAATGGAGTCCTAGGAAGTTATTGACTAATGTAGGAAACCCTAACAGATCAACTTTGACTGACCTCCACTAAGAATGTGGGATAAAAACCAAAATAAGTTGAACCAGGAACAATGAGTTTAATCTGAGGGCAAGAACTTGGTACAAATTGGGAATTGAAAGCACATCCAGAGCAGAGAATTGAATCTAGAAGTGAGTAGAAATCAGAGCGTATGGAAGGAGCACGTAGTCCAGATGTGTCTATATGTAGACCTGTCAATACACAAAGGCCCAGACAGAATATTCTGGATTTGCCAGTGTCTATGCAGCTTCCATACTTAGGCGTCTCTGCCCTTGGATCTCAAAGGCACATAGTGTGTCTTTTGACAACAGTAAGGTGTCACAGTCCCGTGGAAGGTGAACAATATGGTGAGTTAGAGATAGTAGGTCAATGCCCACTGGGCTATGAGAAAGTTAAGGTGATTAAGCAGTGTAAGAGCTGTTAGGAACACCAGGTTCTAGACCCCCTCTGCCACAAAATAATTAATAATGATAAAACTTCAGCAGATCCAATAGCTGCCAAACAATGTCGGGAGACATTATGGCCTAGAATAGTGTACTTCAAATATTAACGTACATAACAATTACCTGGCAAGTTTGTTAACGTTCAGGCTTCTGGGCCTGGCAATTCTTATTTAACGTGTCAGAAATAGAACCTGTGCATTTCATTTTTACCCAGCTCCCAGGTGATGAGATGCTGCTACACACTGGACTACACTTTGAGTAGCACTTGTCAAGGAGGAAGGATGGGATAAAAAAGAGGAATCCAGAGCGTAAGTTGTTAAAAGACCCCAAAACAAGGAGAGCCTGAAGGTCATTACTCGGGGCTTCACAATTTGCTTGTGAAGTCGGACTGAAGTCGGACTTTGTGGGAAGGTAACCATCCTTTTCCAACTGAGGGTAAAGTTGAATCACGAAGGCCTGGCATAGCACTGTGAGAAGTTTGGACTGCTTCCTCCAGGCAATAATTTTTGAGAGTGGAAGTGTTGACGGAATGAGAATAATATTGTAGGAATATTCTTTTGGCAGCAGATTGCAGAAAAGACTGGAGCCATCCTAAGGAAGACTAGACTGAAGGTTATTGCTCACTGAAAAATGGGAGGATTATGCAAAGACTTAGGAGAGAGCGGTCAAGGGAAACAGGATAGTGAGGGGGAACCTGGAAATGATGGGGAGGAACAGCATGGCTGAATGACAAGTTACTGTAAAGGGAAGAGCTTAGGATGACGCTGAGGCTTTTTGACCTTCTAGTGACAGGATTAGAGAAAAATCACCAGAAATATATCTTCTTCTATTTGGGCATGGAATGATGGTTGATAGAGTCTTACTTTGCAAGTCAGAATCGGAGACAAGCATCATGAAGGTAACTTGCAAAGAACTTGTGGCTTTTCAAGTAAGAAACAGAACCGTTACTTAAAATAAAGCCCCACAAAGGGGCTGGCCCCGTGGCCGAGTGGTTAAGTTCGCGCGCTCCCCTGCAGGCGGCCCAGTGTTTCGTTAGTTCGAATCCTGGGCGCGGACATGGCACTGCTCATCAGACCACGCTGAGGCAGCGTCCCACATGCCACAACTAGAAGAACCCACAACGAAGAATACACAACTATGTACCGGGGGGCTTTGGGGAGAAAAAGGAAAAAATAAAATCTTTAAAAAAAAAAAAAAAAAAAAAAATAAAGCCCCACAAAATTACCAGTTTCAGTTATCCATTCATGGTGGAGAATGGTTTTCTGACATGATTATCATATCCACAAATGTCATGACCTATCCTTAGAGGTTAGAAACGTAAAAGTCAGAGCTAGGCTTGTTCTGTGGTGAGTCTGGAGCGTACAGGAAGAGCTCTGCTTGGTTCTGATTTGATGGGGGACTCCACGTACACGGTGCCTCGGAGCGGTGCAGGAAGGGGCTACTTCGTTTGCTCCCTTCCTACATTTTGTTCTGACTAAACAGACAGTGAAGTAGAGTGGAACAAGCCCTGGGGTGGGCTCAGGAGACCTCGCTGGGAACATGGTGGGTCATTACCTATGTAGCTCAGAGCCCTATTCACAAGGGAATTCTCTTCCGAGGCTCCCAGGTAGCTTCCAGAGCCGACAACAACGCAATGTACCTAGTGCTGGACTTCTAGCATGGTCACTGCTGTCTTAGTGGGTACTCCCTCCCAAACACGGCCTTTCTCTCCAGAACATGTCAACCTCAGCATGAACTGCACTCTACTGGGCTACTGGGTAAAGCCAAAATCCTGCCTTTCCTTCCTTTCCCTCCCACCTCTCGCCTCCTCTCTTCTTCCCTTCTATCCCTTCCCCTTGATCCCATCCTCTCCCCTCCTCTCCTCTCATCCTCCCCTGTGCCCTCCCCTCCCCTCCTTTCTCATCCCCTCCCCTCTTCTCCCTATCCCTCCTCTCCTCTCCCCTCCCCTCCCCTCCCCATCCCTCTGCTCTCCACCCCTCCCCTCTCTGCCTCTCCTCTCCTCTAGTCTCCTCCCCTCTCCTCTCCTCCTCCTCTTTGCTTCACTTTCTTCTCTTCCTTTCCTTCTTTTTTCCCTTCTTTTCTCTTCCTTTTTCTTCATTTCTTGTGCCCATCCCTTTCTCCTTTCCCTCCACCATAGATACGCTCTTCATCTTTCTCTTTTGCTCTCCCCTTCTGCACAAGAATAATAGGAATTACCCATCTATGTTCCCCAGGCAGTCCTCCTATATCTAAATTTTTCCTTGATAAATCTGCTACCAGTAGGTGAAATGCCCACACTTGAAATCCATCCTTTTGTGTGGAGACACTGTCTACAGAAGCTCTTTATGAAAATGTGAGTCATTCCCAAAAGAGCGATGTTACCAAAGGGTTTGCTCACTCATCAGATGTCCAGCAGTCATCTCACCGAGCACCAAAGCATTGGAAGGCAGATGAGAGAAGAGGCATTGCTGAACTGAGCCGGGTTCGGCAGATGGGCAGTGTTGGACCCTGGCTGGTCACGGCTGTGGAAAGAGCCCATGTTCTCTCCTGAAGAGAGGAGACAAGTTCTAACCCAAACTGCGTGTTATTGTGTAACCAAATGTCTCCATTTGCTGAGTTCTTAGCTTCCTCAATTATAAAATAAGATGTGGGGAAATGTTCCCATGAAGCTCCAGAATGACGGCTTCAGAGTATGAGGCAGAGGGGAAGAGAAGTGTGAGGGAAGAGAATAATGTCAACAAATCCGCTTCACAGTTTTGCCCAAGGCCAGCCATGTGGAGTGCAAGTTACTCACAGGTAGACGGTAAATTGAGACAGTCCAGATTTGTGCCTAGAATTTCAACTTAATTATTAGCAAAGCCTCTTCACTTTCCGAAGTGTCACAGTGTGGATCAACAATTACGTTAATCTGTTCATCTATTCATGGTGAGTGCTTCCCAAGGACTCAGAAGCACCAGAAGCACAGGCACACTCCTGCCTCTACCACGCAGAGGCCTTTCACAGCTTTTCTTTTTTCCCTTAGTTGAAGTCAAGACAATCCAGCCCACCTAATCTGACAAGATGCACACATACAAGGCAGTTAGGGAGCAAAGTAGCACTGTAGCAGCTGTCAGCCCACATCAAGAATCCCAAATGCATTCTTGCATCCAGAGCCTCATATTGAGAAAGCGGGCATTGACCTTTGTTTGTTGGTCTCAGGGTACCACATACCCCAAAATGTTCAAAGCAAAAAAGCTTTGTGCTTTGAGGCTAATGTGGATAAAATCAGCTTACTATGAAAGTGCTTGTGACAGAAAGGTTTCCACATCAGGTATTGCTGCAGAAAAGCTTGATGAATGTTTGGGGACTTATTAACCCAGGCACTTGTGACCAATTTGCAATGATGCCTGTCATCCGTAAGGTTGCAAGTGGAGAGGTGCTAATTCCCGCTCCTGTAGTAGCAGCCACAATATTCAGTCTTGTCATTGGTCATGAGCGGGCATCCGTCCTCCTCCTCCTCACTCTGAAGAATTCTTTTCCCCAATACGACAATAATTTCCTCATCTCAACTCTGCAAGACCTCCATTTTATGAGATCTTGGAGGCTCAAAGCAGCTATCTACCATCCCAAACAGCCTACACTTTCATCCTCGGCAGGGGACCTCCAGCCCCTTTTCAAACAAGCATTATTACAACCATTTTATAAAGCCCAGACTGAGAGAGCTCCCTGGTGCCTGGTTAGAGTGGTCTACCGCGGCGGTCTTCTCAGCAGGCCACACACAGGAACCCCTCCTTCCCTCCTGCCCATCCAACCTCTGCTCCTAGAAGGAGCCAGGAGAGCAAGAAACCCGGTGCCTACAAGCCACAGCTAAAGGAAGGGCAGTCAGGAGACAGCCAGAAAGGGCGGGTTGGTAGGCTAAATCATGACCCCCAAAGGTGTGTCCATGTCCTAATCCCCAGCACCCACGAGTGTTTCTTATATGGCAAAAATCGTTGCAGATGTGCATAAACTAGAGGGCTTGAAATGGGGAGATTATGTTGGATTATTTGGTGGGCTCTAAATGCGATCGTACGTATCCTTATAAAAGGGAAGTGGAGAGAGATTTGACACGTACACACACACAAGAAGAGGAGAAGGCAAAGAGACCACAGAGGCAGAGATGGAGTGATGTGGCCACAAGCCAAGAAAAGCTGGCAGCTAGAGGAAAGGGCAAGGAATGGATCCTCCTCTAGAGCCTTCAGTGGGAGCACGGCCCTGACAACATCTGGGTTTTGACACAGCGAAACTGATTTCAGAATTTGGCCTCCAGAGCTCTAAGAGAATAGACATGTGTTGTTTTAAGCCACCCAGTGGCAATTTGTTACAGTAGCCGCAGGGAACTAATGCAGGCAGTCATTGCAGTGTGTGTGATCTAAAACCAGGAGGGGCCGAGCAGAGAGTCAGAGGGTGGCAGTGCTGGGGAAGGACGGGGTCGACCGAGGGGTGAGGGAACTGGAACCAACTGAATGTTGGAAAGACTGGCTTTGTTATCAGGGAGCCATGAATTCCATCCCTGGCTTTGTCACTTATCAGCTGCATGATGTCGGGCATCCCTCAGCCTCAGTCTCTAATCTTTGAAAAGAAAATGATAAGACCTGACTCTCAGAGTTGTGGGGAGAAATACAAGAATTTAAAAAAATGAAAAATGTCTCCCAAAGGGTGAGTGCTCATTGAGAAGTAATGCCTATTGACGTGCGAGAAGACATATGTTAACAGACTGGACAGAATCATCTTAGGGAGAGAAGTGATTTTGTTTGGGAAAATACTTTGATGCCTTCTTTGGATGTCAGTGGGGAAGACCCCTCCTGTTTTCTGCCACCTGTCCCTTTTCTCTTCCCTTCCTCTATCCCGTAGTCCATATGGCTCTACTGGGTTAGAGCACAAACAAAGAACACTGAACTTGTCAGCCCAATAAGGAAAGGCGAATTCAAAGTTTCCAGAAATGAGGAAATGCTGTGTCCCCAAAGAGGTATGTTCAGGGCCTAATCCCCAGGACTTGTGCCTATGGCCTTATTTGGAAGTAGGGTCTTTGCAGATGAATCCATTTAAGAAGTCATATTGGATTAGAGTGGGCTCTAACCCAATGACTGGTGTCCTTATAAGGCAAGAGAAATTGGGGCACACAGA
Source organism: Equus quagga (assembly GCF_021613505.1). Lineage (NCBI taxonomy): Eukaryota > Metazoa > Chordata > Mammalia > Perissodactyla > Equidae > Equus > Equus quagga. The sequence continues at coordinate 28,054,997 of NC_060273.1, read as the reverse complement.
CATACGCAGAGGAAAGATGGCCATGTGAAGCCAGAGGAGACATGCAAGAGGACACCATGTGATGACAGAGGCAGAGATGGCAGTGACACAGCTGCAAGCCAATGAAAACCAAGGATTGACCACCAGCCGTCAGATGGCCATCACGAGAAGCTAGCAAGAGGCAAGGAAGGATGCTGCCCTCCAGGCTTTAGGGGGAGCATGGCCCTGCCAACAGCTTGATCTTAGACTTCTGGAGACAATGAATTTCTGCTGTTTAAGCCACCCAGTTTGTGGTACTTTGTTATTGCGGCCCTAGCAGACCAATCCAGGGAACTGAGATGAGAAGACAAGAAGCGACCTGCCCCCTAGGCATGCCATTGTGGAGCCAGGAGAGCAGCTGGCCTGCGAGGAATCCCTGCTGCTGGAATGGCCCGGGGGCCTGTCAGAAACATGTTGGCCAACACTCCCTTCTGGAGGGTTTGCTGTGAGACTAACCCACAGTGATCGGCTCCACGTGGATACCCTTGGATCCTCCCAGCGGGGAAATGCAGCAGGTGCTGCCTATTTGCTTTCTCTGGGAAGCACTTACTAGGGTAAGACCTGAGAAGGGACAGGAAATCAGAACAAGAGGGGCCACAAGACACAGACATGTGGCCGCTTCAGAATCTCAGGGATTTTGCAGGAGAATCGTTTTGATTTTCCAACTAAACGACAGGTGACAAGTCAGGGCCCGATGACTTGGGGACCCCACCAGCTGACAGACAGTACAGGCTCCATTCTTATTAACACCATGGCCTGAATATAAACCAAAGCCAGAGCAGGAGTACAAACCACACAGTTCAGGACGATGAGCTGAGCGACTGTTTGTTTCTGAGAACTCTACCACCTCCCCTCATGGCAGACAGCCCCTTGCTGGTTTAAAAAGCCAAGGGCCGGGCTCTGGCCTGGGAGGTCAGCTTTGCTCAGACCCTGCAGCCCTTCCTCCCTCTGCAGAGTGTCATGGCTCGCAGCGGGCGCCTGCCTCCTGGTGCCCTTCCTGGAAAACCTCCCACACGCTGGCGCACGTGCCTGTGCCCGACCTTGGCCGTGCCTGGGAGAGTGTGAGATCAAAGAAATGAAAGTGCTCCTTTCTGGTACTTCAATCAGAGAGAGAAGCAATTAAAATATGAATTAATCTGAGTGAGATGAAAATGCAGATGCAGAACAAGAACATCTCGATCACCTTGAACCTGCACTGTGCGCCGTTGAGCTCCAGTGATTAAAGACATTTTCATGCCATTAAAAACCTTCTCTTCCAATGTTACAAATGCTATGTCAGTCAATCGCTCCGAGCAGCCTCTGTGAGGACTGCCCTCTCCTCACTTCAGTCCCTTGATCCTTTCAGAGCACTGCGGTGGGGGGGACCCTCTTAGGAGGGGACACTGAGGGTTGGGGAATTATGGGAGTGCAAGATTCCGAGCTAAATGGAAAGAGTATTGCATGTGTCTCCTCTCAAGCAGATCCTTTTGGGTTCCTTGACTCTATTGTGCAGCCTGAGTCCTGGCTGCCAGGTGGCACTGGGAGGACAGAGCTGAGGAACCAAAGAGCACATTCCCAGTGCTCCACAATCTCCTCGTTGTTTGTGGTTCCCTGATTGTTTCTTTGAAATGAGTGATAATTGTAGAATTTACTTCTGGAGTTTTGCCTCTGCTTCTCTATGGTCTTAAGGGCCTTCTGTCAACCCTCTGCAGGGAGGGGCCGGGCTGTGCCCCCAGTGAAGGGATGGAAGGGAGGGAGTGTCAGTTGATAACCTTGTGAATCATTGGGCTTTCCAGGCCAGCCGTTTATGCTATTGTTATGGTTTTGCTTCCTTCTGTGCATACCCTACATCTGACTTTGGCTTTTCCTCCTATTTCTGGCCATACATTCTCTCTTTGCTGTTGTCAGCAGTATTTGTCAATCTCAGGTTTTGAAGCTTGGAACTTGAAATTACCCATCCTGAATCTCCCTTTGTTATTTTCCAGAGCCAACCTCCCCACTCCCTCCAGCCCTGGGAACTGCTGGTCTGGATCTAAGATGGTTTCTTTTTCTTTCCTTCTCTGACACTCTTTAAGGACCTACCAGTCAGATTCGCCCCAGTGGAAATCAGAACCTGTAGTAATACCTGCTTTAAGAATAAACCAGGAAAGATCACCCACAGAGGTTGTGAGGTCCACTCTAGGTGGGGAAGTGGCCCTCTGTCATTTGGCATCCTGAGGCTGACAGCTCATTTCTGCTCTGCTCTTGCCATCTCTAAAAGCTCCATTAGGCCATGCAAGACACAGGTCCTAAGCACACCCAGGATTTCGTGAAAGAGCTCTCTTACTCCAGGACCTCTTAAGAGATGGCCAGAATTCTGACTTAGACAAATGCAATGCAAGATGCTTCCCATGTTCCGTCTCTACCTCCCATGCATTCCAAGAAGCAGAAAATGTACTACCACGCTATGACATCACACTTCTTTGGATTCACCTCTCTGCTGGCTTCTGCACCCTCTAAGCTGTCACTCAAATTCATTCTCCTTGTGTCCATGTGCCAACTCTCCCCCGGACATCTTCAGAGGGAGCCTCAGGGTCTCTTCTCTGAGTTAAAACCCAAAGCCCAGAAGACCCCTGAGTAGCCAGCCAGTTTCCTGCTCCCTCCCCACACTCACCCTATCCAGCACCTTAGGTCTCCAGGGGAAAAGAAGTCTTCTAGGCAGAAGGCACCGCCAGCCACCAGAAGGCTCTGCAAAAGAGCTTCCTCTTTAATCTGAAGACTTAAGTAGAGTGGCCCAAATTCCTGAAGTTGTTTCCACTTGAGGAAGGAGGAGAGTGGGGTCTCATGGCCCTCCTTTCTGAACTTTGTGCATCCTTGTCTTCTCCTGCTCCTCAGCTCTGCAATATTTGAGCATGTTGGGGGGGAGGGGGGAGGAGGACCCCTGCTTAGTTCTCTGCCTCCTACTGCCAGGTTATGAATCCTTCTAATACTCCTGACCGCTGCTTTCATTTTTCATTGAGTGTCTTTGAAGGCCACCACGTGTAATAATGATTAAGAGAACAACCTTCAATTATAATCCCATCTTCATTAGTTACTTAGCTATGTGTCCTTAGCTTGAGAACAATAATTGTGCCTACCTGAAAAATTGTGACAGCTAAATCAGATAATACGTGGCAAGTGTTTAGAACACTCCTGACACATAGTAGTTGTTCGATAAATGTCACTTGTTATTCTTGTCACTGTATTATCAGTATCATTACTACTACTCTACCATGGCCAGCTGCCCCTCCTTGCAACTAGTTTCCCATATTAGTGCGGATTCCTGTCTCTTTCGGTTTGGGTTCCCATGCAGAGCACCCCCTACCACTTCATTTTCTGCAAAAAGCCCCACCTGCACCTGCCAGATCTGTAACTCACACCTGGTCTCCCCACCCCGGGCCTGTCCAGTGCCTGTCACAAACACCTGAGAATCTATAGTGCAGGATTCACCGCGCTAGAGTGGTACAGTCTCGCGAGAGTTCCCCATCCATTTCCCTCATGGTTTGATCCTCTCAACCCTTCATCATAATTAGGTTCCAGCCGGAAACAGCCTGGGGAAATCACTGCATGTGGAGACCTGCTTCTCTCTCTAGCACATTGAGCTTTTGGCAAGTTGATAATTGGCCTTGATACTGGTACTAGAGCTTTCTTTCACCCAGTTGGGCAGCCTTCTACCCATGTTACTGGAGGGTAATGGAAACTGAGGGACCTGCGATGGAGAGCACTTTTCTTCTTTCAACTAACTGCAAATAGGAAGGTGAAAGCTGGTCGCTGGCTGGAATGTAGGACCCAGTATTCCAGAAACATTGAGCCAAATGTGTTGAAATGGCTGCAATTGATAGCTTGCTTATCATTAATCAATAAGCCAACTTAAGCTATATCGAATTCCTGCAATGCAAGAGTCCATGCACCCCGAATGCATGTGTGTGTGCACACGTGCTTGTGCACATTTGCCGTCTGAAAATGAGAACACTCCCACCATCAGTGACAGGGAATGGGCCATAACTGATTTTCCATAGACAAATGCTTTAAATTGTGGTAAACCCTTTGTAGCATCTTAGTCAAATTGAGCCTTTTCAAGCCAGATTTGTAGTCCATAGGATTCCACTTAACTGAGACAAGTGATGCAATTTCAGGGCAATTTAAAGGGTATTTCATTTAGAGACAGAACCAGTCCTTGTCAAGGGCCTGGAGGAAACAAGAAATCTTCCTCCTCTCATCTGCTTAAAAGCAGTTGCCGTCCAGTCCATGGGGGCTGAGCAGCATTGTGAGTGACTTAGTGTAGTAGATTTTACGACCCATGTTCATTGAAAGGGAAATGACCAAAAGGAGGGCATGGATAGAAGGCAGGGTCTGCCGGCAGCATTCAGAGCCTTTCTAAGACTTAGGAAAAGGTGTCCAGTCTGGGTACTCAGATTACTACGAGGCACCTCTTCATCCCAGGCTGCAGCCCCTGTCAGGGCATAAGACTTGGGATCGGTGAGCACTGGCTGGATTTCTGTCCCTGTTTGCCCCCTGGACCAGCACCCTTGAGCAATGTGCGATGTGCACAACTGCACGAAGCTGCCCTGGGAGAATGACATCCTGACTTTACATACACATACTACCTTTTTTAATGCTCAATCACAGTAGGAGGTTTTAATCACCGTCCTCATTTTATAAATGCGCAGGGCTGGAAAAGATTAAACACCGTGTCCATATTAACGTGGTTTGAGCTGTGATTCTAGTCCAGGTCTGTTGGATTCTAAACCCCAAGCGCTTTCCTATTCACTGTGGAATGTGAGTTCAAATGAAGGGCTTGGTCATCTTTTTCCCAGGGAAACAGGAAGATGCGGCAGGATATGAGCCTCAGCTCCTGGAAGGCGCTATTGGAAAAGGGAGCAGACCTTCTCAGGTGGCTGGCCATCCAGTTTCTGCTACGTCTGTGAGGTGGCTCAGTTTCGTCTGTCTGCAAAGTCCTGCCTTCCTTCAAGCTGATGCCTCCCTCCTGTTGGTCCAGAGGAAAGACAGGACCAGTGGCTGGAGCAGGGACTGCATGCCCCTGCTGCCCAGGACCCTCGGGGGAGCCCGGGAGAGAGGACCTGGAGCCTGACAGCTCTCTCCACTGAGCCTCAGGCCTGCGCTTGGGAGCACGGCTGAAAGTCATCGTGCTGCTCTTCTGTCGTACAGGACAGGGAGACTCAAAAGAGGAAGCAAAGGGGGGCTGGCCCCGTGGCCGAGTGGTTAAGTTCACGCACTCCGCTGCAGGCGGCCCAGTGTTTCGTTGGTTCGAATCCTGGGCGCGGACATGGCACTGCTCGTCAGACCACGCTGAGGCAGCGTCCCACATGCCACAACTAGAAGAACCCACAACGAAGAATACACAACTATGTACCGGGGAGCTTTGGGGAGAAAAAGGAAAAATAAAATCTTTTTTTAAAAGAGGAAGCAAAGGGACCATGACGCTCTCACAAGTGAAATGAGGAAAAATAATGAATTTTTAACAAAGCTAAATTTATTCAGTTTAAAGGACTCTCCTTTATGCTTAGATTAAAACTTCCTGTTTTTTTAACTATCATTTATTAAAGTAATTGATAGTCGTATGTGTGTATATGAGTATGTACGTAGTTTTATTGTAGCTTATTTGTTTTTTATAAGTCTCTTGATATGTAAAAAAATTAAAATTTGGCAAGTCTTTGTCAATATCAAAAAAAAAAAAAAAATGTGTGTGTGTGTGCATATGTTTGTGTGCATGTGTGTGTGTTTTACGTTTACCGGTCCACGGTCCCACCAGCCTAGGAACCATCATCTTAGACGTGGAGAACTGACATTTCCTGTCGTTTAACACTCATGATGACCCTGCAAGATGAGTGTCTGAGACTCAGGATGATGCTGTTTCCCCAGAACTTGTGCGTCTTGTCCAGTCTGTCACAGCTAGGCAGCGGAAGATTCCCACACAGTTTCCTCTGACGCCACAACGCCAGAGTTTTCCACTTTGGCGTCTGTTTTCCACTTTGCTACATTGTTAACAGCTTCCCTTTGTTCCTGCAGTCCCACAGTAGGGCACTAAGAGGAAGTTTGCTGGGTTCGAATATAATCAGTAAAATTTCATTAACCCTTTCCACTGGTTTCCACAATGTCAAATACCGATGGCGGCTGCAGAAAAGGTTTGAGCTAACTAGAGACATGGAATCTATAACTCAGTGCAACCAAAAGAGAGCTATGGGAACAGTTAGACCCTACTCCCTGGGCTTCTCGGATTGCTTCCATCAGTGATTCTCAGGAATGTTCAAATTCACTAGAAATTAAACTCTATAAAGGCAGGAGATTTTGTCATTTTTTACTCCTTGCTGTACTTTTACACCTAGGTCATAATAAACACTCAAAAAATGTTTGTTGAATGAATAAAGAAAAGAAAATAGACTTATCCAAGTATCTGATAAAAGCTCGGGACTATCTTCCCAGAAAATGTTCACAGGCACACAGACAATACCGTGCACAGCATTTTCAGGTTTGACGACCCCCTGAAACCTCCACAAAAGCTTAGACTATCTCTTCGTGGAGAGACCGCCCTTGACACCGCCCCTGGTGGAGAGGAGCAAGGACCTTGGCTCTGCACTCTTTCTTCCACGTTGACGGGACCCACACGCTGTAAGGCCCGCAGCACTTCGGAGGACCTGTGCTTCACCTATTCGACCTGAACGCCTAGGGCTTTCTGGACCTGAGAGGGTAAAGAGGAATTGCAGCCGCCCCTCAGTGAGGTTATATAATCTGCCAGGCACCATGGGACCCACATTCATCTAATCCTCAGGTCAACCTTACCAAGTAGGGGTTTTTATCCCTGCTTTTCACTTTTTAATTTAATTTTTTTGTTGTTGAGGAATAATTGACATATTACATTATATTAGTTTCAGGTGTACAACATAGTGATTTGAGATTTGTACATTGCAAAATGAGCACCCTGAGAAGTCTAGTTAACATCTGTCACTATATATACCTACAAAAGTTGTTTTTCTTTTTTTTCTTATGAAAAGGATCTCAAAAAATATCTACTCTCTTACCAACTCTCAAATGTGCAATACAGTATTATTAACCATAGTCACTATGCTGTACATGACATCCCCAGGACTTGTTTATTCTATAACTGGAAGTTTATACCTTTTGATCCCTTCACCCATTTCATCCATCTACCCCACCGCCCACCTCTGGCAATCACCACATCTGTTCTCTGTGTCTATGAGCTTGGGGGTTTTTGTTTGTTTGTTTGTTTGTTTTAAGTTCTACATGTGAGATCATACAATATGTACATTTCTCTGTCTGACTTATTTCGCTTAGCATCATGCCCTCAAGGTCCATCCATGTTGTCACAAACGGTAAGACTTCATTCTTTCCTACAGCTGAATAATATTCCATTATACATATACTACATCTTCTTTACCCATTCATCCATTGATAAACACTTGTGTTGTTTCGATATCTTGGCTTTTGTAAATAATGCTGCAATGAACTTGGGGATGTGCATAACTTTTTGAGTTAGTGTTTTAATTTTCTTCAGATAAATACCCAGAAGTAGAATTGTTGGATCATATGATGGTTCTATTTTTAGCTTTTTGAGGAACCTCCATACTGCTTTCCACAGTGGCTGCACCAATTTACATTCCCACCAAGACTGCACAAGTGTTATCTTTTCTCCATATCCTCACCAATGCTTGTTATTCATCCTTATTTTTCAGATGAAGAAATTGAGGCCCAGATAGGTTAAGCAATCTGGCCAAGGCCACACAGCTAAGGATTTGGACCCTTGTTTGCCAAAATCCAAAACCTGTGCTTTCCCAGTGTGGCAGACTGCCTCACTGCTTGCAAGCAACCCAGAAATTTTGAAAGCTCTGTGCAGTCAAGTCTAGGAGATGTCCCTAGTCCAGATGTGTTCCTGACTTGGACATCTAAACCAAATAAGCAAATAACTAAGTAAGCAAATTAGCAGTTTTAGGGTCAAAAATTTGGACTTTGAAGGTGTCGCTCTTCTGTTTTTTTGAATTTTAAATGTATTTTCACTTGTGCTTTTCTTAAAAGCCCCATAGAAAATTGCAGCATGTTTCAGCTGTGCTCATGAGAACAAGGGGAAGAGATTGCCATCATTTAGGAACCTGGCCATGAGACAAGCGGGGCCAGGATGACGAGAATTCACCTACAGGAGGTCTAACTCTTGAGCATGTGGCCAAAATCCAAAGTGTTGTTCAAAGAGATGCAGTAAATTCAGGCCACAGGGTTCCAATTCAGTGAGTGGGAGGAGAGCAAGACTGAAGAGCCTGCCCCCTATTTAAGAATCTGGGCTCTAAATCCTTGTGTTGGAGAGAGACGTAGCATAAACAAGTAAGGAATCAGAGCCCCCACAAAGATGGCTGGGGATAAGGTCACAGTTCTGTTCTCAATCAGATCCAATGAAGAAGCCAGACATGATCTGGGCAAATAGGTGAGGGCTACAGGTGGGCACAGAGTTTCACAGGCTCCCAACTCCCCAACCCACTTAATACTAGACACAATATGAAGGAGGGCAAGACCACGCCTATTATTGAGGCCCAACTTCCTGAGACACAACATGTCCTAGTCTGGGCTGGTCAAGAACTGGGCGAGGTTTGGATTCAGGTTCTGGCCCCAAGATCATCATCAGAGGCAGAACTTGGGCAAGCGAGGGCAGATAGATTTTGCAGCTTATCAGAGCCTTCATTCTGCACAGCATGGGGGCACCATTTCTATTGGACTCCATCCATACCCAAGGCAAGAAAGGAAGATTATTGAAAGATGACAACAAAGAAACCTAAAAGGCAAGTGCATTTTACCTAAACATCTGACAGTCAGACCTTGTAAATCCCGAGCCAGTTGCTGTATGGTTTGATAAGACAGCAAAAGCTGAAGAACACGGGGCTCCAACGGGCTCTGTGAAATGTGGTCTCCTGACAGCCATTCTCTCATTTAAGAAAAAAATCCAATAGAGACACAAAGCAAATCCCAAAATAAGATTTGGGTTCAAATCTGAGTTGATATACTGCAGACTTAAAAATTTTTCATTTTTATTATGAAAAATTTCAAGCACACAAAATTAGAGAAAATAGTACAAGGAAGCACCACGTTGCCTCAGCAACCATCAGCTTTCTGCCAGTCTTGCTTCATCCACCCTGCTGTACTTTTATTGCAGTTTCTTAACCATCTTATGTCCTCAAAATACATCCCAGTGAAGACATCCCAATAGAGACAACTGGACACATGTTTAAGGTAACCATCATTTTTCATAGTTTAAAGAGCAAGGAATTTGTGGACAGTGTAATCTACTCATTAAATCTAAAGAGAATGCAATTTTAAGTCGTGCATATGCAAAGGAGAGAAGCCCCACCACCAGCACACTAAGGAGACAGAAAGAGTCTTTCAATCTGGCAAGGCAGGTTCCCTGGGATCTGTGGAATCAAGCTGTATTCCCCAAAGTTCTCGGGTCTTTTATATTAGTTTCACTAGGGTAGTTCTGGTTCTTACTTGTAGCAGAGCTTGGTAAATGAGAGGCCACCTGAGAAGCAATTAAACTAAACCAGAAAATCTTTCCTGTTCATTTCATCTTGTCCTTAAATAGTTTACACATCAATTGAACTAGGAAGAGCTCATGGTGGTTTATGATGATTACTCCAGTAGGGGTCAGCGCCTAATGAGTTGGGTACTTATCTGTGACCTCAACAAGATGACTGTAAATGAACAGATAAGAGGACCAATGGGACTAGTTCTCAGAGCTGCCCACAGAATCGAGATAACAGACACTGATGAAGTTAGGTAGACTGAAAAGCAGAAGCTAGTGGAGTTAGGCAGATTGAAACACCTATGGTTTTTTAGTTAGAAAAACAAGGTAATTATCTTAGCTCTAAACAAATTACAAAATGCCTATTTAACGTACTCTTTCCTTTGGTGCCGCACTTCCTCTTCTTTCTTCGTAATATCTGGTAAACTTGTCATTCCCATTAGATGATCCTGTTGAGGTGGATATCTTCACTTATTACAGAAGATGAGTGTCAGTGTCAACCTAGCGGAGTGGTACAATAATGAAGCTTACTTGCATGTACCATCACAGAAACATACTGAAAATGGAAAAAAAAAAAAAAAGTCTTGGTAAAAGTGCATATGCAGAGTAAGCAGATAAAATCATAGTGATACATCCTACGACGTAATCAAAATTCTCAATAATTGATAAGCTACAGCGAGTAATCTCCCTTTTTTCCTGTTTGCTAGCTGTATTAGCGAGGATTTTTCTGTGAGAATGTTGTGTAACAAACAAACAAATCTCAGCAGCTTGCAGCAACAAGTATTTCAAGCTTGTGGGTTGAAGTTCGGCTCATCGTAGCTGAGCTTAGCGGGGCTACATCGGATCCAGGTCTATTCCCTGTTCTTTCATTCCAAAACCCAAGCTTAAGGAGCAACAGCTGCCTGGGGCATATTTTTCTCATTACAGAGGGCAGATGCTTAATAGGGCTGGTGGAAATTTGCCAGCTTCTTTAACCCTCAGCTAGGAACTGGCACACTGTCACTCATTACCCCTACTCCAATTATCAAAGCCAATTGCGTGGTTGAAGTCAAGTTGGGTAGAGATGTACACTGTACTGATTGTAGTGGAAGGAACTGTGAAGTCATAGGGAAAAGGGTGTGGAAATATAAATTTTCTTCTGAGAATGAAGAGTTTGGAACACTAATCCAACCTTCTACAACAACCTTGAAAAGAGCCAGTTTCTGCCCAAATGGGCAGAAATGTATGCCAATGTCTCAACACAACTCATAACCAAATTTGCTGACTTGTAGCCCTTTTGGCAAGATAAAGAGTGCCCTCAAGTTCGGAGCATCTTATCCTTTAGCTCCTTTGACAATGGCGCCAACCATTCTATTTAAACACCCTCAGTATGGAATGAGGCTGGGATTTTCCTCCTCTCAAACAAAACATCCATTACTACCTTTGTCACGGAAAGGGGTAAGTCAGATAGCAAGCTCATTGGAGTAGGAAAAGCAGCACTGCTCAGGCTAAGATAAATTATTTGGGATGGGCACTACCCACTCACTACTAAGTGGTTTAATAGAAAGGGTGTCTTTTTGGTTGAAAAGTTTGAAGTGAAATGGTTAGACTCCTTTGGCAGTTAATTTTCAGGATTAATATTTGTCAATCTCTTTCTGTCAATCTCTTACTTGAGAGAAGATGGAAAGCTCTATGGGCTTGACACCAGGCGTAGAGCCATTCCACCTCACACCATATTCACTGGGCCCTGTCAGAGGGAGGACACCAGGAAGGTGGGCCATGCAGGTGAGCTGGAATGACAGACTCAGCCTGACTGACTTGCATCTCCTCGGACAGGATTCGTCAGCTCACAGGCTTCAGCTGCTGGTGCTGTGATGGGAATGAGTGGCACTGGCTGGGAGTCAAGGAAACAACTGTCTCAGCTTGAGGATTGGTGGCAACTGACACTCGACCTTGGTGTCAGGGGGTCAACAAAGGGTGGTAAAGACTGAGGTCAGGTGGAGGGCATGGGCCCTGCCCAGAAGACCAGCCTTTCGTTAATTAGCTCCGGCTACCTGCCAAGTGCAAATGTGGGGCCAAGTTTCCAGATATTGTAATTTTTCCAGATAAGTCAGAAATCTAGACAGAATCTTCCAATTTTTTAATTAGGCAAGGATAATAAATTCTACTGCAAAGAAAGAAAGAAAAACAGGAAGGAAGGGAGGAAATCATTTTGCAGGAGGGAGAGTGAGAGGGAAGAAGGAAGGAAGGAAATCACTTTGCAGGTCCACTTTGTGGGTGAGTCAAACAAAAGCCATTCACAAGCCAAGGACAGCAGGGATGGCCAGTCTGTGACCTCAGTGTACGAGATGATGCCTTTACTCCCGAGGGGTACTGGAAATAGCAGGACGCTGAGCAGAGGTAGATAATTACTCCCAGCTTCTGAGTCAGACCATCACACTATATCCTCAGTATTTTGTAAGAAGTGACATGAATCCCATAAATAGCAAGCCTGCATTCAAACATAAATACATAAATGCATTTTTAAAGCAAAGCATCCATGATCGAGTAATTACTCCTTTGAATTACCCGTTCTATTACTCCCAGGGGTGTGGATAACAGAATTTAATATCAATACTTAATTTAGGATCAGGGAGCTCAATAAAAAGAATGAGCATGCGTTTGTGGAACATCTATTGGGGGTCAACACTATGCTAGGCACTGCGTAGACTGTAGAGTAAGTATAGATGTCCCATGAGCTGGCACTCCAGCGGGGCAGGAGATGTGATATAAAGAGCGATACTCTGGGGATGGCCAGCCCTGCTTGCTTTCCTGTTCTCGCCTCACAGGCTGTGCGCCCCGAGCAGTGACTTCATTTCCTAAGCCTCCGGGTCTTCATGGAAAGCTGAATACTTCTCAGATTTGCAGAGAGAATCCATGAGAGTATATTTAAAGTCCCTAGTTTAATATCTGGTACTTATTAGATGCTGGGAAAACTTTATAACAACATTTCTGTGCCTCAGTTTCCTCATAAACATAAGGGGATGATAATAGTTCCTGGAGAAAATTGATGAAAGGACTCAATGAGTTAACGTGTATGCAGTGCTTAGAATGAAGCCCAACACTTAGTCCTAACTAGATAGATATAAATATTAGCTATCATTTTTAAATACTTATTACTATTATTACTACAAAGGCTGCATTCTGGGAAAATATCTCTCTAAATTATAATAGATTATCTATGTGCCAAATGAGGCATTTTTTTATAAGCAGAAAAGCTTTTCATGATTCCAGGAACTTGCTGGCCCTTCAGCTCATGCCTTTTCCAAGGGAAGAAGTAATAACTAAGTGCTTTGGTTTACAAGAGAGAAAACGAAACCTTCTTCTCTCTGGCTCTGCCAGTGTGCAGATAGAGGTAGTAACAGTGTTAGCAATGGATTCGCTGCAAGCTCCTGGGGGCAGAGGCCACATCTATGTTGTCTCCTGTGGTATCTGTAGGATCAGACCCATGGAAGATGTCATATGTGTCCATATAAACACTCACACACTCATCTCATCTGGTAGGAGCACATTCCAGGGCAAGAGGCGGCCTGGCCTCTGAACATCCTAATGACCTTTCTGTCCCAGATGTCCTGGAGCACAGCTCTCCACTAGAATCGCATGGGAGTAGGACCCTCGGAGACTTAGTGCATGCAGGCCCCTGGGAAGGGGGTGTTGAGCGGGTAGGGGAAGAAGGGCAGTCAAAGAAAGAGAAGTGTTAGAAGAAGAAAACGAGCTCCATAATTTTGCATTAGCCTCGCTTCTCAGGTTGCAAATTGCATTCTTTGGGAAGGATTGCAAATGAGAAAAGCAGGTGGGCTGGATTCTTCGAGTCATTGGGCATGTGTCTCTGAGGAAGTAGCATAATTTATTTAGTCCTCAGTTTCCCCATTTACAACAATAACATTTAATTGTCTGAAAGGTACTTGGAGATCCTTGAAAAAAAGGCACTCCATAAAAGCAAATGGTTCTCATTATTCTTTGGGGTCTTTGCTCCTGGCATCCAGGCAGCTTGTGTGGTAGATGTTGGAGATGGATGTGGCCTGAGAGAGCACTAAAGGAGAAGGACGTGGGGAAGTGATTTGGGCTACTGGGGAAGAGAGAAAGCAGAATGGCAGTTTGTGGATGTTTGCTTAATTAAGAGCCCTTCCTTCTCAGAAGGAAAAGCTGGCAGAAAGCTTTGTTGAGTACAAGCAGAATCCCCAGAACAGTGAAAGGAGACAAGAAGCGGGCCTGGGCAGGGCTTAGCTGGGGGACAGGCTTGGCGGAGCAGCAAGGGATGCCCTGTGCTGCGTTCCTGCCATCACCTGGCTCCCCACAGCCCATGCCCTGCTCGGGAACTTGAATCATGAGAAGCAGCTGGGCCACCCCTCCCTCAGGCATCTGGCCAGCTCATTTTTCTTGCCCCTATGAATTGTTTAACCTGCCCCGTGAGGTGATGGGACAAGCTGTGTCCTAACAGGGGAGGGTGGGTGGGTTGCAGAGCTACTAAAGGCTGGCTAAAGCCTCAGTCTATCTCCAAAAAGTATCTAGGTCAGTGGGCATACAACGGAGATGATGAAAGAGCCGGAAGCTGAGCTGGATTCCAAACACATGCACACAGTCTGGCACATGTGTCTACCCAAACACAAACACAGGTACATACGTAGGCCGTGGACACACACATGTGCAGAGTTGCAGGTTACATATTCAAGAAAAGGAGAGTGAAATTAAAGATGTTTCATTATTTGCCAGGTATAGTGTTATTCAGACTAAGAATTTTAGAAACAAAAAATGTGTTTTGGATCAAAATGAAACATTTTCAAATCAATGCCCCATACTAAGGTACTTTGCACATAATTGGAACTCAATGTATTATATAGACAAATGGGGGCAAGGAAGAAAGAAAAGGAAAGAGAGAAGAAGGGAAGGAGGAAGTTTAGCTAATCTCAAAGCAGAAAAGATTCTAGAGGAGGTGAGGATGGTCTGACAGTCAAATTGTTCTTCCTTCACCTTGACTACAAAGAGGTAAGTCCCCTTCTATAGAAATATTTAAGAGGGAGAAGGGTGACTCTGGGTTTGGGATGGCTTAGAATCAATATTTTCTCCATGTCTTTTTCTATTCCAGAATGTTTTCTCTATGTTTTTGATGGGGAGGGTGGGAACAGAGTTAGAATCTTTCTTCTCCGCCTTTGCTTCAAGAAGTGGCCAGGTAACCAGTTCCCCTGTAATAACATCGAAGCAGGTTCCTAGAGGGAGGAAGCTGGCCCTGGATGGTAAAGGACCCAGAGAAGAAGCCTGTGCAGTGGGACCAGAACTCTGGGATTAGCGTGCAGCCATCTGTCTAGGAGTTCTGGACTGCTTTTATGCCTCTGTTGTTTATCTTTGTTCCTCTTTTGCTTTTCCTCGCTATTTTGTTAGATTCTTTGTTTATTTTTAATGTTTCAGCTTCTCTCAGCTGTGCTAAGGAAAACAAGAGAAAGTTATTTGTGTCCACACAAACACACATACACAAGCCAACAGATTAAAGGGGATGCAATTCCCTCCTGGAGGAAGCGTGGTGACAGCAGTGGGAATCTAAACAGAGCCCCTCAACCCAAAAGCGAGATGAACCTCAGGGAATGGGGCTATTCGGAGAGCTGTTGTTCTTCCTTGAAAGGTTCCTTCCAGTGCTAAAGCCTTGAAGATTCCGGCTTTCTTTTAAATAAGGGTGGCGGTGCTCGTATGAGGAGTCCCAGAAAATAACAGGGTGTTTTCAAGAAGCTGCAAGAAAACACAAGGCTAGATGAAGAAAATCAACCTCAAAGAGTGAGCATCCCCCACTTCAACCCAGCCCACAAGTGCCAACTGCAAAGATACAGATACAAGCTGGAAGACACGTTGCTTCCAACAGCCACGACGCAGAGGTGATAGGATGCTGCCACACAGCATGTGCTCTTTTGGCCACACAGCATGTGCTCTTTTGGCAAATGTTACTTGGAATAACAAGCACAGGTAAAAGTGGAAAATTATTTTCCAGGAGATAAGATGCCAAATCTCTTCCAGCATTTTCCTGGTCCCTGAGGGGCACCTGTTTCCACAGCAACCACAACTTGGGGAGAATCACTGCCTTCAATTTAACTGTCCCAGGAAGGTATTTAGTCTGGGCTATGAATTCTGCATGGACAGAAAGAGCACAGAATATAAGTCACAAACCTCACCAGGACTTAGGGAAGTTGAAGAAGTTGGTTCTGTGGTTAGTACATCAAGGAAGCTGTCAGCACTAATCTTGAACTCCACCTTAGTGACTTCTTGCTGAGTTTCTGCAGCTCCCATCCCCTCTGAACCTGGGTCCTCACCCTGGCAACCTGATGGTGACAAAGAAGATGGTGGTGACAATGATGATGACCATGACAGTGATGTTAACAATGAAGATGACGATGATAACAAAGACAATGATGATGATGACGATGACCACAACGACGACCATAATAATGAAGATGGCAATGATGATGTCACAGTGATGATGATGATGACAATAATGATGATGACAAAGATGATAATGACAATGATGAAGATGACAATGACAATGATGACAGCGAAGATGAAGAAAATACTAGCAATCATAACAGAAGTGAACATTGATTGCTAAGTGCTTTATACGCATTTTCTTATTTTGCCTCACAAAAGACTTATGAAGTCTTGGCTATTCTTGACTTACTTTACTGATGAGGAACAGCAGCTCTGAGAGGTTAAATAACCTGTCCAGAAGCACACAGCAAGAAGGACCTGATATATGAACCCAACTCTGTGTTAACACCAAAGTCATTTCCTTCAGAAACAGGACAGCTTAAGAGCTCAGATTCTTCAACACACTACGTCAATCCAATCCTAGCTCAACCCTCACCAGCTGTGGGAGCTTCACCAAATCACTTAATCCCTCTGTGCCCAAATGTCATCTGTAAAGTGGGAATAGCAATAGTAGCTCCCTCCTAGGGTTTTTTGTGAGAATTAAGAGTTAATATATGTAAAACAGTACTTCTCAAACTTTAACCTGCTTATAAATTACCTGGGATCTTGTTAAAATGCAACTTTCATTTGGTAGTTCTTAGGCGAGGCCTGAGAATCTGCATTTCTGATGAGCTCCCAGGTGCTGCAGGCCTGTAGCTCACACTCTAGTAGCAAAACTGTATGGCTCTCGGAACAGTACATGACAATCAGTAAAGAAGTATCGGCTGTTATTTACCGTTATTATGTTAGGCTCTCCTAGGCACAGCCCTGTGCCTGACTGCCTGACTTTTTCTGAGGGTTGTACCCCGGCAGCCACCTCACTCTCTAGGAACTGTTAGCTTACCTTAGCATGGAAACCTAAAGAGAAGAGAGCCACAGATTTGGAGTTAAATAGGCTACGCCTCTGAACAGCCTTCTTCCTCTGTTGCCTGCATGAACTAACCAAGTGCACGGAGGCTAACTTCCGCTGGAACCCTCACGAAAATGCCTTTGCCCCCAGGAAGAAAACAAGAGGATGTGTCTGCTTCCTCTTCCCTCTAACTCAAGCAGGAGGTCAAAGAGAGAACAGAGTGACGTGGCCACATGCCAACTTGAGTTAGCACTTGGATGCAATGCCTAGATTCCCCTTCAAGCAAGTTGGGGATGCTGTCAGCAGGCAGCCCTCACCCATCAGCCACTTGGGGATTGCCTGTGCTGCAGCAACAACCGGTAAATCACCTCGGGGCCTTGGGCCATACTGGATAGTCTAGGTGATTTATGGTGGGGCCCTTGGACCACACAGTATGAGCTCAAACTCCAGAGAAGCTCGAGACTGAGGTCAGCCATGTGGATGGTCAAGCATGTCTACATAATGGAGCCCCAGTAAAAGCTCTGGACACCAAGGCTTGCGTGTGCTTCCTTGGTTGGCAGTACTCCTTGTGTATCATTACCCATTTTTGCTGGGAGAAGATAGCACTGTCCATGACTCCAGGGGAAGCTCCGCTTGTGGAACTCACCTGGACTCTGCCCCAGGTGTCTCTTCCCTTGGCTGATTTTACTCGGCATTCTTCTGCCATAATAAACCTTAACATTGAGTCTAACAGCTTTCAGTGAATATGTGAATCCTTCTAGAAAACAATCAAACCTGAATGTGGTCTTTGGGACCCTGGACTTGCAATTAGTGTCACAAATGATGATGGTCTTCAGGACTCTCAAACTCTGCATTATCTTATGCACTGTATTCAGGAAATTTCCTCCCCGAAACTTCGCCCCACAGGAACTTTATGTCTTCTTTATTTTCCCCATTCTGGCTGCTTGATCAGCTATTCTCTGCAGCCATCTTCAAACTAGAGACTAGCATTTTTCCTCTCTGGCTATTGCAAAGCATGAAACAAGGGCAATGCTGAGTCACTCTGGAATCTTCTTGGGACCTCGGAGACAGAGAAATGTCTTGATTCCACAGTTTAGACACAAGGTACACTAAATACCAGAAACAGCTCAGTTCAACCTATGTGTATTGTGCCGCTCTTACAACTAGAAATACAGAGATGAGGACACCCTCTGGAAAGGCAGTGCACGCAGAAGAGACGGATGGAGACAACAATGCGGTAAGTGATGCACCCCGGTAGGTGCTGATCGCAAAGAGAAAGAGGTGTGGATGGGGGACTTTCTTTGCTCTACCTGCCAGTAAGCTCAGGAAAAAATTACGCCAACGTCAACTACGTTTACCTTTATAATCAGCAAAGCTTCATTTTTCTTTTTCTTTTTGGCTCTGCCTTTCTGTTTATATCTTTATTTTAACAAAGTTAGCATGGATTTGCTGTTTATTTTTATATTTGGACCTCAGATGTACAGAATTAATCGCAATTCTGGCTCATGACACACCTTGATCATTTGTCCCTGCATACTGTAGTGCTTACTTGCTTTGTTTGTATATTAATTAATTTATTTTTAACAATATAATAAGCACCTATGAACCCACTCCCAAACAAAAACTAGATCAATGACAATAATTTATTTTGCATATTTATTCCCTATTTCAAAACATCTAAGACAATTTGTACTTTATGTTTTTGAGAGTAAAATGAATAAACTGTTATTCAGAAAATTTTCAAAATAAAGGCAAACCTAAAGAAAAAAATATTACCTGTAACCCATTCCCTCATTCTCACTCACTTTATCAACAGCAGTTAATATTCTATTCTGGCATATTTATATTTAAATATTTTTCTATACTTTAAGTTATCATGTATGGAAAGTTTCACATCTTGGGTTTTCTTTTTTACCACTTGCCATTATATATTAAATATTTTGCTTAACTTTATATGTTACACTATTTTTTATTATTTTTGCTACTGAACGCTATAAGCCATATTTGGATGGTACCATAAATGATTTAGGTTTTTTTGAGGGGGTGTATGATAAATAACATTACCATAATCATAACATTAATATTAACATTAACATTAAAATTAACATTAACATAATCGTAACATGACCAACAATCATAACAGTATGATTATAACATAAATAATAAATAGCACAAGCGTTATTTCACTTTTTGTTCAGTTTTCTGTATACGTTCTACTTCTTGACTATATGTCTGAGTCAGAGAATATTAACATTTTAAGCTTGTTCAGGCACATTGTCCAATTGTTTCCTAGAAGGATTGTACCAATTACTACTGACCTTGGTGAAAGGGGCCCCTGCCCTGGCCCCACACTTTCCTGGGCCCCTCTCTGGCCTTCCTTGGGCCATGGCACTTCCTCTGAGTCAAGGGTTCCATGGGAGCCCATGACCCCTGACTTTCTAGATCATGCTCCCGTGCTTGGGGTCGTGGACTTGCCTGCCTCAGGGCACCACACCTGCTTCCAGGGCTTCAGAGCGTCTTCCCTGGGGCTGTTTTCTCCAGAGCAGGCCCCAGCTACTGTGTGCACACCTCTCCTAGGAAGGCAAGAATTGTGAATTCACCCCAGTCAGTAGGAAGGTGATTTGTCAAGGTAGGGAGATGAATAATATTTAACTATTTGTTAGCTTTATTTGTAACTTTAAATATGTAGACACAGGTATGTGGGCCTCCGGCTGTCCTCTTGTCCTGGGCCCTGAGCTTGTCAGGTGGGGAACTGAGACCCATTTCATGAACATTACGGATTATGATTATCAACAGATAATTTGGGGGGTGAAAAACAGTATCTCATGCTTGTTTTAATCTACATTTTGAACATACTTGGCCATTCATATTTTTATTTTGTTAATGAGTTATGTCTTTGTTTACCTACTGGGGCCTCCAAGTTTTTCTTAGAAGTTTGTAAAAGCTCTCTCTATACCGAGGATAGTAACCTCCATATGTGTAAGAGCTAACCTAGAGCTGGGTCTGTGGGGTCGGTCCAGTCTCTACGCCAGGAAAAACTGCTTGTGCCCAGCAGGACAGAAGATGGAGACAGGAGGTGAGGAGCTAGTGAAATCTGAGAGAGCTCTGGGAGCCCTGCGTGATGACAGTTATTAAGTGGGTCACTAAAACATGAGGGACTCAGAACCAACCCAAATCAGGAAGATGAGAGCAAGGAGGAGAGGACCAAAGCAGGGCATTCTGAGGAAGTTCTGAGAGTGTGGGCCATCACCTGTGGCTTGGTTGCCATTTTCAAATTCCTGGACTGGCGACTAGTAGATTCACGTGCAGGTCCTGCTACTGGGCATGCACTGGCACTGAACACCAGTACTGGTATTCAATAAGTACCTGAAGAATTGAATTTTTGAATGAAGCCATAATCCAGCTGAATTGAATACCCAACAGCAGAGTCAACTCTTCCCCTAAAATCATCTCCACTCAACAAGGAGTTGATCTTGTTAAACTAAAAACAAGCAAGTCACTAGCTCAGGGGCCTTCATCTCATTTTCTTCTTCAAATACCCAAGCAGAATCTCTTCATTTCTTTCGGATAGTTGGCCAGTAAGTGCTTTAATTACGAGTTGAAAGGAATAAAATAAAATCATCTGCTGGAATGGTTTTAATTAGAATTTAGTGAGTTGGGCAAGCAATTAGTGCATCTAAGAATGGAGACTATATACACATATTTGTCTCCATTGAGCTTCACTGATTTAAATGAACATTTGACTCAGATTCCTCAAGTTAAACAAAGGCACCATAATGGTATTTCTAATAATCATGTAGCCTAAGATGTTAGGAAATGGCAAAAGCCCTCATTTACTCCCTGTTCTCTCCTCCCGAGTCCCAGTGGCGGGACTTCATGGCAATGCCACTAGCCTTAGTTTTAGGATAAGCCAGGAAATTCTTAAGATTATGGATTAATTTTAAATTAAAGCATATGGAGAAAAAGGAACAGTAAAAGAAGAGAAAGGGAACCGTCATGTTTGAACATCTGCTATATGCCAAGTACCAGCGCACAA
Organism: Equus quagga; assembly: GCF_021613505.1. Lineage (NCBI taxonomy): Eukaryota > Metazoa > Chordata > Mammalia > Perissodactyla > Equidae > Equus > Equus quagga. The sequence continues at coordinate 28,034,090 of NC_060273.1, read as the reverse complement.
GGAGTTTCCGTACATCATCTCCTCCTTTCCTCCTCACTCCAGCCTGTGCAGAAGGTGTTATTATAGATGCAATAAAAAAAAGCTGAGGCCCAGAGAGATAAGGTCATTCCCAAGCTTGGATGGCCAGGAGGGGCAGAACCCTGGACAGTCCAAGTCCAAAGGTCATGCTATTTCCAAGGGAGAAATCCCTTATATTTAAGGGATTTTAACTGTAAAAGGAGAAAATGGAGTTCCTCTGGGAACAGCCTGATTTCTGCATCTCGACTGTGGCCTCGCTCTCCAGCTGGGAGACAAGAGCTGCAGGAGCTAAGAGCGAGGCCGGCACTTCCCACAGGCCAGGCAGGGGCCGCACTGCTGGTTCGCCACCTTGGCGGCACTTTGAATCACAGGGGAGCTTCAAAAATACCAATGCCTCCTCCAAGTTTAAACTGTGCGGTAAAAAGACGTCCACAGGAAAGAGGCCAGTGAAACAGCCAGCTGGGCAACACCTTGCAAGATGCCTGTCATTTGACAGAGTTTGGCCACAGCTTTCAAGTTGAGGCATTTGATTTTGTCAGTTCACCCACAGGTTAGCTTTTTCTGGGAAAAGGATTCACAAATACTAAGAGAAAAGGAAATTATATCATGGCACAAAAGCTCTCGGTTCTGATTCAGTTAATCAAGATCTCCCAGCTTCAGAAACTTCATCTGTACAATGAGAATAACGCAGCAACTCTGTGAGCTGGGTATCATTTTAGAAACTATGGAAGCCATTTGTGCTTTTCACCAAATGTTTCCCACTCTCTGCCTCCTGGGCACAAGTAGGAATGTGTCCTTGGGGCTTCCTTGAGGAAGGGAGGGGCCATGTGACTACTACTCAATGAGTGTGAATGGAACTGAGTGTATGTCACTTCCTTGCTGGTGTGTGCCCTCCAGAGCTTTCTTTCTATCTAGAATGGCCACCAGTGACATTCAAGATGTAGCTATTCCACCACCCTGGGTCCCACAATCAGCAGAACTCACGTGCTGACCCGCAACGGACACAAAATGTTAGCAAGAAATAAACTTTCAATGTTTAAGCTGCTGAGGGTTAGAAATTGTTACTGCAGCACAGCTTTGCCTAACCCGTCTGATTCAAGTCAAATGAGACAGTGTGTATCAAGCGTCTATCACAGTTCCTGGCTCATAGCTGGTATTCAATAAATGTTAATTCTCCCTTTTCTAAAACGGGCAGGAGGGACACACTCTCTAGATGACTCGCAAGTCACATTGGAACACCGTTGTTCCATCCTGGTGAGCAGGTCCACTCAATAAAGCACATTACACATCAGAAGGTAGGTGCAGAGCTTCAGATCCAAACCAGTTGGCATAATTTCCATTTTGGGGATTTGCTTGTGTGGATTTTCCTTCTTTTTTTTAAATGTATAACAGGCTCTTAAAAAATGGTTGATAAACCAAATTGAATTTTGTACCTTGGTCAACAGCTAATCCTGCCATCTCTCGAACAACATGGAAAGGGGGCACAGGGCCGACACCAAAGGCCCCAAGGTGCAGGGAGGACCTTGACTCCTTCTGAAGCTCTCCTCACCCCTAAGTCTCCCCTCTTCCTTTCTTCCCTCTTAAACGGCTCTAGATTTAGCGCTTCATCCCATTTTACTTTAGCTGCATTTTTACCTCTGACTTGGGATGACAGCCCAGCCCTTGTTTGCATGAGCTTATAAACACAAACTGGAAGTCTTTCTCATTAACATGCACGGGTGGGGGGGGGGGTCTTACAGAAAGGTGAGCCCTGCTGAGGCGGCTTCAGCGCACTGCTGGCTCATTTTTGCAGGGGCTGGACCTGCCTTCTTTTTCCACTGGGGCGTGAAAGCAAACCTTTGTTTTCTTAACGTAAAACACAGGCTGCTTCCACCGGAGCCAGGGTTGCGAGGCCTGCTTCCCTGCCTCCCAGCCCTCCTCTCCCTGCAGCTGGGGCCTCAGACATCCACCTGCAGATCCAGCCCACCTGCAGTTACTTCTCTGGATTAAAGAAGGTCAAGGAAGAGAAAGAGCGCAGGCATCGCTCCAGAATCAGGTCCTGCCCTCAGGCCCCTGACTTGTGGGTTTTGTAGAGTTCCAGCCTCATTTCCTGCCTTGGTTTTCATTCTAGAAACAGAATCTACACCTCATACTGTGCCACCATCCCAGCCTGGTGAGGGTCCCAGCTCCCGGTTTCTGTACCCTGCTCTGCTCTGGTAAGCCCCTTCCGGGGACCAGAACCTCACATTAAATGTCACAGTTGAGGAAGTCACTTGATGCAGATTACTTTCCTCTCCTCCCTGCAGGCTGCCCACAGAATCCCCTATAGCCAAGACTTTGTCCATCCTTCCTTCATCCTTCAGCGAGGTCTGCCGCCTTCTCCAAGCCTCATCTTGGATTCTCAGATGCTGCAGCCTGCTAAGACTGTGATTCAGGGCTTTTCCCGACAAACCCTACTTCCCATCTGGATCAGCCTGACCCAAGGGAGACAGGACCTCCTAGGCTGCACCCCACCCCTCTGCTGTGTTTAACTAAGCTAAGCCTGGACAAGAGGGGCAAATTGATTCAAAGACAAATAAATGACCAAAAAGAATATGGTGCATGGATAGGGTTAAAATCATGATGATCCTTAAAGAACCAAATTTTAGGAAACAGTGTTTTATGGGACGATGTCATGAAAATTTCTTGTGCACTAAGATGATGAACTTCTCTCTCTTCTTCTGTATAAGGGGTCTAAGATTGTCTGCCTGGGGTGGTCGTTGGAAAGGTCAGAAAAAAGGTAAGCAGAACACTAGCCCAGTTCCTGATATACACATTCATGAGGCATTATTGTATTGTTATTGTTGTGGTTGTGGTTGCATAGCCCCTAATCAGGGGATGCACCTTTGCCTCTGTATTTCCTACACAGCCTGGAGCCTTCAAGAGAGATGCTCGTGCCTGGGGTCCCTGCTCAGGCTGTCATTTGGTTCAATAATGCCGCAAAGGGGTAGGAGGCAGAGTGTGCAGAGGTATCTCCCGGGAGAGCAAGATCACCTCCCAGGCCTGACCCAGGTGCTCCAGCTTTTCGGAACACTATTTCGCTTCAACACACCACAAGGGCTCAAATGAAATCATCTGCAATAGGATAAAGGATTCCTAAGGCAGGTAATTCCGTAGACATTTCCCCCAAGGTCAAAGCTCCTGGCAGCCAGGTGTACCCTCTCCCTTCAAGTGCGATTACGTCTGGGCTTAGCCAGATGAAGGTGCAAAGTGCAGAAACCTGTGCAGTCTTAGATCACCCCAGTCGATTTTGCAGCGATCATTGTCTGAGTTAGCTAATGGCAGGGTACGAGGACCTCCCACTGAGATTCCATTACCTTGTAATTTTCAGCTTGTTCACTGTTGCAATAAAGCCCTCTGTCTTATAATTCCCCAGCATTCTCGTCTCATCTTCTCAAGAACTGAAGTATGTAAGATGCTTTCTGCTGGGGATTCATTGAGATAAGTTATTGAAGTCAAGCAGAGAGGCAGGCTTCCAGCACTCGGCTATTCATCTCAAAATTTATGTTCGTGCTTCCTTTTGAAGGTCTAATGTAATCACAAACAATGTGCTTTCTGTATGTTTAAAAATTCATAAGTTTCCCGTGCAATGGAGGCGGAGGGTGAGGAACCCCCACCCTTCAGGCTCATTAGCAATAGGAGGCTTGGAACAGCTGACTTGTTTTCGATGTAATTTCTACGGGACTGAGATCCTGCTGTTATTGAAAGCCATTCAGTGAGGAGGAGGAACAATGTCCACACATCCTCATTAACCTGGCCTGGGAGTCCGGCTGTGTGATTGATCTGCCAGATGATCTCTTTATTTCTTGAAAACTGCTGCTCCCTCCCATATCTTGTTCTTTGGTCTCTGAGACATGGCCCTTCTCCCCTCTCTGTGTACACAGGTGCCATCCCAGTTCTGAACCTTAGCGTGGTCATCTCATTGGCCTCCCTGCCCAGGGCGGCCCCTCTCCATTCAAGCCAGCTCACTGCTACCCTTCTGATCCCCCCAGAACAGTGTTCTCCCCGAAGCTGCCACTGCAACAAGCCCTTTTAACTGCTAAGGGGAGAAGCAAACTGAAATGCCTCAGAGTGTGCTTTGAGGCCCAACCACTCTGTCTCCCCTTGAAATCCAGCGGCACAGGCCGTGAGAACTGCCCTTGAGGGAGGCTCCAGGGAGGGAGCAGAGCAAGTCCCAGAGACCTGGGCTGCTTCTCCTCAATCCACCACTCTCCTCCACCAGACAGCTTCAAACAAAAGACTTGTGGAGTATGATTCAAGAGAATGGAGGTTCTAAAGCCCAGCTTATTCTAACACAGGTCACAAGACACTCCTATTGAGAGGTGGGTCCCTGCGCTCCCCTTTTCAATCTGTGAGGGCTTGTGTCTGCTCTGACTCACAGCGTAGGGCAAAAGTGACCATGCGTGTCTTCTGATGCTCTTGACTTGCTCTTAGAACTCTGAGGCTCCGTGTAAGAAGACTGACCGCCATGTAAGAAAAGGCTACCATGTTATAAGGAAGCCCAAGCCACACAGATAGGCCATATGTAAGTGTTTGGTTGATAGTCTCAGCCGAGCCCAGCCTCTGAGGCACAGACTTGTGAGTACAGAAGCTTCCAGATGTTCCAGCCCCCAACCATTGGAGTCACACTCAACCATTTAAAACTTCTCAGCTGAGCTCACAGACATCATGGAGCAGAGACAATCCATCCTCACTGTATCTGTCCAAATTTCTGCCCCACAGGAACCGTAAGCATAGTGAAAGTTTGTGATTTTCATCCACTGAATTTGGGATGGTTAGCTGCACAGCAGTGGTTAATGGAACGGAGGGAGATGTTGAAATTCCTCCCCCATCCCTCTCCAGACAGGTCCTCTACGCGTATTCTGGGTGCCTGAAAAAGTGCTGCCTCCCCCAAGGCTTCCATAGGGGAAAAGCCCTGAGACCTTATCGCTCAGATTCTTCCCTCACTCGGCAGGGCATGAGAAGACCTGGGGCTCAGGGCACACACATATTGACGAGGGCCTGAGTGGATTGCAGCACAGAGAAGCCCCCAGGGGTGGGGGCTGTCCCGAGCCTGCAGTGGAGGGCCCCGGCAGCTGATGCTGCAGCAGAGGTCTGGGCAGGAGCTGTGGGTGCAGAGGGAGAAAACCGGGCTAACGCAAGAGATAGGCAGGAGCATGCCGTAGAGCCAAGGTCAATGGTATCACCCAAATACATCTAGCTCATTCAGATCCTAAGTATAAAATAACCAAATCTTCTAGAGATCCTGATTTCAACTCAACTCTATTCACCTAACAAGCACCCAGCATCCAGGTCCGGGAGGAAAACAGAATTGAAGAAGATGCTGTAACCTCAAGTCGATGGAAATCTTTCTCTGCCCTGGGTCTCTGGAAAATGCTAAGCAATATAGAATGATAAATATAAAAGCCTTTGCAGAAATTGCAGCCCTGGGAAGCCCAAGGCACATTCTGCTTTACCATTCTACCAATTGCAGGGGTCTCTTACTTTGGAGGGGAGGGGTGAGGCTGTCCCCTCCCTGTGTGTCAAGCTCAGAGCAGAGCAAGGGTCTCCGAGCACAAATGCAGTCCTCCAAAGGAAACCTCGGCAACACCCTGTGGCTAATCCCACCGCTTTGCCAGCTGGCTGCAAAGGAGAGCCTGGAAAAGCCTCGTTAAACCACACAAAGCCGGCCTAAGAAGCAACAAAGTGGGTTGCAGCTGCCTCGTGAGCTGGCTGCGCCTGATTGCCTGTGATCCCCACTCAGCTTGCGGCCAGCGCGCCTGCTGACACAGCCTGTTGTGTTGGAGACATTATTATTGCAAATTCCCTTTCCACCCCGCAGATTCCTCGGAAATTGCAAACATGTCTGTTTTTGGCCAGCCCGCCTGGAAAGGTCACTGCCACAGCTATTGGGCGCCACCGCCATTTCACTCATTCAGACACATACAAACCATAATACTTGAGGTCGAAACAGTCACTTGCTGCTGCTTAATACTGGCTAGACTCAGGCTGGGCCCTGGGCAGAGGCTGACAAGGCTTCGTCCCCACAAAGCGGTGACTCAAGTATCCCTAGAGATTCTCATTTCGTTGAGCCGATGTGAGTCTCTGGAGGCAGTAGTTTTTAAAGCTCCCTAGTTAAGATATGCACAGCAGTTTTGAGAACTACGGCCATGAGAAGTGGGGCTAATAGTTATTGATCACCTACTGTATACCAGGCCGAGTATACTACAAACTTTCTTGTTTCTTCCATAAAACAGCTATGAGTGAGGTATTTCCTCCTTGGAGGAGTGAGGAAATTAAAGTTTAGAGAAGTTAAAAGTGGTTTGCTCAGATCACTCCATACCCACCAGAACAGCTGAAATGAAAAAGCCCGCCAATGCCAAGCACTGGTGAGGAGGCAAAGCAACGGAACTTTCATCCATCGGTGGGGGGAACGCAAAATGGGGCAGCTTTCTGGAAAACGTTTTGGTCATTTCTTAGAGTAAGATATATACTTATTATTTGATCCAGGATTCAACTCCTGGGTATTTACCTCCCGGGACAAACATATATGTCCACACAGAGATTTCTACTCAAGTGTTCATGGTAGCTCTGTAGCCAGAAATCAATCTAAACACCCATTGACAAGGGAATAGATTAACCAGTTGTGCTGTATCCATCCAATAGAATGCTGCTCAGTGATAATAAAGAACACAGCACTGATGCATGCAAAATGTGGGGGAATTTTAAAAACCTATGTTGGGTGAAAAAAAAACCTGAAACAAAAGAATATATACTAAGTGATCCAGTTCTAGAAGAGGGAAACTTATCTATGGTGAAAGAGGTGGGTCAGTATTGGCCTGGGGTTGGTATTGAGGAGTGGAGTGAATGCAAAGGGTTGTGAGGGTCCTTTTTGGGGTGATGTGGAAATGTTCTCAGTCATGATTGTGGTGGTGGTTACACATGTTATAAATTTGTCAAAACTCATCAAACTGTATACTTAATATGGGTGCATTTTATTGTTGATAAATTTTATCTAAATTAAGTTGGTTAAGTAATCGGGGAGGATGAAGCCAACATGGGATTTCAGTGCAAGTTGGTCTGATTCTGAAGCTTCCACTGCCAGAAGGCCCATGTGGGGACAGCATGTCGCAGACGGAAGGCCTGTAAACTTCTTGCTAAGGAGGGAATGGGAAGCTCACAGGGGCCGGACTCTCTGAGGAGGGAGAGGGGCTGAAAGACAGCTGAGAGGGCACTCATGAAAAGTATCCCTGACTTCTCCATTGTGACAAGCTCTCTGAATTTGTCCGCCTGTTCTTATGCCTCCTAACATCCCTTTCCACTTGCAGGGAAGAATAAAAGAATTTTCATTCTGAAAGGTGAAATAGTTTTTATCAGGGGCAGTAGAAAAGTTCCCAAATTGAATCCTCTGGGGGAGCTTGTTAAAAATATTGATTCCCTGGACTCCCTCTCAATCCACCAAAACAAATGCACAGAAACGAGACAGGCACCTGCATTCATTCTTTCATTCTTTCTTTTTTTTGGTGAGGAAGATTGGCCTTGAGCTGACATCTCTGCCAATCTTTCTCTATTTTGTATGTGGGATGCTGCCATAGTATGGCTTGAATGAGCTGTGTATAAGTCCATGCCCAGGATCTGAACCCGTGAACCCTGGGCCACTGAAGTGGAGTGCACAAACTTAACCACTATGTCACCAGGCTGGCCTCCACACATCTCCCTTCGTAAAAAGCTTCCAGGAGATGCTGATAGTTTGGGGACCACTCTAATGTCCTGTCTCCTCCCAGCTCAGCTGCGTTTCCTCCCAGCACAGAGATGCATTGTCTTGAGGATATTCTTAGTTTTCTCACCAACTGCAGTAACATTTGAGCCTGGGGAGCCTTCTGACCAACTTTGAAACAAGCCCTGGAATTGATCTAGCCCTCAAATCTCCCTTTGAGCCATCCCCCTACTGCTCATTATATGAAAAGCAGCCCCTGCGTCAAAGGCTGGTGACCTGGAATCACGCACAGCCTGTCTCCAGATGGAAGCGGTATTTCCCTGAGGGAGACTGCCAGGGATGTGCTCTCTGCTATGTCCCCCTTTCGTCTTTGAAAAGTGAAATAAAAACTACAAGCAGATTTCATCAAGCAAAGTACCTTGAAATATGAATCATAGATTGCTATCCATGAAGGGAGAAATTGTGTGTTCTTAGAGCCTTCGTGGATTCCTGGGAATATGAGATTAGAGTTTGTGAATTACAGACCTGGAGGCTTGCTGTCGAGGCTCCCAGTTCAGGTTCATGGAGTCATTTTATGAAGAGCACATCATGACAATTCTTTGATTGACAGAGCTGTGTTTTCCAAGGTTCCTGCATCCGAAGCAGCAGAAGGCATGGAGAGGCAAGCAAGGGAAAGGCGCATGCACATTTCAGCCCTGGGTCTGCCATTGTCACCTACCCATGATCGGGCACTTATTGATAAACTTACAAACTGTCCTTGGATCCTACATCTCTAAGAGAGCTGTGCAAGCAAAGCCACTCAGGTGGCTCTGAAGATCTAAGGAAAGGATCTAACCTCCATCTAACAAGACCACTTTCAAAGGAAACATGATTAAAATATATGCTGATGCACATGACTATTGCTCTGAGGGCTGACGACAGACTCCTTTGCGTGGCTTGTCTGAACAGGCCTCAACCTAGCTCTCCAGCCTCATCTCATAGTCTAATTTCCTTCCCTCTCTCTTCCTCAGGCAGATGGCCTTAGAGCCTCTCCTGCCCCAGGGGCATTGCCCAAGCTCTTCGCGGCTCCTGGGATTTTCCTCTTTTCTTTCTTTACCTAGTTAATTTCTACTCATCCTTGAGATGTCAACTTAAGCATCCCTTCTTCTGGGCCACTTCTCCTGATCCTTCTTTGTCCAAATTTCTATTATAATGGTTCATACTTTATATAATCCCTTTTGTAGCAATGATCATAATTATGATCTTATAATTGTTTGTGTGGTTATTTGATGAAGCTCCACGAGGGCAGGAACTCCAGTCATGTCTTGTCCACCCCTAGAACCTCGGTATCTAGCACAATCCTGGCACATTTATGAACAAAAATATTTGTTTAAGGAAAAAAAGAGTGAATGAATGAATGAATGATCATCTAGTGCAAATTCCTCATCTTGAAGATGAGGAACCCAAGCCCAGTGAGGTAAGCGACAGGCCTTGGGGAACCTGCTGCAAATTAGTGACTCAGCTGAGACCGGGCTAAGGGTCTTGTGGCTCTGAGCTCAGATCTCTTCCTCTGATGCTTCTATTCCTTCTGAATAAAATGATTACTCAGTTGAAAAAAAATGAAAAGCAGCCAAAAGAAAATCAGAGACAGAGTTTTTCAGTCAATGGACCATTTTTGTGCTCAAAAAGAAAGGACAGTGCACAAAAGAAATCATGAAATGAAATGGGAGGTATTATAAGCAAAACACTTGATGTGAATAATAATGAACAAAAACAATTTCTCCTCATTGTTTACCTAATTTTGAATTTTAATGAATAGCAGGGATGGCAAATTACTCAATTCCTATGTTTACATAAAACCAACACATGAAACCTCACAGTTCGATATTTATAAAGTATCAGGTTCCCTTAAATACTTAGCTTTGCAATTAGAAGGGGAGCTATTCATTAACATTTTAAACTAAATAAAGAATAAGTTGTTATTTATTCATTAAAATTTAAAAAACTGGAAATTATACACTCATCTTTTGGGTGTCTCCATATCCTTTAATTAACTGTGAGTCAAAACGCCACTGAGAAGCATGTGTCACACACCTAGACATAGATGTAACACCTCTTAGCAAATGGGATGATTTAATCAGGTCAACACTTCAGATTCATCTTCCATTTGTGTTGAGGACGTGCTGCCAGATGCCTGATAATTTAGAAAGAGCGCTGGCTTTAGAGTCAGATGGAGCCGGGTTTCGATTATTTTTCTTCTGAGTGACTTTCGGCTAGCTGCTCACCCATTCTGGACTCAATCCTTTATCTATAAAATGGGATTATAATTTTACTTCACAGGGTCAGTGGGAAGCATGAAAGGACGAGAAGTACAGGGAGTGGGTCAGAGCAGTTATCTCGATAGTCACGATGAGTAGAACGTTGCTCTGGCCCCAGCTCTGGCCCAGCTGTATAGAATAAGCATCCGGCTTTCTACAGGTGGTGCTCCTGGACTCAATGAGAAGGTCAAGATATCAAGAGTGGTTACAAACAGGCTGGTGATATTTGAGGATGCTGAGAGGCTCTCTGCCTGAGGGTTAAAAACCAGGGCTCTGTAGTGAAAGTATTCTAAGCACCAGGCAGGGCCATGCGTGTTTGGCTCATCACTATATTCCCAGGGTCTAGCATGCAGAATATAGTAAGTGTTCATTGATATCTATTGTGCATTGTTCAACTGCACAACCACCATTGCGGCTTCAACACTTCCCATGCTTCCTGTGATGCTCAGACTACCGCTCTTCTGCATCACTTGTGTTCCCTGGCTCGGCTCTCTACATCTTCCCAGGGTATTGGCAGCCAGAGGAAGCCTGTCCCGGGACCTCGTCAGCTAGGGCCTTTTCCTGACAGTTCCATGCCCCAGTTCCAGGACTCCACCTTGCTCCACACTTACTTTGTCTGATTTTCAGATGAGTTTAGGAGTTGACAGGATCAAACTGTTGGTGCTCTGCTCCTGCTCTACCCTTTTCAGGAAGCACAGTTGTCTTAAATCTCTATACAGTGTCTAGGGCCTGGAAGTTCAATATTTGCCATGACCTTGCCAAGATTTGACATGGGATTGCTTCAATCCCCTATGTTGCTTGTGATCTGCCTATTTCCTTACCCTCTGTCGGCTTGAACTTGGACTTCATTGCCCCATGTCTTTGCCAGTTTCAAAACTCCTCTCTGGAAGCTTTGCCACCCTTCCCTCTTGGCCAGCACACACTACTTTATGGCAGTGTCCACCAACCGAGTGTGGGGCTCCCCAGCAATGGGAAATGAGTAAGGGCAGGTAGTTGCCTTTCTGAAGAATGACCTGGCATCCCCCTAGATCTGTAATGGAATCTATTCCCTACTTGGTGAACTAAGTAGGATGAATAAGTCATATGTTGCCAGGGCCCTAAATTCCTGCCTCCCCAGCTCTCTGGACATAGGGTCTCAGCCCACTGAGGAGGGAGGGAGTAAGCTGTCTCAGTCTAGTCCAGGACACCAATCAATGGTTCTTGGAATGGGACAATTGTGGGTACCACTGTATTAAGCATGTCTTTTTTTCCAATGTTTGGCATCTAGAGCCTTACTGACCCTGGGCAGACTGCCCCTCCAAGGGCTATCTGATTCTTAGAGATAGGAAATGACTGTCCTGCAAATGCATCTTTCACATGCAAACCAAGCAATCCAGAGCCCACACCTAACCGCCTCCCATACTGGGCTCTTAAACTCCAAGCCAATATTCCTCTGCCTTAATTTCCCCAGGACCAGGTACCAGACAGCTTGAGGCAGTCCGCATATCCCAGAGCATGTTCAAATTATTCAAAGGAGCCAATCCTAAGACTGCTTACCATGAATCAACTGTTCCTACCCACAGAAACCACAATAAAGGCTCTTGTCCACATTTTCCCCTTGTTCCCCCTGCCCCTAGGCTTACCCTGCTGCTTCCCCATGTGGCCCTGCATGATGTGGCATGCCCCCTCCTCTTGGGAACGGTAAGTAACAAAGTGTCTTTTCACTGGCAATCATTTCCTAATCTGTTGTCCTCACCATACCCAAATAATAATGAAACCTGACTTCTAAAACAGCTACTCACATTGTCCTATCACCCAAACCCTAGAAAATCTATTCTGATCTTCTTGAAAAGAATGAACTCTCAGAAACTGACAACATAAGCTGAATAATGAGCTGGAGCATTGGGTGCACTATAAGCAAACAGAGTGAGAAAACACCATCTGGGTACAGATGGGGGCTCATATGGCAGGGGGCAGCACTCTCCCTCCACTGCAATATAATAAAGGAACATCATGATACAGCATGGGAGTGAAATGAGGGGAATATTATGGGATATTCAATAGCAGCAAGATCACCCCATATGGGCAACTTTATGGTGGAGCCAAGGTGGGGTTGAAGCAACTGCAAGCTGAAGCACCCTGAGGTGGAATGAAGACTGAATCAAGGCTGAAGAGTACTAAGGGCCTCTGTGGAGCATATGAAGCCTTGTCAAGTGTTTCTGGTTGACTGCATACCTGTTTGTAACACAGGTGTTCTTATGTGCTAAATTGTGTCCCCCTAAAATTCATATGTTGAAGCCCCAATCCCCAAGACCTCAGAATGTGACTGTGTTTAGAGATAGTCCTTAGAGAGTTAATTAAGTTAAAAAGAGGTCATTAGGGTGGGCCCTAACCCAATGTGACTGTTGTCCTTATAAGAAGAGGAAATTTGGATCATGGGACAAGAAACAAAGGAAATGCAGGAGAACTGGAAACCAAGTGATAAAATAGCAGCATTAGGCCCCCACATTTCAGCAATCACTCTGAATGTAAATGAATTGAACTCTCCAATCAAAATACACAGAGTGGCTGGGTGGGTTAAAGAACAAGACCCACCAATATGCTGCCTCCAGGAAACATGCCTCAGCCCCAAAGACAAACATGGACTCAGAGTGAAGGGATGGAAGACAATACTCCAAGCTGATAATGAACATAAGAAAGCAGGTGTCGCCATACTTATATCAGACAAGTAGACTTCAAAGCAAAATAGGTAAAGAGAAACAAACAAGGGCAGTTTATAATAATAAAAGGGACACTCCATCAAGAATACATAATACTTATAAATTTATATGCACCCAACACAGGAGCACCAAAATACATAAAGCAACTATTAACAAAACTAAAAGGAGATATCAGCAACAATACAATAATAGTAGGGGACCTCAACACCCCACTAACACCAGTGGATAGATCACCCAGACAGAAAGTCAACAAGGAAAGCATAGAATTAAATGAAAAACTAGACCCGATGGACTTAATAGATATATATATAGAACACTCCATCCAAAAACAGCAGGTTACATTTCTTCCCAAGCGTGCATGAAACATTCTCAAGGATAGACCACATGTTGGGAAACAAAGTAAGCCTCAAAAAATTCAAGAGGATTGAAATAATATCAAGCATCTTTTCTGACCATAATGTTATGAAACTAGAAATCAACTACAAGAATAAAGCCAGGAAAGGGGCAAAAGTGTGGAGATTAAACAACATGCTACTGAACAACCAGTGGATCATTGAAGAAATTAAAGGAGAAATCAAATATTATCTGGAGACAAATGAAAATGGAAACACATTATACCAACTCATTTGGGATGCAGCAAAATCGGTCCTAAGAGGGAAATTCATTGCAATACGGACTCACCTCAATAAACAAGAAAAATCTCAGATAAGCAATCTCAAACGATACCTAACAGAATTAGAAAAAGAAGAACAAAGCAAGCCCAAAGTCAGTAGAAGGAGGGAAATAATAAAAATTAGAGCAGAAATAATTGAAATTGAAACAAAAATGACAGTAGAAAGGATCATTGAAACAAAGAGTTGGTTCTTTGAGAAAATAAACAAAATTGACAAACCCTTAGCCAGGCTCACTAAGGAAAAGAGAGAGAAGATTCAAATAAATAAAATTAGAAATGAAAGAGGAGAAATCACAATGGATACCACAGAAATACAAAATATTATAAGAGAATACTATGAAAAACTATATGCCAACAAATTGGACAACCTAGAAGAAATGGATAAATTCTTAGACTCTTACAACCTCCCAAACTGAATCAGGAAGAAATAGAGAGTCTGAATACACCAATCACAAGTAAAGAAATTGAAACAGTAATCAACAACCTCCCCAAAAATAAAAGTCCATGACCAGATGGCTTCTCTGGAGAATTCTACCAGACATTCAAAGAAGATTTAATACCTATCCTTCTCAAACTATTCCAGAAAATTGAGGAAGATGGAGCACTCCCTAACACATTCTATGAAGCCAGCATCACCCTGATCCCAAAACCAGACAAGGACAACACAAAGAAGGACAACTACAGGCCAATATCACTGATGAGCATAGATGCAAGTATCCTCAATAAAATTCTGTCAAACTAAATACAGCAATACATTAAAAAGATCACACACCATCATCATGTGGGATTTATACCAGGGACACTGGGATGATTCAACATCCACAAGTCAATCAGCGTGATACACCACATTAACAAAATGAGAAACAAAAACCACACGATCATCTCAATAGAAACAGAGAAAGCATTCGACAAGGTCCAACATCCATTTATGATAAAAAACGACTCTCAATAAAATGATTATAGAAGGAAAGTACCTCAACATAATAAAGGCCATATATGACAAACTCACAGCCAACATCATACTCAATTGGGAAAAACTGAAAGCCATCCCTCTGAGATAAGGAGTAAGACAAGGGTGTCCACTCTACCACTCTTATTTAACATAGTACTGGAGGTTTTGGCCAGAGCAATTAGGCAGGAAAAAGAAATAAAAGGAATCCAAATAGGCAATGAAGAAGTGAAACTCTTGCTGTTTGCAAACAACATGATCTTATATATAGAAAACCCCAAAGAATCCATTGGAAAACTATTAGAAATAATCAAAAACTACAGCAAAATTGCAGGGTATAGAATCAAGTTACATAAATCAGTAGCATTTCTATACTCTAATAATGAACTAACAGAAAAAGAACTCAAGAACTGAATCCCATTCACAATCACAACAAAAAGAATAAAATACCTTGGGGTAAATTTAACCAAGGAAGTGAAAGACCTATACAATGAAAACTACAAGACTTTCCTGAAACAAATTGATGCCAACATAAGGAGATGGAAAGACATTCCATGCACATGGATTGGAAGAATAAACATAGTTAAAATGTCCACACTACCTAAAGCAATCTATAGATTCAACGCAATCCCAATCAGAATCCCAATGACATTCTTCACAGAAATAGAACAAAGAATCCTAAAATTCATATGGGGCAACAAAAGACCCCAAATTACTAAAGTAATCCTGAGAAAAAATCACAAAGCTGGAGGCATCACAATCCCTGACTTCAAAACATACTACAAAGCTACAGTAATCAAAACAGTATGGTACTGGTACGAAAACAGGTGCACAGATCAATGGAACAGAATTGAAAGCCCAGAAATAAAACCACACATCTATGGACAGATAATCTTTGACAAAGGAGCTGAGGGCATACAATGGAGAAAAGAAAGTCTCTTCAACAAATGGTGCTGGGAAAACTGGAAAGCCACATGTAAAAGAATGAAAATTTACCATTCTTTTTCACCATTTACCAAAATAAACTCAAAATGGATCAAAGACCTAAAGGTAAGACCTGAAACCATAAGGCTTCTAGAAGAAAACATAGGCAGTAGACTCTTTGACATCAGTCTTAAAAGGATCTTTTCAGACCTCATGTCTTCTCAGACAAGGGAAACAATAGAAAGAATAAACAAATGGGACTTCATCAGACTAAAGTGCTTCTTCAAGGCAAGGGAAAACAGGATTGAAACAAAAAACACCCACCAATTGGGAAAAAATATTTGCAAATCATATATCTGACAAAGGGTTAATCTCCATACTATATAAAGAACTCACAAAACTCAACAACAAAAAATCAAACAACCTGATCAAAAAATGGGCAGGAGACATGAAAAGACATTTCCCCAAAGAAGACATACAGATGGCCAATAGGCACATGAAAAGATGCTCATCATTGATGATCATCAGGAAAATGTAAATCAAAACTACACTAAGATATCACCTTACACCTGATAGAATGGCAAAAATAACCAAAACAAAAAGTAACAAATGTTGGAGAGATTGTGGAGAAAAAGGAACCCTCATGCACTGCTGGTGGGAATACAAACTGGTGCAGCCACTGTGGAAAACAGTATGGAGATTTCTCAAAAAACTGAAAATAGAAATATAATATGACCCAGCCATCCCATTACTGGGTATTTATCCAAAGAACTTGAAATCAGCAATTCCAAAAGTCCCATGCACCGCCATGTTCATTGCAGCATTATTTACAATAGCCAAGATGTGGAAGCAACCTAAGCACCCATCAACTGATGATTGGATAAAGAAGGTATGGTATATACACAACGGAATACTACTCAGCCATAAAAAAGGATAAAAATCATCCCATTCGCAACAACATGGATGGACCTTGAGGGTCTTATGTTTAGTGAAATAAGCCAGATAGAGAAAGACAATCTCTGTATGACCCCACTCATATGTGGAAGTTAAACATGTAGACAAAGAGAACAGATTAGTGGCTACCAGGGGAAAGGGGGCGCGGGGGCTGGGCACAAAGGGTGAAGTGGTGCATCTACAATGTAACTGACACATAATAATGTACAACTGAAAATTCACAAGGTTGTAAACTATCATAATCTCAATAAAGAGTTAAAAAAAAAAAAGAAGAGGAAATTTGGACATAGGCACATCCAGAAGACAATAGGAAGACACAGGGAAAGACAGCCACCTACAAGTCAAGGAGAGAAGCCTCAGGAGAAACAAGGAACCAACCCTGCCCACAGCCGGATCTTGAACTTCTAGCCTCCAGTACTTCGAGGAAACAAGCACCTGTTTTTCCAGACGCCCAGTCTACGGAAGGCGGTCATGCAGCCCTAGCACACGGACACAGGCCCTCTTCTCCTCCTTCGCTTAGGCGTGTTTTCAGAAAGGGAAGAAAGGGCTTTATCGCACAAGCAACATATTTGCTGTTTGCACTTTTTTTCACCCAGACTGCCAATAGGCATGCTTACAGCCCCAAATTAGATGCAGAGCGCAGCAGCAAGTAAAGTTACCACATCAAAACACAGGAATGAATGGTGTGTGTTTGAGCTCCAGCCCACAGAAACTCTTATCTTCCAACACCCACATCCCTTGCCCACAATACTGGCATCATCAAAGGCGTTTTCGAAACTTAGAAACCCTGAATCATCCATAATTCAAACCTTGACTCAACCCTGTCACGCTGTGGCTATGTTGGGTGATCAAGCAGAGTTAAAACGATGAGCCAAAGCTTTTTAGGGACATGCCAATAAGGCTGTCAAACTTTCAGAACTTTGGGAGTTCTTTAAAATGTGGTATCAGGATAAAAATAGGCTCATACCCTCACCCTTTCTGAAGACAGGAAAGTTATTAGGAGGAGAAAACCTCTGAAGATGGGTCTGGTGGGACGTGTGGCATACCCAAACAAGGCTAAAGCCAGATGTTTTAGTATCTATTTAGAGAATAAAAAGTAAAAGCCAGATTTCAAATCCAAGGCGGCAATTCCTTAATGGCTACAAAGCGCGGACAAATAGGAATGTTGGCAAACCGCCTGGCAGAGTAAGAGCTCTGGTCTTGAAATTAGAAAACCTGGACTCCTTATCTACTGGCTATTTATCTGAGTCATTTATTCTCCACAAACACCTGTTTCCTATTCTAAGAAAAGCAGCCTGTCCATACCTGTTGCTCGCCTTGGTGAGAGGTTCAAATGGGAAAATCACTGGGAAAACACTTGGAGAACTCAACGCGCCAAGCGAAGGTAGGGACTCCGCTCTCTTTAAAAGGAGATCATGCCTTTTCTGTAGGACAACAGCAACTTCAGCATTTAGAATCACACAGAAAACTTGCCAGCCCTACCTTCCTGCTCTATTTCAGTTTTGACTTTTTATTGTAAGATAATTTAGACTCAGGGAACATTTCCGGTTACGGCCTTCATGCAGTGTCCCTCACTGTTAACATTTCGTATATCCATAGTAAAACCATCCAAACTAAGAAATTAACATTAGTGCAATGTTACTAACTGAACTACAGACTTTATTTGGAGTTCCCCAGCGTTTGCACTGATGTTCTTTTTCTGCTCCAGGATCTAATCCCAAATCCCACATGGCATTTGGTTGTCATGTCCTTAGTCTCCTCCAATCTGTCACAAGCCTCTCCTTGCATTTCCTGACATTGAGACTCAGTTACTTTGTAGGTCGTCCCTCAATTTGTATTCATCTGACGTTTTGTCATGATTATATCAGGAAGGATATGAGCAAGGTGATGTTCTCTTCTCGGCACACCGTATCTGGGAGTACCCGATGCTGCTACATTTTATAGCAATAAGGTGTTAACCTTGATCACTTGTTTAAGGTGGTATCTGGGGATTTCTCCACTGTGAAGTTATTATATTTCCTTTTTAATTCATAAATATTACTTTTGGGGGAGATACTCTGAAACCATGCAAATATCATGTTTTTCCTTAAACTTTCACCCACTGATTCTAGCATCCCTCAGTGAATCTTTTTTTCTATGAGATAAAATTGACATATAACGTTGTATTTGTTTCAAGTGTACAACATAGTGATTTGATATATGCATATATAGTGAAATGATCACAAGTTTAAACACCCATCACCACGTATAGTTACAAATTTTTTTCTTGTGATGAGAACTTTTAAGATCTATTCTCTTAGCAACTTTCAAATATACAATACAGTATTATTAACTATAGTCACCATGCTGTACATGGTACAGCCCCTGGACTTATTTATTTTATGACTGGAAGTTTGTACCTTTTGACCAGCCTTAACCATTTCATCCATCCCCGACCCCCTACCTCTGGCAACCACAAATCTGTTCTCTGTATCTGTTTGTTTTTTTTAGATTCTGCATATAAGTGATGTCATACAATATTTGTCTTCTTCTATTTCACTTAGCATAATGCCCTCAAGGTCCATCCACGTTGTCACAAATGGCAGAATTTCCTTCTTTTATGGCTGAATAATATTCCATTGCATAAATATATACACCATATTTTCTTTATCCATTCATCCATCAGTGGGCACTTAGGTTGTTTCTAAGTATTGGCTATTGTGAATAGAGCTGCAATGAATGTGGGGCATTTTGTTGTTGTCATTACATAAGAATATTGTATATATGCTGATGCAATCAGAGGGGAATAAACAGTGCAAATACAACTACAATTCATAATAATCTCATCTGCAGCAATTATTATTGTGGTGTTTGAATGCCTACCTCATCACAAAATTTATAACGTAAGCAAATAAAAGTAGATGGATCCATGAGGATCCCCCAGCTGAATCTAGAGGCAAGAAATTTTTCAGAGAGTGGAAACGGCTTGCCTTTGTTTTCGTCTTCATGTTACAGAATTTCTTCTGCCTTTAGAAAGACTGAGGGTTATTCATGGCTAAAGATCAGATCATCGGTTTGATGTGGTTCAGCAGAGTGCCTGTCATCCAGCCTGATACCCTCTGCCTGTTTCAAAGACAGAGTAGCACTAATTCCCATTCACACACCAAGAGATCAAATGTGAATACTTGCTGAGGAAATGAGAATAAAATAGGCAGCCCAGAGATGCTTCTGTGCCCCAATTATATTCCATTTTCAGGTTGTGTTCTACGTCTTAAAATGATAGAAAATTATGGAGAGTTTCTGATCTTTGCGGTTTGGGTTGAACCCATCTTCCTTGAAGGGTTTTAAAGTGAGCATGAGTTAAGAAGGGCTTTTGAAACAGCCAAGTAGCTGGACTGGTTGGTTTGAGACTTGGTCAATTGGAAAATGCTTTGTGTCATCAAAAACGTCACAAAATCAAGTCAAAAGATATCAATTTTGAGTTCTAAAGATTTTTATTTCTTTCCTTTCAAATGAGAGAGGGAAGTGGCATCTATTAAATATCTGAAGTGTTCCATGCACTGTGTGGCTATTTTACATATTTTCTCTCACAAGTACAAGACAGGCATGCTCTTCTTGCTTTTAAGTGTAAGAAAACAAAGATGTGCTTTTTTCAAAGAAACTGTTGCTGAGCAGGAGACCCAGCACAGAAGCCCGGGTGTAACTAAGAGGCAATGTATCATCATGAAAACAACACATCTTTTGGAACTAGATTAGAATGTTTGCACAACATTTATTAGCTCTATGGTTTGAGCAAGTTACGTAACTTTTCTGAACTGTTCATTTATAAAATGGGGATAATATCTAACTCGTAGAGCTATTGCATTTTATATGAGTGTGTGTGTGTTTGTCCATATACAATGTATGTTAATTGTCAGGCCCCTGTCAGTGTTAATGTGTAAGATGATAACTAATATCATTCAATCAACAAGTAATTATTGGCTACCTCATAATTGAAAGGAACTATGCCAGGCACTGGTACTCCATGTTGGATGATGGCTACCATCTTTAATTGTGTTTTCTCACCTAAAGCAATACAACGGATTCTTCCACTGCAACTAACATTTGCTGAGAACCTCCTATGAGCAGTCCATGTTTTAGCCACTGTGGGAGACTTAAGGGTAGCATTGCTAAACCATAAACCAAACAATCATGGCCCTTAGCGATCCTGTTACGTTGGTGCAGCAGATGTTCCTGGGAAATCTATCTGCAGATCCTTGGTGGGTCTTCAAGTGCAGGGAATCTTGAGAGTCCCTATAGGCTTCTCAAAGGGTATTCGGCATGAAGAGCTTGACAAAATCAATTTCCAGGTTCTCATCTTGCATTGGTATTTTTTGCTAAAACTGTTTTTTAAGTGAGAGCTCACCTACAGTGGAAGTGATGTGGACTCTCAGTCCCCGCTTCTATAATCAACTTTCTCACATTTTACAAAAGGCACATGAACGTTTCACCCATCCTCAGCCATGCTGCTGAAAAACCACCTTCTGGGCTGTTGAATGAAGGAGAATTTAAAATGTTCATCTCGGAGTTGGGGAAATAGGAGCTCTAGCAACTGCAAAGCAAGTCCTTTTGTAAGTCAGGTAGTTTCTGATTCTTTGCTTTCAATTTCAGGACTCAATTACATGGTAAACAAGAAGATGATTAAAATCAGTTTTTGATAGTATATTAAAACAAGCATTGTGCAGATAGCCCCCCAAAACCAGTCATTTGTTAAAAATTCTGCTCCCATCTACTCATTTAAGGACATGAGTTTTCTCAGAACTTAAATAGATAAAAATTGAAAGTGGGAATAAAATTTATACCAACTATTTTCATTTAAGGAATAAGCAATATTTATTCATAGATCCATGACATAAATGAAAACTTTCCTTTCTATCTCAAGAGATGTAATGTCTAATAAAAGTTTTGTGTTTAGTAAGGATCACAATATGATATATATTTATATTGTTTGGAGAAATTGTATATAATAATACTTATACTGTTTGTAGCTCAGTCCACATTTTTTAAAAATACATCTTGGGCCATAGAAAATGAAAAATAGTTTCAACTTACACATCAAGAAAGAGAAGAGCAGCTTCTGACATTCAGGAACTGGCCTTGGAGTTGTCAGGAGCTGGTCTGCAGCTCACAGCCAGACCACGGTGCTCTCCATGGTGTTGGGTACCAACAGTCTCACCAACACCAACATCAGGCTTGGGGTCTGATGCTCTGTGCTCTGTGACTATGATGCAGTGAGACAAGACAACAGCAAGCAAATAAAACAACTTCAGAGTCTTATCTAAGCACAGAAGAAAATACAAATGTCTTAGTTCAGGCTGCTGTAAAAGAAATACCATAGACTGGGCAGCTTACACAGCAAACATTGACGTCTGGAGTCTGGAGTCTGGGAAGTCCAAGATCGGGTACTAGCAGATTTGGTGGCTGGTGAGGATCTGCTTCACCAGGGTGGCTGTCTTCTTGTTGTTGTCCTCACATGACAGACAGGAGAGGAAGCCCCCTGGGGTCTCTTTTGGAAGAGCGCAGATCCCATTCATGAGGGCTTCACCTTCATGACCTAATGGCCTCCCAAAAGCCCCACCTCCTAATACCATCAGATTGGGGTTAAGAATTTTGGGGGGGGGGGGCACTGTCTATAACACAAAGTTATCATGGAAATCACAAAAATACCAAACATCACTGTTGCTTCTTTACCAATGACAGATTTAAACATGCTCTGGTCTTCTCTCCTTCCAGATAAGATTTATTAAGACAACCAATGATACAGTTGCCCTCACTTCCTGACGGCATTCAATCCGCAGGAAGTCGTGCTTTGTTTAGCCCTGCCCAACTACCTCACCAAAATCCAAATCCTGTGATGAGCCTTAGTATCACCCTCTTCCTGAGATGCCCAACGGTTCCCCATGGTGTACATTTTCCCATGCCGCCATGAGTGATAAGCCCAACTCACTCAGTTACAGCTGTGCTCCCGTGGTGTTTGGCTGGATGGCGCTGGCAGAATGGGATGTGCCACCAAGATTCAGCTGAAGCCCTCACTGCCCTGGATGAAAATCCTGGACCCAGTGCCAGTGTCACATCTGAGACCTTCTGTGTCTCCCTGTTTGCGGAGCCCTCTGCACATGGCTGAGAGACAACTTCATGCTAAATTGAGCTCCAATGTTGTCTTCAATACCTTCGCATTGGGTTTCTCTTGTTTTCCTTGGAATATGTTTCCTTCCAACATTTTTGTTTATCTGAACTGATCTATAGCGTTCTTTGGTGAAATTGTTTTCTAGTCTTCTGACAGCTGCTCCTGTGGTCTGTCCGCTTGTCTAGTGTCATGAATGTTGTTCGTAACAGGAAACATCTATAGGGAGATGTATCACTGAGGGTTTAACCAGAGAAACAGAATGAGTAGGAACTCTCTTTATTAAAAGGTTTACTGTAATGAATTGGTTTATGCAACTGTGGCGGCTGGCCAGGCAAGTCCAAAATCCAAACTTCAGGCCGTCAGGAAGGCTGGACCTCTCCGGCACAGGCTAATGCTTCTCTCCGCAGGCGGGAGTGAGTTCTTCAGGGAGCCTCAGCTCTGCCATGGAGGCTTCTCAACTGCCTGAATCGCGGCCACCCAGATTATCTAGGATAATCTCTTATACTTAAAACAGCTGATTATGGATTTTAATCGTATCTACGAAACATCTGCACAGCAATATCTGGTTTAGTGCTTGACTGACTGACAGGGCGCCTGGATTATGGCCTAGCCGAGTTGACACATAACATCCACCATCACAGGCAGGAGCTGGGACTAGGTCTGATGAATTTGCCCTCAAGCCAGGCCCAGGGGCAGCGGAGTTCATTGTGTCTCTTGAAAATGGCTTCTTTTTGGACGAACTTTGGGGTCTCCATCTTAAAACCTTATAAGGATGTTTCCTCAGTCTTGTGCCCCTGAGAACTTTATTTTTGTCTGCCCGGGGTCAGGCGGTTTTGTCTGCTCCCTGACCATGGCTGGGTGATGACTGGCCTCGGCCACAATTCAGAACCGGGACATCACACACACACCTCCTGAGGACTGCCAGGCTCTCCTCCATTGATACGGGGCCTTTCCCAGGCAAAACCCTGCTGCCTCGTGTTTTCTCACTATCATGCTAACTTGCATGCTTATCTCTTTCACTGGCACAGTTTCACCACGGAGAATTCAAAATTGCGTGGCCGCTTTGGCGAGCTTTTGACAGGAATGAGAGTATTCATTGGAAAGATACCTTCGAATAAAAAGTGAAGAAATCTCGAGAGGAGATTATCTGTCTTGTTTGTCTACAAGAGAGCGCTTTGTTTAACCCAGGAGTCAGCTCCTCCTCCGTTTCAGTACTTGGGAATTAATAATTGCTGACTTTTTAATTGTCTGGGTTGATAAAACTGTCAAGTGTGTACACGTTAGATCAAAACCAGCTGCATCCCACTCTCTTTTGTGAGCATATATGTCAAAATGTGTGTTTCTACATCCAAACTTTCTGTCTTCTCTTTGTAGAGAAAACATAATTAGCCTTTTAGCATGATAATTTCATATTTGCCTAAAGCTGGCTGCCTCTCATTTCTCTCTGTCTCTCCCCCCCCCCCCATTAGGGAAAGAAAAGTTAAAGATAAAAAAAAAATTGTTCAGCTGTTATGTCAGCACTCTAGGAATATCTAATCCAGAGGAACACTCGACAATCTCTTAAAAAAAGAGAAAATTATTAAGCAGGGTTTTTTTTGTGGACTCCAAAAAGAATATTAATATAACAGCTTTTGCTACATAGCTATGAGGTAAGAAAAAATGGCTTTAGCTCCACGATAAAACAAGAGTTTGGGGCATGATTCAGTTTTTAAAAATTAGTTTATCCTATAAAAATACTCACAGCACAAAACTGTACTTGTATTAGCACAGAATTAAACGTCTCATATTTAAACTTCCTAAATTGCCTGCCTTGATTTTATGAGTTGCTTATGTTACCACCGTCTCCCTAGATTGTTTAAAATTAAAATTCATACATATCAAATTATATTCACGTAAATGAAATGATAATAATGGATATAGCTTTTTCTTTTCCCCCCCGTGGAAGATCAGGCCTGAGCTAACATCCGCCAATCCTCCTCTTTTTGCTGAGGAAGACTGGCCCTGAGCTAACATCCATGCCCATCTTCCTCTACTTTATATGTGGGATGCCTGTCACAGCATGGTGTGCCACGTGGTGCTACGCCTGCACCCAGGATCCGAACCGGCGAACCCCGAGCTGCCAAAGAGGAACGTGGGCACATAACCTCTGCTCCACCAGGCCGGCCCCAATAATAACGGATATATCTTTAAAGAATTTAATTTTAAGAAATTCTTGAAATGCTACAAATCATAAGCATTTAACATATTAGCCAAATGATAGTTTTCAGAACCATAACTAACTTTAAGGCTTTAAACTAATTAATAAATGATCATCGGATATCTGGACAGTTTCTAAATAAGAAGCAGATACAAAACACTGGTCACTGAACATAATTTATCCTTACTTCTTAAAATGACAGTACATTTGCAAGTTATGCAATTGTTTTTAGGTGATATAGTATATTTATGTTTCTTTATTCTTTTATTTTTTCTCATCACAATTATTAAAATCATATAATACGAGTGTTCATGGAAAAAAAGAGCTACACAGTTCTTGATTTCTATAATCTAGTTTTTTGTTTTGTCTGGAGAAAAGAAATCTCTGTTAGGGAATTATTCATGCCTTTTTCAGACCTTCTAGAGACTTCCTTGGATAACCCTGATTTAATTCTATATATTGATGGTTTGTATTTAAAAAGAAAAACCCAAAATTGCCAAGAGCCTCTACTATACAGAGTTGAATTTATCACTGAAATTTAAGCTTCCCACAGAAATTAAATCAGTTTAGATGCCTAAATGAATTGCCCTTGCCCGAAGTCACCAACTCACAAATGGTAAAAGAAAAATCTGTGTCCTATAAGAGGTAAATGATTTGGGGTTAATACATGACTTTTAAATTATTTTAAAACAAAAAGATTTCCTGACCACTACAGGAACCCCAATAAAATGGACACAAGATTGGCTCATTCCTGTTGCAATAAATGGTCCTTATATTCCCAAGTCTGTGCCCCACTAGGCCTCTGTTCCTAAGTGAGTATCAGACTTATGCCTTCCCACTTCACATTAACCTACCCAGTGTGCTTGGGGTTAACGACGAGAGACTGCTAGATGGTTAAAGCTACCACCCCTCCAGGAGCCTCCAGAATGAGGCCAGCATGGGATACTCCAAGAGGGATGGCTGATGCCCTCTTCATGCAAACTCTCTTAGTTGCAATTCCCACAGTGACCGGAACCTTGTCATGGACCCTGTCACATGTCGTAAATAGCATAATGTCTGCTCTGAGAGCCCAATAAACACGTCTACATTCATTAGCCAGAGTTGCCACGGACAACCACATAAAGGTTGATTTTCTCTGAGCTTGCAGCACGTATGCAAATATTGCAGGGCGAGTAAAAACTTGCAAGAATAGAGGAGAAGAAAAGGCCACCTGGGAGTCTAAAAGAGGCCCTGCTGGATTCTGGGGTATGTTTTCATTGCTGGGCTTGTATAACCTAGGGCTCTTGCTTTGAGACCTGTTACAAGACTCATAATCATGTGGTTTCTAGTAATTGCCTGTGTTACAGTTGGCCGATGTATCCGGTCCAGAGTCTTAAACACTCCTGTGCAGAAATTGTTACATCAGATTATTCAACAACTCATTCTACAGCAGAAGGAGAAGGAAGGATTGACCCCAGTGTAACTACAGACGAGGCTCAGGGGGCATCCTCTTGATCTTGATCAGCAAAATCTCAGCAATCTAAACCTCATGAATTAACATCCTGTGGTCTGGCTTCGTCTGTCCTTGCCTAGAAAGGAGGACCAAGAAAGAGAACCACATCCTCTGATATGCAAGGGCAGGTCTGCCTTGGAGTTGTTAGGCACTGGCTTGTGCTCACAGCTACACCCTGGCATTCACCTCCGGATGTCAACAATCTCACAAAGCACCAACATCAGACAAGGTTACCTGAGATGGTGATGAAGTAAAACAATAACCAAAGTCACCTCATAATTCTGTCTAAGCAGAGAAAAAACCGTCACTGTGCAAACCACAAAAATACAAGCCTCCTCCCAGCTAAAATGAGTGACTGCTGGTTCTTTATCATCACAGTTTTGCCATGCTTTTCCTCCTCCACATAAGATTGATTAAGACAACCCATTGCAGAATTGCCCCACTTCCTGACAACATCCAATCCAAAGTAAAGCTAAGTTTCCATAAACTGTCCCCAAAATTACCAAAATCAAAGCCCAAACTAACCAATAAATCCTGTCTGTCTCCCTCTTGCTGAGATGCCCAATGGTTCTCCATGGTGTGCATTCTCCCTTGTTTCAATGAACAATAAACCCAACTTGTTCAACTACAGATGTGTTCTGGCTGGCCTTTGGTTGGCGGGCATTTACAGTACAGATTTTTGATGCAGAGAAGAATAATAACGTAATTAATAAAATTCTTTCACACTCAAAACCAGTATATTAGGAAAGAATTCTGTGTGCTGAGTAGAGGAGAGAATGGAAATAAGGACTCAGTAAGGGAAACAGCAAATGTTGTTACTGCTAAAGAAGACCTTGTTTGTGCGTTTCTTAAATGGATGATGTTATATATCACAATGCTATGATATTTAGATATCATTAGATACTTTTAAAAGCAGCTAGTAATTGTTTTAGTTTTAATGTGACAATATTTATAGTTCACTGGAAATTATATCCTTTGTAGCTATTTACAGTCTTGATGAAAATATTTATATATTTACTTAAAAATGTACAAAAGATGATAAAGAAGTCAGCCCAGGTACAATAAGTTAGTAGGGGATGTCAATTATTGAAGAAAGAAATTTTAGAAAGAAAGTTAAAATCTCCACATAATGATAGATCCTAAATGGGTTTTATGGGGAATACTTTCAAATCCACATTATCAGCATTCATTTCAATCAGGCATTGTGATGTTTGCTAGCTTATGACTACAAGGACTGTCCTTATCCGCTCTTCTGACTGTTGGAGGGTGTCCTATTCCTTACTTTATTTTCACGAGACCCCTCCTCTCCCATTGATTATGAAAAAACCCTTGTGTGTAAAAGAAAGCCTGTAATGTTGATGGATTAGAGAACTGGGGTATGGTGGTCACTCAAGGAGTGTTTGGCGAGCCTGTCTCTCCTTCCTTCCTATAAAGACCATTAAAAGCTAAAATCTTATTTTCAAATTGCAGTCCATGAAGAGGGTGAAAAGGGCATCACGATTTTTAAAAATTGTCTTAGGGGATTCATAAACAGAAAGGTTTAAAGACCCCGTTCCAGTTTGCACGCTGTTTTGTTTGCCACTGTGGGCCCAGATCCAGCAGAGTTCCTGCCATGTGAGAGACCCTGCACAGGCAGCTGGTGGAGGACTGAAGGAGTGAGTGAATACTCAACGTGGGGGCTGGAGTTGATGTTCTGCCTGGCGGTTAAGAAATCGAAGAGAAGACATAGGGGATGTGACAGGGGTAGGGGAGAGGTGCTGACCAGAGAGACACAAGAGAGGTGTAGAAAAGGATGGCTTATAGCAACAGAAAAGGATAATTTCCTTTTCCAACCAAATGAAAGCAGGGGCCATTTTATTGGCCAGTGGATTCCTTGACAAAGTTTTCTATGCTTACCCTTTCCAAATTCTCACTCCCCCACCACCATATTCTCCCTTGGATAGTTACAATAAATCTTTTGTCCCCACCCTGTCACTGAAACAGCTCTTGTCAGGGACATTCGTGGTCTCTACATTGCTAAATCATGGATCAGGCCTCATGCCCTTTCTTATTTGACCTATCACCTACATTTGATGCAGATCTTTAATCTTTCCTCCATTTTTCTAGAAGATTCTATTTTGAATCTGCTTCTACCTCTTTTAGCTCCAGCTTTTAAGTCTCTCACACTTGTTCCTCCTCACTTTCCCCACCTGGAGACGTTGGGATGTCACAGAGTTCAGCCCTAATGCCTGTTTTTCTTCTCTTTGTGCGATTATTGCCTTAGTGGTCGCATCTGTTCTCATGGCTGAGCATACCTCCAAACATTAACAACACCTAAATTCATGTCTCCATCCTGGGTGTTGCCTCTGAATTCCAGGTGTATGTCCATTTTTCTCCTTAACATCTCTGCTTGAACACCCAGTCAAGTGTATCTCAAATGTACATGTTGGAAACGGAATTCCTGATTTAATTATGTCCTCTGTCTCTCTAACCTGCTTTCCTCACAATCTTCTTCATTTAAGTAAATGTCAGCTCTATTCTTTTGATCTCTCAGGCCAACAAGGGAAGTCATCACTGAGGTTTTTCCTTCCTTTATGTTCCCTCATTGAATGCTCCATCAAATACTATTGGACCTGTCTTCATAATACATTCAGAATCCAAACTTTTTTTGTCACTTCCACTGCTACCATCTTGTTCCAGCCACCTTCACTTCCAGTCTGCGTTATTACAAAAGCCTCTCAAATGTGTCTCCTTAATGTTATAAATTGTAAAGGAAGCAGCAATATTTTAGCTGATGATTCAAATAATCCCCAAATTACCAGTTGCTGAACACACACGCAGAATTTTATTTTTTCTCATATCTCAGTCTAATGAAGATAACACAGCACCTTTTGAAGCATTGATTTAGAGACTTGGTTGTTTTAACGTGGTGGCTCTGCTATTTTATGACTCCAAGGTCTCCCCGGCATCCTGTAACAGGCAGGTGAGAAGAAGTGAGAGAAGAGAGCATAAAGAAGGCCCTCCAATTATTGAACCATCTTGGTCTAGGAATAACACACATTTTTTCTGCTCCTACTCTATTGGCCAAAACAAGTCACATGGCCACTCCAATGGCAAGGAGGCCTGGGAAGTGCAGAGGTGCAGAGAGGCTCCTGGTGGGCATGAATGGTTCCCACTGGGCCCTGCAACAATATATTTCCTACACAAAACTGAAAATGATGCATGCCACATTCTCAAATGCCAGAAAACTTTCTGGCATACTGGGAGAGAGTAATCTCTACCCAGTTATGGCCCATTTACTTGATTGCCCTTCAGCTCTGCAACTCTTGAATTAAATCTATTTGCTGCCCTAACTGTGTTCTCCGCAGCAGACATTGTTGTTTTTGCCTCACTGTTTCCCTTCCCCTTTATTTGGTAACAGAATCTTGATTTTCCTTTAGGCACCATTCCTCCTTTATCCCTCAGTGTATACGCAACGAGAAGTAAAGTTCTAGGATCGCATGGCACCCGACATCGTATCACTCTCCCACAGGTCCACACGGAGCACTACTGTTGGCCACGGTGAAGCGGATGTCTATCATGCTTTGCCAGGTCAGCATCCATTTTGCCTTACTCTGGGAACGGTTCCTGATTTTTCCTCAGGAAACATATGCTTCCACTGTCTTACTTCGGGGTACTAGAACAAAATACCACAGACTAGATGGCTTATAAACAACATAAATTTATTTCTCACAGTTCTGGGTGTTGAGAAGTCCAAGATCAAGGTGCCAGCAGATGCAGTGTCTGGTGGGGACCTGCTTCCTGGGTCATAGACAGCCATCTTTTTGCTGCATCTTCCCATAGGGAAGGGAAAGGGAGCTATCTGAGGCCTCTTTTATAAGGGCACTACTCCCATTCGTAAAATTAATTCATAAGACTAATCACCTTAAAGGCCCCACCTTCCAATAGCATCACACTGGTGGGCCAGGTTTCATGCATTTGGGGGACACAGTCATTCAGTCCATACACCCACATTTAGCCGCTTGAATTCGTTGGAGCTGACTCCAACCCCAGGCTCTAAGATTGGGCATGAGAGCCAAGGAGAACTATTTTTTGATTCATTCAAGAAATATTATTAAGCATCTACTATAAACCAGACACGGTCCTAAGTTCTGGGGAGATTGCAAAAAACAGCAAAGGCAAAACCCCCAGCTCGCGGGAGATTCAGGCAATGTTTTGTATGTATGCGTGAGTTATTTCCCCTTAGAAGAAAGACTGCTG
Organism: Equus quagga; assembly: GCF_021613505.1. NCBI lineage: Eukaryota > Metazoa > Chordata > Mammalia > Perissodactyla > Equidae > Equus > Equus quagga. The sequence goes on along the minus strand of NC_060273.1, from coordinate 28,003,789 downwards.
GAAATCGGGCCAACACACAGGAAAGTACAGCTGAGATTTCAGTGAGGCAAATACTTTTGAGCACCTGATTCCAGCAAGTCTAAAGCCAAATCTCCCTCTAGACTTTTCCACCGTGGGAGCCATAAATGCCTTTTTACTCAAATCACTTTGAGTTGGTTCCCGTCCCTTTCAGCAGAAAGCAATCCTGGCTGCACTGCCCACTAGGGATGATGTAGAATGACACGAAGTAGGGCCTATAAAGCGGCCTTATACACCAGCTCCAGAGTAGCTCTCCTTTGTGCATCAGCACAAGTATGCGGAAATTCGGTGAAAACTATTCTCGCTGGATGTGAGGAGGAGGAAGTGGGGAGAGAAACTTCTTTGAATTTTAACTGAAGACCTCCGCATGCTGCCAGCCCCGCTATGTTACAGAACCACGAGGGGACCTTAATTCCTTTCCACACAGACGTAACTTGGGGTATAAATACCAGAAAATAGACTTGGCCCTTTTTCTTGCAGTAAGCTGCCTAGAAGATAACGTTGCAGAGCAACTCCGAGGTGAGTCCATGTTTAAGAAAGGCTAGAACACACCTTTGAAAATGAGTAACATGCTTTAAAATACTTGCCATGGATATCAATTTATAGCTTGAAGGTGTTCATTTACCCTTTGGACCTAACGAATGGGAAGAGATTAAGAATTGCATCCACACACTCAGTTATTTACCAACCCACCTTTTCTTTGGGATTTAGCACATCTGAGCAGACATCAGCAAAGGAAAGAGATTCAGTGCAAGATATACATGAACTGCAGTTATGTTTGGAAGGCTCTTGCTAAAGTTACTTGTCACGACAGTCCTTAAATCTCAGCTAAAGTACTTAATTAAAATACATACAGTTATCACTAGAATTGGTATTATTTTTCAGAAACACTCTCAGTAAATATATGTCCATGTTCCAACCACTCTCATCAAGAACGTTGCACCTAAGGGGGCGGCCTGGTGGCATAGTGGTTAAGTTCACATGCTCTGCTTTGGCAGTGGTTTGCAGGTTTGGATCCCGGGCACAAATCGATACACTGCTCATCAAGTCATGCTGTAGTGGCATCCCACATACAAAAAGTAGGAGAAGGTTGGTACAGATGTTAGCTCAGCGACAATCTTCCTCAAGCAAAAGGAGTAAGATTGGCAATAGATGTTAGCTCAGGGCCAATCTTCCTCAGCAAAAAAAAAAAAAAAAAAAAAAATTAGTTTGACTTAAGTAACCTGGTATCAAAGGACCACAAAGAAATACAATTTAATTATTTACCAGTTCTTTTGCAACTCTTTGTGTATTAGATAGAGCCACACCATCATGTTCACCATAGACAAAACAGATGGCAGTCTCCTCCATTCCCCTTTCCAGGGCAAATTCAGCTGTATTCACCCCAAGCCATGCAGTTAACATGACGAGTACACATCGGCTGGGTAACAAACAATGAGTGGCCGTACATGGAGTCATTAATAGAGGAGGCATTCAAATATGTTAGCACTGAAGCATGCAATCACAGTTTCTGAAAGACAAAGAGACCTAAAAGGGATAAATGGGAGGGGGGGGGGGGGCAGGAGCTCTGAAAAGGTGGAGAATTGACGAAGTCATTATTTCGAGCTGCCCTGCTAACATTAATGGGAAATTGCTCAGAAAAAAGCCCAACTGGAGACCTGGAAGCCCAAAGCTTCCCCCAAGTGTAATTATGAACATGCTAGTATGCAAGGTCAGGTGCCAGCGAGCTGGGGCATCATCCCTCATCACAAAGAAAAATGAGTTTTGCCATGTTGGCATCTCTGTGCCCAGCAGAGGATGGCTGCAGTGGCACCTTTCATGGCCCATGTAGGCCCCCGTAATTAAAAGGTTGAATTAGTCATGTAAACAAATTATCTTCAACAAAGGGGTTTACAAATGCTAGCTAATTAGTTTAATTCCCCAAAGCTTTCCACTGTTTTTAATTCAATAACACAGTGTAAATTCTCCAGTTAGGAAAGTCTAATAGGAATTGGCAGAAAACTCAATAATTGATATTGTCAGCAATTGCAGCGGCAAGCGCTCCAGCGGTATTGTTTGCCGGTAAGCTGGATGGCAGTGATTTCCAGAGAGGATAAAGCACGGAGTTTAATGAATTAACAATATAAAACGTAGACAGCTGGTGCTCAACAGCCTCTCCACAGACCCAGTCTCTAGCTGAGAAAAATGTTAAAAGACATATAAGTAGGCACACCCCTGGCTTGGATTATAACAAAACATTATAGCAACAGAGCTTTAATGACCGGCTTGGAAATTGGAATGAACTAGCTGTGTTACATCGGCAAATCCCTGAGGCTTACTCCCATTGCTGTTACAGTCAAGGATGACGGTACCAACTCCAGGGTCTCTAGACTCTTGTTGCTTTAATTAAATTATTTTATTGAAGTCATATTGGCTTGGAACATTGTGTAATTTCAGGTGTACATTATTATATATCAATTTCTGTATAGACTTCGTCATGCTCACTACCAATAGTCTAATTTTTATCTGTTGCCATACATATGTGTCCCTTTACCCTGTTCACTCTCTCCCCCACCCTGTTCCCCTCTGGTAACTACTAATCTGTTCTCTTTGTCCATGTGTTTGTTTGTCTTCCACATATGAATGAAATCATACAGTGTTTGTACTTCTCCGTCTGGCTTATTTCACTTAACAGAATACCCTCAAGGTCTACCCATGTTGTCACAAATGGGAGAATTTTGTCTTCTTTATGACTGAGTAGTATTCCTTGTGTGTGTGTGCATATATATATATATATACCACATCTTCTTTATCCATTGATGGGCACTTGAGTTGCTTCCAAATCTTGGCTATTGTGAATAATGCTGCAAAGAATATAGGGATGCAGAAATCTCTTTGAATTGTTGATTTCAAGTTCTTTGGGTAAATACCCAGTCGTGGGATAGCTGGATCATACCGTATTTCTATTTTTAATTTTTTGAGAAATCTCCATACTGTTTTTCATAGTGGCTGCACAAGTTTGCTTTCCCACCAGCAGTGTATGAGCATTCCCTTTTCTCCACATCCTCTCCAACATTTGTTGTTTTTAGTCTTAGTAGTTATAGCCATTCTGATGAGTATAGGTGATATCTCATTGCATTTTTTTATTTGCATTTCCCTAATAATTAGTGATGTTGAACATCTCTTCATGTGCCTGTTGGCCGCTTATATATCTTTTTTTGGAAAAATGTCTGTCCGTATCCTCTGCCCATTATTCGATCCAGTTGTTTGTCTTTTCGTTGTTGAGTTTATGAGTTATTTACGTATTTTGGAAATTAATCCCTTGTTGGCTATATGATTTGCAAATATATTCTCCCAGTTGGTGGGGTATCTTTTCATGTTGTTCATGATTTCCTTTGCCTCGCAGAAGCTTTTCAGTCTGACGTGGGTCCTTTTGTTTATTTTCGCTTTTTTCTCCCTTGCCTAAGGCGACACGGTATTCAAGAAGATGCTGCAAAGACCGATGTTTTCCTCTGGTAGTTTGGTGGTTTCAGGTCTTATATTCAAGTCTTTAAACCATTTTGAGTTAATTTTTGTGTATGATATAAGAAAATGGTCTACTTTCATTCTTTTACTCATGGCTGTCCAGTTTTCCCAACAGCATTTATTGAAGAGACTTTCCTTTCCCCATTGTGTATTCTTGACTCCTTTGTAGAAGATTAGCTGTGCATAAATGTGTAGTTTTATTTCTGGCCTTTCAGTTCTGTTCCATTGATCTGTGAGCCTGTTTTTGTACCAGTACCATGCCATTTTTATTACTATAGCTTTGTAGTATATTTTGAAGTCAGGGATTGTGATGCCTCCAGCTTTGCTCTTTTTTTCTTGGGATGACTTTGGCTATTTGGGGTCCAAACACTTAAGAATCTGAGAAAGCAAGAGTAGGGTCCTCCAGCTATTGTCAGTGTTTCAAAAAGCTAATGGGAATGGTATATTTCCCCATCATGAGAGGCCTAGACCAAAACTTATTAAACTGGGCTGTGTAGACCCCAAGCATATCTGGTCATGTACCAGGGAATAGGATGAAGCTGCACAATAAATAGGGCAGTATTCCCGGAGCACCAATTCCACCCGGCAATTTACATATACACTCGTTTACTATTACTCTTTTTAAATTTTCAAAAATATTCTAAAGCAATAAGTAAAGCAAAGTTTTAAAAGTCATATAAAACCAAAAGCCCTGTGTGGAAGATAGCAAACCTATGCCCCAACTTTTCCCTCTCCTACCCTACGGAAACAACCATTTTTCAGCACTTTTACCTATTTTTTTCATTAATTCCATTTTGTTATGAACAAGGTATAGCTATCACTCTGTTAATTCATCTTAAAACATAATATAGTAACTTCCAATTTTGATAGATAAGGATCTAGTTCTCCTTTCCTCATTTTATCTTTCCAATATACTTACAGGACAAGTTTTATTAAATCCATATTCAGTGTTTTTGTTATTATGAGTATAACTATCGACGCAGAGCTGAGTACTGTACTGTGGCCACCTTTTATTCTTGTAACAACCCCCCGCCCCCATTTAATAATCATTTTTCCACTGGCTTGGTTTACCTTGAGCCTGAGGCCAAGTCCTTCCACACTCTTCCATGCCTCTGAGATATGTCTCTCAAAACAAGTTTTATTACCACTCTCCAAGTATCTCTGTTTCATCTCTTTTGTGGGGACGTTCCTTCCGGAGCCTCCTCCAGCTCCAGTCTGAACTGATTTCTCTTTAGAACTCCTACACCGCTGTCATTGTGAACTTAACCTTGACTGTCCTCCTGAAAATCCTTTAACTCTCTCTCTCTTTTTCTTTAAGTTTTTTTATTGAGGTATAGTTGACATATATTATATTAGTTTCAGGCGTATAGCACAATGATTCTATGTTTGTGTATACTGTGAAATGATCACCACAATAAGTCTAGTTACCATTCGTCATCACACAATGTTATAAATATTTTTTTCTTATGATGAGAACTTTTAAGATTTACTCTTGGCAACTTTCAAATATGTACTACAATATTATTGACTATAGTCACCATGCTGTCCATCACATGCCCCTGACTGATTTATTTTACAACTGGAAGCTTGCACCTCTTGATCCCCTTCACCCACTTCACACATCCCCCAAACCCCTTCGCCTCCAGCAACCACCATTCTGTTCTCTGGATCTGTGAGTTTGGTTTTGTATTATTTATTCATTTGTTTTGTTTTTTGGATTCCACACATAAGTGAGATCTTACAGTATTTGTCTTTCTCTGTCTGACTTATTTCACTTAGCGTAATTCTCTCAAGGTCCATCCGTGTTGTCACAAATGGCAACATTTCTTGATGGGAATGTAAATTGGTACAGCCACTATGGAAAACAGCATGGAGGTTTCTCAAAAAATTTTAAAAGGAACTACCATAAGATCCAGCAATTCCACTACTAGATATTTATTCAAAGAAACTGGAAACACTAATTCAAAATGAGACATAGACCACTACTTTCATTGTAACATTATTTATAATAGTCAAGATGAGGAAACGCCTTAAGTGTTGTATTCATCACTGATGGATGAATGGATAAAGAAGATGTAGTATACAGTATATACAATGGAATATTACTCAGCCATAAAAAAGAATTAAACATTTACCCCTCTCTGTGTCGAATATTCTCTTACATAAAGAATTACAGGTTAGATATAATTTTCTATCCAGTTTTTGAAGGCATAGTTTCTTTGTCATTGACCTTCCAGTGTGCCATTTTAGAAGTCTGATGCCTTTGTTTATCCTTGGTCCTTTGATTTGCTTTCTGAAAGCTTTTAAAAGTATTCCTTTTAATCCCTTTGTTCTGAATTTTCATGATGATTTGCCTTACACGTCCTTTCATTCTGGAGATTTGTCTACATTCTTTCTTTAATCATTTCCTCTGAACGGTTTTCTTTGTTCTGTCTTTCTTGACCTCCTCAAATAGTTCATCTCCTAATCAATTCTCTCACTTTCTTATATTTTATTTCCTATTTTCATCTCCCTATCTTTCTTTTCTCCTTTCTGGAATTCTCTAGATTGTATTGTCTGACATTTTCTCATTGCATTTTTAAATGTGCTTATATTTTTAAATTCCAAGAGCTCATTCTTGGGTCTCTAATTGTTCTTTTTTAGATCATTGTCTAGTTTCAAGGATGCCATACTTTGTCATCTCAATGATGATATTAAGTTAGCCATTTTGGAGTTCTCTTCTGCTCCCTGCATTTTTTTTCCTAATTCTTTTTTCTCCAGTTTGCTCTTTTGCATATAATAAACTTTCCCTAGAAGTCTATTGATCCTTGATCATCTGTTGGCATTTAAGGACAAGATATTGCACAGCAGGTTGGAAGTTCTGTGAGCCTGGATGAGGCTTTTCAACTCGCTGGCTTTACTAGTAAGTGGCCAGCTGATACTGTTGTTGGAAACCTCCCCTACCCCCTTATTACTATTTGTACATCTTCTCTCTGGGGAAATCCAATTTCTCTGGAGAAAGAGCCCTGCTGTTTGGGGGTTATAGACCTGGCTGCTAGCATCTTGAAAATGGTTAGAGATAATGATTAGATTTACTTCGAGAGGTTTACTTAATTCTCCTGATGCCCTCCTCTGTAACAGATGCTTCCAATCCTGGAGCATCTCTAGCTCAAATTCTCCGGAGAATATGGTTCTCTTGTCCTCTGGGGATGGGGAGCATGAGTCTCTCCCAGCACACAGGTGGGGTGTGTATGGCGGGGTGTGCTCTTCAGGCACCTGGTGACTTCAAATTCCAAGTCTTTGTTGGGTTCATTGGAAAGAACTGGCTTTTTTTCATAAATCTCTCCCCCTTGGTCCCCAGAGATGTTCCCTTCTACGAGAGCGTAGGTTTAACATAACATTCCTCCACTCTGCTAGTCGCCATTCCTCCCTCTGCTTTCACATCTTTATATATTGTGATCACAGAACCATGCATCTTTACCCTCTCTAGCATTTTTCCCACACATAAGCACAATTAATTGTGTAGAGACAAATTATTTAAGAAATTTGCTGAGCTATTAAATTGATTAAACAAGACTACAAAATTTGAGATGAGAAAAGAAATTTGTTTGGAGATATTTTGCAAAGATGTTTCCATAAATTTTAACAGATTTGGAAATACTATGTAATCATTAAACCTTATCTGAAATATTGACTTTCTTGTTGAATTTGAGTTTGTTGTTGAAATAATAAGTTTGGAATTTGTCCCAATGTTTGTGTCACTTTTCTCTATAGGAGCAAAATTAAAAGGAGAGATGGCTTGCTATTACATCTGTGAGTGCTGTGGTGACATAAGACATTTCCTGGATGTATGAAAAGGATGAATGGTTTTATGCAGTCCGCTGGGTCTGTTTTCCTTGTCTTTAAATGAGGCTTGGACCATCTTTAAGGGTGCCTTAATCAGTGGACTCTGACAGCAGAACCAGATAGAAAAGGGCTATGGTCAGTTGATGGATCAGCAAAATGGACACTTGCTCTGTCAACAACCAGGTGCTAATAATCAATTCCATTTTTCTGAATTTAATCAGTGGTTTTGCAGACAGCGGGCAGGCTGACAGAGTTACATTACCCCACTCCCAGCTCTCTTTCCAAAGCCTTTTTGTGTTGACTCAGGCAGGAAATGGCATGTCTGTGTTTTATAGGGAAATAAAATTAAGAAGAAAGAGTTAAAGGAAGCCTCAATGTTTAAACGCTCATTTTAGCCTAAATGTCTAATTAAGATTGTGGTGTCTTGATGATTTAACAGATCCAAAAGCAATGTTTTCTTGCTGCAACTGATCACCGTTCAAGGCCTGCTAGCCAAGCATGAAGTTTTGTTAATGAGAAATATAAACTTATAGTCAGGCCTCTGGATACTGCTATTAAAATGTACCTAATCATGTCCTTTAAGCAGAATTGGATAATCACAATGAACTGACTTTTTCCCTCACACGATGAACCTTTCCATTTGATAGATTTGTTCATAAGTAATTTAGCTTGGAGTTAATTGATACAAAACATCACTGTCACCAAACTTTACCATAAAAAGCAAACTCTAAGCATTAAATATTTTTTCTTTGGAATTGATTCTGTGTGAATTGGAGATTTTTCCCATTCTGAAATGGACTTCTATGGCCTCTGAAGCACTAAATGTATAATCTTCCTGTGAAAGGCGCCCCAGGCTGCTCCAGCTTACAGAACTGACCTGAGCGTTGGGCATCTTGTTCCTCCTTCCAGTCTATTCTGGTTTCGGTGGGGGGGTTTGCCCAGCCCCTGCCTCACTATATGAACTATGCTTATGTTATTAAGTGAGTAGGAGTGGAGAAGTGTGAGGAGATTAGAGAGGACGTTGCCACCCATGGGTAACAGAGGAACACGGAGAGGGAAATGAGCGTGGATAAGCAGGAAGTGAAATGTGGGTAACCAGGTCCATGGCTGTGCCGCAGACTCCCAGACCCTCAGCAGGACAGAAGCCTGCAGAGTCCAGAGTCTGAAGCGTTGAACCCAGCTATGATACGCGGATCAGGAGGTGGGGATGAGGTAGAGAGGGGAAGGCAGTCATTTGAGTTTGGCTTTCAGAATCACTTGCTGGGGTTCCATTTAAAAAGTTCTGTAACTTAGAGGGAATTTGTCCACATCTAATAAGCAAAGTGGGATTATATGATCTATAATAAGATAAATGCTAGAAATATAAGTATGAGCAATATTGATTACTGATTGGCATTGTGTCCTGATTAGGAGGTGGCAGATAAGTATATAAAATTTACTTATAGACTATATTTTACTCTGTAAGAAAAGAGTAAACTTTGCTTAAGGCCCCCTGCCTAAACAATCTGTAGTTTCATTGACCCATTTCACAAGCATTTACAGAAAATCTCTCTTGTGCCTGTCACTATACACAGACTGTAAATGCAAAGAAACATAAGATACAGTCTCTGCCTTAAATAAAGTACAAGCTGGTCAGTTAGAGAGGCATCAGAGAAAGCAGTGACTATAGGACATTGTGTCAGCATTACAAGATTAGCCAAGATTTACAGTAGTGCTTGCTCTCCATTGGGTACTATTCTGAGTACTTTAAATACACACCTCACTCAATCCTCGCAATAGTTCCAGAAGGAAGGCATTTGTACTATCACCATTTTATGGATGTAAAAACTGAACCCTTCCCCCCAAAAAAGGAGTTGGAGTAGCTTGCCCAAAGTTGCACAACTTGAGCAGAATTTGAATGCAAGCCATCTGGCTCCAGAGTCCACTCTCTTACTCACCGCCCTCCATGGTTAGGAACATGGTGTGCTCGGGAGCCGCGGGAGTTCAGAAGTGGGGCATCTAAATTAGAGAGGGGATGACAAAATGAGTGTGAGTGGAGACACCAGCAAGAGTTAACTGGAGCAACTAACCATGTCTAATTACAGCTCAATACCTCCTGATAGAGTTCAGAAGATAGAGTCAAGACACTCACATTGAGAAAAATATATTTTGAACAGTTGGTTGGGAGCCTGGAAGAGGAGGCAGGTAACATGGAGGGCAGGAGCATAGGTCTGCAACGCGGCTGGTGAGAGAGGACAGAGGCAGATGGAACTAAACCTGAGCCTTGGCCACTGGCATGGCTTTCCCAGCTGTGGGAGGGCTCACCAGGGACTCGCGTGGCTGAACCTCCAGAGTTCTAGCATTTTCTGACCTACTTCAGAAAGACTTCATCAGGACAGAGCTAAGGATCAATAAGCCTACAAGATAAGAGGGGACGGTGAGTGGAGACAAAGTGCTGGGCACCTCTGGGAAGCCTCTTCCAGGGACCCACATTAAAATCAAGCTGTAAATGCCGAGGCTGGATTCCCACTTATGGCGTCTAAATCCTATAGCTTCTCAGAGGCCATAGCTACCCTCCAAGGGCATCAAGACCTGCAGACTCTCTGAGAAGAATCACAGCTGTGCCAGGAGCTGTAGTTTACCAGGGGTTAACTACATACAGAAGAGGGAGCTGTGTGCTTTCCAGGGGGCAGACCACCCCGGGGCTTCTTGGTGGACATGAAGAAGGAGGAAATGACTAAGGCAGAGCAGTGGATTGCCAAGGGGTACCTGCCTAGTTCTGTAGTTTGGAATATGTGTGAGCAAATAAGGCTACCTTATTCACTTACACTGTGAAACCCTTGCCTGGGAGCCAGAAAGGGCTTTGGGCCCACATACCCTGGCCTGGCATCCTCAGCAGCCAAATCAAATGCTCCTGCTTCTCCTCTTGCATCGGCCTTTGTTCTGGACAGGCTTTCCCATTCATGCAACCGGGACATGAGTGCCTTCAAGCCTGAATGCTTAATTTCAGCAACAAAGTAAAATGAAGGAGACCTCTTTCTTCCTATGAAAGACTGTTAAACTCAGGCTTCAAATTATCCCATGCTAAATAAAGTGTTTTAATTTTCAGCCAGAGTACATTGGGTATGAGTCTTGAATTATCTTCTTGGGCCCCTGGGGCCTTGCTTCCCTCCAGTTTTAGTGTCATGACCCAGTCGTGAGTCCTAGAGGAGAAGGCACTTTGTTATCCAGTCTCAGAGATTTCTTACATTGGGTTTTAGGTCACCCTATATAATTTTTGGCTCTTTCTCCAGAGGAATCTACAGGCCCAGGACGTGGAAGTTCTGTAGTTATCTGGACCTATTTCTTCTCTCTCTATTTATTTCTTCTGATTCATATTCATTTGAGCAGCATTAAAGTGAGTTCTACCCCTCAATAAATTTAGTCACTTTACTTAGTGTTCTAGCGCAGGGCTCTCTGAGGTGTAGGGAATACAAGACATTCCCTTGGGGCATGCTAAAAAAACAGCAAATCTTTTAGTTGTTTGGTTTTAGATCATCCTTTCTCAATCTATTCCTGGGTTTGTTTTAAAATGTACCTGAGATATTAATACAACAATATGGCTGTGTGTATATATATGTATGATACATGCTCAATTGTTTAGTAGGGGTATACAATCCAAAGAGTTTATAGATTACTGTTACAGCCTAAAAATGTGGCCTCACAGCTTTTGCTTATTCATTCACTCATATATCCAATCATTATTTCATTTATTCATTCCCTCTACAAATATTTATCGACAACCTTGCATGTGGCAAACACTTGCTGGGTGCTAAGGACCCAGATAAACAGAGCACCATATTAGCACTTGAACAGCTCACCAACTTGTGGGAGAAGCAGAAATTCAAACAAGTAAGTACAGTACAAAATGATAAGTGCTGAAAACAAGAGTCTGTACATGGTGCTCTATGAGCGAAGAGGAAGGAACCACCAATGCTGAATTGAACAAGGTCCAGAAAACATTTATCACAGTGACATCTTGAGGATGAGGTCCTTTCAAGCAGAAGGAGCAGAATACAGGCAGAGATGCATGAGAGCATGTAACGTGATGGGACAACAGCACAACAGCACAACAGAAGTGTGTATGAATTACACTGCAGCTGGGGCAGTGCGTGGCCTGGGATGTGGGTAGGAATGGCAGGCAATACATGACAAGAGCTAGAATAAGCCCTGAATCACCTGAATCCATGTACATAAATATGAGTTTGAATTTCATCTTCTAGGTCCATTCTACTCATGAGTGTGATCCACAGGCCAGTACTGTCAAGAACATCAAGAAGCTTGTTAGAAACAGAGAATCTCAGCATGTAGGCACACACACACACACACACACACACACGCACACGCGCACACACACACACAAGAATCTACATTTTAACAACCATCAAAGTCAAAATCTGCATTTAAAAAGATCCCCAGGTAATACATATTCATATTAAGTTTGAGAAGCAAAGTACAGGCACAGTGAATGAAAAGCACTGGCTCAAGAGTCCAAGTATCTGGGTATATACCAGGCACCACCAGCTGTGTGAGCCTAGGCAAGTTTCTTAACCTCTTTGTGCCTCACTTTCCTCATTTGTAAAATTACTCTAGTGGAGTTTTCTAATTCATCACTGTGGTAAAGATTAAATGAGTAATCCATTTAAAAACAAACAAACAAAAAACTCTTGGTGCAATACCTGACCCAGAGTACATGATCAGTGAATGTTAATTTTTCTTTTTTCATTGCTCAAATACTCAGTGTTTTTCTCTCTGCTTTGTGCTTGAGGGATACCAAAGCAAACAGGAATGAAAGAGTCTGAGCTTAATAAACAATCGAGCTGATGCTGATCACCACCCAGTCCACTTTCAGAAAGGCATTATTACTAAAAGCAATTCTCAATTTTTGAGCACCTGTCATGAGATGGTGTTTTAGCTAATTTACAAAATTTTGATCTTCACAATGGAAATGCTACCATTCCATTTTCCTGATGAGGAAATTGAGTCTCTAAAGATTAAACTGCTGATGGTCGTGCAATTCATAAATAGCAGACCTGGGATTCTGTCAGATGTGTCTCACCCCAACGCCCATAATCTCTTTGTAAGAATGATGTTTAATGAATTGACAATATTCCACATATTTACCTCATCTTTCCTCTACTGTTTGACATTTTCTATCCAATTTCTCTCTTATACGTAGCACTGTAATGAACATCTTTGTATCACATTATGTACTAATCATCAGCATACATTACATAAGTGTCAGCATTTTTTAAAAGAGAGTCACCCTTTCATTTTAGATCTTTAAGTCAAAAAAAATTCTTCATGTCACATTGCAACTAAAAGAATAAACTACCTAGGAATAAACTTAACCAAGGAGATGAAGGACTTATACAATGAAAACTACAAGACATTACTGAAAGAAATTGATAATGACGTAAAGAGATGGAAAGAGATCCCATGCACATGGATTGGAAGAATAAACATAGTTAAAATGTCCATACTACCCGAAACAATCTACTGATTTAACGCAATCCCAATCAGAATCCCAATGACATTCTTCATGCAAATAGATCAAAGAATCCTAAAATTCATATGGGGCAACCAAAGACCCTGAATTGCTAAGGCAATCCTGAGGAAAAAGAACAAAGCTGGAGGCATCACAATCCCTGACTTCAAAATGTACTAAAAAGGCATAGTGGTCAAAATGGCATGGTACTAGTACAAAAACAGGCACAGAGATCAATGGAACAGAACTGAAAGCCCAGAAATAAAACCACACATCTACAAACAACTAGTCTTCGACAAAGGTGCCAAGAACATACAATGGAGAAAAGATAGTCTCTTCAATAAATTGTCTTGGGAAAAACTGGAAAGCTACATGCAAAAGAATGAAGGTAGATCATTATATCACACCATACACAAAAATAAACTCAAAATGGATCAAAGACTTGAAGATAAGTCCTGAAACTATAAAATTTGTGGAAGATAATATAGGTAGTACATTCTTTGACATTGAATTAAAAAGGATCATTTTGAATACCATGTCTTCTCAGGCAAGGGAAACAAAAGAAAAAATAAACAAGTGGGACTTTATCAGACTAAAGAGCTTCTGCAAGGCAAAAGAAAGCAGAATCAAAACAAAGAGACAAACCACCAATTGGGAGAAAATATTTGCAAATCTTATATCTGACAAGGGGTTAATCTCCATAATATGTAAGGAACTCACACAACTGAACAATAAAAAAGCAAACAACCTGATCAAAAAATGGGCAGAGGAGATGAACAGACATTTTTCCAAAGAAGATATACAGATGGCCAATAAACACATGAAAAGATGTTCAACATCACTAATCATCAGGGAAATGCAAATCAAAACTACACTAAGATATCACCTTATGCCTGTTAAAATGTCTATAATCACTAAGACTAAAAATAACAAATGTTGGAGAGGGTGTGAAGAAAAGGGAACCCGCATACACTGCTGGTGGGATTGTAAACTGGTGTAGCCACTATGGAAAACAGTATTGAGATTCCTCAAAAAACTAAATCTAGAACTACCATACAACCCAGCTGTCTCACTACTGGGTATCTACGCAAACAATTTGAAATCAACAATCCAAAGTAACATATGCACCCCTATGTTCATTGCAGCACTATTCACAATAGCCAAGACATGGAAGCAACCCAAGTGCCCATCAACTGATGATTAGATAAAGAAGATGTGGTATACACACACACACACACACACACACACACACACACACACACACAATGGAATACTACTCAGCCATAAAAAGGACAAATTCATCCCATTTGCAACAACATTGAAGGACCTGGAGGGAATTATGCTAAGCATAACAAGCCAGACTGAGAAAGACAAACACCAGATGATTTCACTTATATGTGGAATATAAACAAACACATGGACAACGAAAACAGTTCAGTGGTTACCAGGGGAATGGGGGTGGGGGGTGGGCGCAGGGGGTGAAGGGGAGCGCTTATGTGGTGACAGTCAAGAAATAATGTACAAGTGGAATCTCACATTGATGTAAACTATTATGAACTCAATTAAAAAAATTCTTCATATCTTAAAGCTTAGGCTTTACAGAAATCCTATTGAAATACAGTCAATACACAAACAACCACTCAGAATTTAAATAAAAACATATGCAAGAACTATGTAGCTAATTTGACTTTTCTTCCCCCTCTTCCAACCATTTGCTTCAGGAGTTCAGGAATGAAATCACTACAGAAGGACTTGGATTCCAAATCCAACCCAATGTGCAGCCTTCCATTGGTCTAACTTACCTGTCATAATCTATGAGAAGCCTCCTGATCCATAACAACAAGACTAGTTCTGTTCCCTCCTTTATGCCTGGTGCAGCCTTCATCACACAGACTTGAAATTACCTAATCCTTTATCAGGATTCCTGGTTACAAACAACAGAAACCAATGCTGGATAGCTTCAGCAGAGAAGGAAATTACCGGGGCATCGAGCTCAGAAAACAGAAGCTCAGACGTGTGAAAATGCGTTGTCAAGGTCACACCAGAACTCAGCAGTTTGACTAGAGTAATGCTGGTGTCTCCACTACTAGACACTGCCACTACAGCTTTACTCTGATCTGCCACCAGCACCAGGAAAATTCTGTCTTTTCCCCCATGTATTTATTTGCGTCACTCTTTTAAGATTTAAAATACTAGTCTGTATCGTCTGAATGTCCTAGCATAGGGCATATCCCATGCTCTAACTTCTGGAAAGTGGGGAAAGGAAATATCTCCTCCTTTAATTTTCAGAGTAAGGAAAAACCTAAAAGAAGGAACTTTGAAACTGAATAGCCAGAAATAACCCTGGAGGCCACCACCTTTGTTACGTAATACCTACACAGCATTTCTCATTCTTTCTACTACTATATATCCACTTAAAAAGTGTCGGATCTAACAATAGTAACTATCCTCATGTATTCAAAATACATCCACATTTGCACTATAACCTCACAAATGGAGAGGAGCCAAAGTTTCATCACTTATATCATCTAGCTTTGTTATGGAAGATCTGAAATCAAATTCCCTGTAAAGACAGGCAAAACCATCACTATTAGTCACCTTCATATTAGAATTTTCATCACTTTTGGAAAACTGTAATTTTCTTTACTTTGGGCAGATCTAAAGCCTCATTCCTGAGATACCTGAGTCCTTGGTCATCCTGCCTGGATGGAGATGCGGTAGACATACTGGTATGCAGAGCACACAAGGGCTTATCCATACTCCTCCCTGAACCCAGCAGCAACCTTATTTCTCCTGGATAATTAGGTTCAGTCACCTTGTTGTTACAAGGGATTGTCTCCCAGATAGTCACGACTGAATCTTTGGGAGGTCATTCCACTGTTCCATATGGCTTGCTGCTTCAGAGTACATGATTACATCGATGAACACCATAGCGGTCAGTCCATTACCTTGCTTCTTTCACTGTAAAGTGAGTTACTTGCTCGGGAGCAAATGTTGACTGAGCAGCCATGTCAGTGTATAGGACATTAAGGAAGCCCACAGAGGCTATTACTGGCAAACGTAAAATGGACAAGGGGAAAAAAATCTAAATCCAAAATAAGTGTCTATTTGGTGAAGAGAGATTGTATCCCACTCTAGGATGAAAAGAAGTCAAATAAAATCAACAAGCCAGCAGGTTATTGGCTGTTGTCCATCACTAGATATGTTGCCATACTGGGACTTAGTGTTGGTTACTGATTAGCTGGGCATACAACAGTGGCAGATGCCAAGTCAAATTTGAAGAGGTTAAGTCTGAGTTCTTAAGCAATGTGTAACCTCTATTGCTGCCTCTGTAGACGTTTTGGTCCTGAGCTCATTAAGCAAGCCCTGAAGAAAGAGATGACTGACATATTCCTAATTATTGAGAGCTTTGCTGTAAAGGCCTTTTGTGGGCTTTCACACGGGACACAAATATTCTTTACATTCTGAGCCCATTTGGGAAATCCATTCAAATGATTTCTTCTAAACTCCTTGTCATCAATATTCTAATCTTGTTCTCATCAAGTCCTAAATCACCTTGACAAATCATTTTCTAAATTGGATAATAAGAAATACTGCTTGATGCTCTATTCTTCTAGGGAGATTTCCCTTCTCCACAGGAAATGGTGGGAGAGCCATAGACTCAGGCATTCCGTTCAAGTCATGGGATCTTGTGAGCCCACACTGTGGTGGCGGCTACAGCAAAGCAGACAGCTAAAGCTGTGTGATATTGAGAGAACCGAAAGAGGTAGCTCAGATGGAGGTGGTTCTCTGCTCTGAAAATCATAATCTTCTTCCAGAACTCCAAGGGTCTGTGCTGACACTTTCATTTGGGGGCTTTCCAGAGGTTCCTCACAGGACCCTCATTTATCCCAGTCATCTCCAATACCATTGGATCAATTGGTTCAAAATGGCCAAGTAGCACGTCAGCTTGGACTGCAATCCTGAACTTCTGCTCCGTGTCCCACTCAAAACCGACAGTATTTTAGGTCACATAATAAATGAGTTAGAACATTATTTACAAATGTGGTATAAGCTGCCTCCAAAATCCAGAGGCCACCAAGCACTGTGCCTCTTTCTTCAAGATGGGAGGAACCAGGTATAGCAGCTTGTCTTTTATCTTAGAAGGAATCTATGCTCTAAATCACTGGACATCTACAAGTACGTGAATGCTAAAGACACCTTAATCTTCACGGGAATTGTTTCCTCACTCTGGCATGCATATGCCTTGTCAGAATATCATAGTATTTGCCACTACCAACTGGGTTAACATAGTACGATGTCAAAAAATATAGTGGGCCAGTGTATTACCTTATGGAATGTCAAGATGGTCCAAATCTCTAGATTGTATTATGACAGAAAACAGGAAGGTTTTTACAGGCCCAAGATACACAAGAGAAGGTGTACTGCTGTCCTTGCTATGTAAGTGCATACTGCTCTTGATCCTCTTACTAATGGGTATCAAGAAGAAAGCATTCGCTGAACTGACAGCCACATACCAAGGTACAGACACCATGTTGTTCTGTCCAGTAAACATACTACATCTGGCACAGCAGCTGTATTTGGGGTTATCACCTTGTAAGTTTATGGAGTCCATTATCATCCGTCAAGATCCATCTGCTTTTTTAGCAGCCACAATGGCTTATTGAAAGAGGTTATAAGGATTTACCATCCCAGCATCTTTCAAGTATTTGAGGTTGACTCTAATTTCTGCAGTTCCTCCAAGAATTAACAATTAGTTCTGAATATGTCAAAGAGGCTGCATTTGGTCCTTCCTAATGTAATGACCCTTAATCCACAGGTAAGGAAAAATTGAGAATTCTACCAACTGCTGAATATATCAATTGCAGATGTACATTTGGGAACGGATGAAATAATCATGTGTAGATCTGAGGACCTAATCAACGCAACTTGATTTATGCCAAATTTCAATTTATCACCTGGTTTCTGCAAGCTCCTACTCTACCTATGGGACTCGGACGGCTTATCAGATCTTCTGGTATCAGTTTCACTTTGTGTCTAACAGATCTCAAAAAACCTAGGCATTGTCCTTTTCCCAGTGTACAGTTACCTTGACAAAGATATAAAAATTCATATCAGGAAGGATTTGAGGAAATATCTACACATATATCTATATCCAAATGTATGTATGTATATATTTATGTATGTATGTATGTATCTATCTATCTGTCTATCTATCTGTATTTAGTGATGTGAATTAGCTTTTTTTTGCAGATCCTTTTCTTAAGGGGACCCAGCCTCCCT
This sequence comes from Equus quagga, assembly GCF_021613505.1. Lineage (NCBI taxonomy): Eukaryota > Metazoa > Chordata > Mammalia > Perissodactyla > Equidae > Equus > Equus quagga. Next base: position 27,985,653 of record NC_060273.1, on the reverse strand, counting down.
TTCAATCAATAGGCTCCGTGTCTATGAATTGACTTAGATCTGGAAACTTTTGTGAGTCTTCTTACATTGACCAAATCTAATTTTTCCTAATATACAAATCAATCAACACCTTAGGCAGCTGCCCATCTATTTCCCCTCAGGAACACCATGATTAACCATCATGATAGACACCTGCAGATCAAGGTACCTCAACTGCTGTTACAGCCTTCCTGCCCATTCCAGCAATTATATCACCCTTGCCTCCAATAGTTAAGTGCTGCCACCTTTCTGCTTTCCCACACTCCCATCACCCATCCCTGTTCATAGCATGGAGTCAAGTTCCCCTCTCATCAACCCTGGCCTACAGAGGAGAGTCACTGTCAAGCATCTCAAAGACACTAGAACTCCCTACCAATGAATTTTTTATTGCCTTAGTGAATAAAATGTTCTTTTCTTCAGTTTTTATCAACCCTAACTCATCAGATTAGTGAGCCAGTTGGTAAGATAATTAATATCTCTGAAGAATAAATTGTGTAGCACAGATTCAGAAAAGCGATTTAAACTTGAGGTAAGATTATGAAGCTGTGTTAATGACCCTAACAGGAGAAAGTAAAGTACTTCTGATGTTCTTAATGAATAGAGATAAAACATTTGTTGGACCCATAGCCAATCCACTAAGAAAACTACATCAGGACCAACAACTGCAATTGGAATGGCCATCTGATTCCATTTTTGATAATCTATTGGCATTCTTTGAAACCCATTCATCCCTGGCATATACCATTGATAGTGGCACTATTCTTTTTGATTTTTCAGGAGTGATTTGCTATTTGGTTAAACAAGAGGAACTTGAGGGACATCTGTTCAGCCCATTCTCCCAAGTGCCAAAGATAATTATTTCAACACAAATAGAAACTATTCCAACACATAAGAATTGTAAAAATAACTGCAGTAAAGGTTTAGGAGGCCAGTGGGCATTTGCGAGGTAGACTTGGGTTAGAACTTCACTCTAGCTGCTGGGATACAGTGACATCCTATGTCCCCAGGATTAGTACTAAGTTAGGGCCACGCCAATGCCTACGCGGCCAGCACATTTATCTTGGTAAACTGTTACAGGTCCCTTTGTGGAAAGCTGGGAGCGAGATTTCTCCTGTTGTGATGCTGGTAAGGGGTTAGTGGGAAGCCATGTGAGAAATTTCATTGAGAATCCCTATGCCTTGAAGCTCTTTACATTATATCAAGTAGTTTCTCAAGACTAACCCTCACTCAGAGTGGGCAAATATTGAATCCACATTTCAATCAACCAAAAACAACACGAAGAAAAGATTAGAACTACAACTATTTTCTGAAGTAACAAATTAAATCCAGGATCTCTGAAGAGTTTACTCCTATCAGCAAATTCAAACTGATCTAAGGTTGTGGGATACCTTCCTAGGTCAAGCTCTTTTAGAATCCATTTACACATACTTTCCTCAATTTTATTTTCTTTTACGATGTGGCAGGTTCCTGTCATTCTTTTGTCATGTAACCATTCTCCTCACAGTTCTGACATTGTAATTGGTACAGCAGGGCATCACGGGATCTGACTCTACAGTTCGGAAAAGAAATCATTGAAGAAGTTACAGGTCAACAATAAAAGGGAAAATAGCCTATTCAAACAGCGGGGAAGGGACCTCTTTCGTTGGCAGAGGACATTAAGCATGGATTTGCAGTTTGCATACCCTCAGAGTATTTGGAATCCTCCCATAAATCCACTTTCTAGTCTTTGGTCTGCCAATCTGTCTTGAGCAATGCCTCAACTTTCACATAAGAAACCTAGTGAGATTATTCATTCAAATGTCATTGATATTCAGCAACCAAAGACTTAATCTCTTTGTCTAGTTTTTGGCTACCACAGATCTGCAGCTGAAGGAGTTGAGGTGTTTTTGTTTTAGGTGTTTTGTTTTTGTTTTTTTTTGAGGAAGATTGGCCCTGAGCTAACATCTACTGCCAATCTTCCTCTTTTTGCTGAGGAAGACTGGCCCTGAGCTAACATCCGTGCCCATCTTCCTCTACTTTATATGTGGGATGCCTACCAGAGCATGGCTTGCCAAGCAGTGCCATGTCTACACTGAGATCCAAACTGGTGAACCCTGGGCCACCGAAGCGGAACATGCACACTTAACCACTATGCCACCAGGCCAGCCCCTGGGTTTTTTTTTTAATCGAGTCATCGTGGAGTCTTTGTATAGTCTGTCCTTGAACAAAGGATTTAGAGACTGGAGCGTGCCATTGTCTTTCAGGAACAAGCTGTTCTTAGAAACAGTCGTCCTTCCCCAAAGACATTGAATTTCTCAGGTTCTTCATACTGATCCATTCTATCAGTCATTTAGTCATCCAAAGATCCTAGGTTAAGTGACCACAGTGATGATTGTGTCTTACCCCTGCATGTCGCAAATAGCCAAATTCTTATTCCTGAACACTAAGCAGTACTATTGCAGTCAAGATTATTGACTGCAAAGTACAGAAACTGACTCTGGATAACTTCATAAGAAAGGAAAATTGTGAACATGTGTTGGATAGCTCAGGGAATTATGACACTGCTGGACATCTAGGTGTGGGGAAATAGCATAGATAAAGGAAGGCCAGCAGTCTTGAGTTCAGCCAAGGTTTGCCAAGATCATGTTGGAAAGGATGCCACTGTCTACACTACTATCTGTGCCAATGAACATTACTATCACCACTACTGGTATCACCACCTCCAGCTACTTACCACAACCAACAAAGCTCTCTCCACCCTGTCGTCTCATCCTCTGCGAACAGTAGCCGCTGTCTCTGTTTTTGTGTTACTTCCTCAGGATTCACAGGTCCAGGCTGGGCAGTCTCTATCTTCCTCTCTAATAGTTTGAGATACTCTCATTAGACAAGGATTTTGTCTTATATACACACAAAGTAACACAATTCCTCAATCAATTCTATCAACCCACCTTAGGTGGCATTACGCTAGCAAGAATGTGAAACCATTCCTCGCTTTCTAGGCATAATATTGATGATCCAACCATTGAAGTTGCCCAGCCAGGCTAAATCACTTTAAAATTTGCCCCCAGCTCAGTGAAGTGCCCTGAACCAAGCATAAAAGGAACATTTATAAGTAATTTTCCCAGTTCCACCTCTTTGAGTGGAGTTCTTCACTCTGTGAAGCGGAACTTCTTTCTGTGGTCCTAAACTTTCCACGCTGAAATTTCAAAGGTATGTCCCTCGCTCTTGTATTTTCTGAGTCCTGTTTGTGGTCCTGTTTGAAAGGTAGGAGTGACCCAGAGGTCAGACAAAATTATAGGACATTCTCAAAAGGGCTGTTCAAGGGACTGAGACTTGGCAAAGCCTTTATTCATCCAATCCTCTCCATGGGACATAGATTTACATTTCATTTCCTCTCACCTTTCATTCTCTTCCCAACGTCTCTGTTTATTCACGACAAGTTGCCAAAACATCACTCAGGACATGCTCTATAGCCTGTCTAGTGCTATTGACTGTGTTCCTCCCTTCCTGAAAGAACCCATTCAACTGGAGACAAGAGATGCAGCAGAAACTTTGAAACTCTAAAAGGCCATGTCATCCCCAACTTAAACTGGAAAATTGGGTAACTCTGACATGTTATTCCCTCACAACAAGAGATTGAGTCTTTGCTGCAAAGAGAATATGAACTTGATTAGAAAATTAGGTGGAAAAGAGGTCTTTCACCAAAAATTGAGCCTTTATATGAGTAATTTCTACCTTAGAAATTTAGTTGGCACACTGATTTGATGTGGAACATTACACTTTGGCTATTTCTAATACAAATGTAAAATGCCAGCAAAAGAAGGAAAGAATGTAACTTTAAGTTACACGCTCAGGAAGAGGAAACACACCTTGGCCTCATTAATGATCTCCATATTTATTCACCTTCTCCAAAAGAGAAAATTCTGTTTTCTGGGGATGCGGCATTTGTTCCCTTCCATACTTGGAGCAACAAATTTCCAAACAGATGTTCATCATATAAAATGTTGGTTGGAGAGGATCCGCATTAACATTTCAATCACTCAACATTTTTGCACAATATTAAAATGGATTGAGTTTCTCTCCACGGAAGAGAAGACATTAAATCACATGTTTAGAATTACATCAAGGATAGAATGAGATGTGCTCCACTCCAAGAGCCAAGTCACCAACTTTGCTGCGGAACGCTTTCCCCAGCTGCCTTTCCAAGTCAACATAGCAGGGGAGAGGAGACAGAAAAATATTAGGTCTGCTTAATAGGAGTGAAGTGGAGCCAAATAGCATACTTCCAGGGTACAGTCTCACATGCTGGCACTCTGAAAGATGCAATTTCTCCATTTCCAAAACTCAACAATTTTTCAGCTGCACAGCATCATTCCAATAAAACACTGGTATTTTATTCATCTCTTCCTGAAGTACCATACTTTTATTTTGTAGGCGTCTCTAAATCACATCAATTCACAAAAGACCAATTTCTTGCTGCTATAGTCAAATCAGATGTTACATGCACATACACACACGCTATGGGTTTCTTTCTTTCTCTTGCTGGTTAGTCATAGATTAGAAATTTGTAGTCTGAGTCACAGAGCTCCCTTAGGCAGGGAACGGGACTAATGAATGCATGGTATGTACCCAGTATCCATTGTCCTCTCCAGGCTTAGATTGCTTCCCTTCACCCCACTTCCCAGCTCAACGCTCAAATTGTGTCTTCTCTAGGGTATGTTGCCTTTGTTACAGAAACCCTTCCATATCTCACCTTTGTAATTATTATTTGTCAGAGTTTCCACAAATGTGAGGGTGCTGATATCATCAAAACAAACATATTTCAAACATAAGTATCTTTTGTATTTTGTGTAAAATCTTAGAACTGAAGGGACCTCAAGGATTTTGTAGTTCCACTAGCTCATTTTACATAGGGGGAAACTGAGGCTACAGTAACCTAAGTCAGTACATATAGAACCCAGGTCTCACGCCATGGATTGTGTGCTCTTTCCTCTGCTTTAGGGGTGAGAAAACTTTTTCTTTAAAGGGCCAGATAGAAAATATTTTAGGCTTTGTGGGCCAAATACAATGTCTGTAGGTTTTTTTCCATAACCTTTAAAAACATAAAAACTGTTCTTAGTTTTATAGCCTTACAAAAGAAGACAACCGACTGGTCTTGGTTCAGGCCCTATAGATTGCCAAGCCTTGTTCTAGTTCATATACACACATCACTTATCAAAAACAAGGGGAACGTGTTAGTCAAGAGTTACCACAATAATGTTGTATAACAAATGGCCCCAAAACTCAGTGACATGCAGCAACAAGCATACATTTTCATGTTCACAGACCTGCAGATTGGCTGGAGTGGCTCTGCTCCACATGGCTCATTTGGGAGCCCCAATCAGAGGGGGAGTGACTACTTGGGGCATGTTCTCAAGATGAAAATGAGAGAAGAACCTAAAAGAGTGACAAAAAGCATGCAATGCTTGTTAAACTGCTTTAAATGTAAACTTGGACTCAGAATTGCCAAACTGTGGTTTTCACTCACATTGCACTGGCCAAAACATATGGCAAGCCCAATATCCACAAAGCAGGAGTGTATACTTATCCCTTGGAGCTGGTGAGAGATGGAATGACTCTTTGTGGAAGGATAATCTGAAACCATGGACAGGATTCTGGTGGTGGTGACATAGTTATTAGTCTCTCTAAATCTCCCTCCATAAAAACACTCAGAATGACTAGGATTATAAATCAAAGACTTGTGAATAAAGTACCCCCACAGACCCCAAAATACAAGCGATGGCAGCCATCAAACTTGCATAACTTAAGCACTTTTGTGGAATGAAGCAGGAGTAGGCCAACAAAGCTTCTGATGACCCCAAGAACAAGAGAAACTCAAAATATCGAACAGCTGCTCATTGGAAAGTACCACAGACTGATCTGAGAGCACCATCTGTAGCGGAAAGGAGCTTTGTAAGATCCAACTCCTGGATGCGTGAAAGAAGCCTATGATTAGGTCTGCAGCTACTGGAGCAGACTGGGCCCTATAACTCTTAAACCTAATGCCCTTCCTGAGCAAAACTCCTTACTGATCAGAAATTTCTGGAAGTAGAACTTGGGTTCAGCAAGAAAGAGATAATTGGGGAAAGGAAAAAGAAGGTCCAGCTAAAATTGGGGAACAGAAGAGGGAGATCTCAAAAAGTACAAGATTTCTTTTTTAAAAAAATGTATAAATAATAGAAGAGGTTACACTTTCAACTCTAGTTCTGCTCTCTGGGAGGAACCACCGTATGTTCATTTCCTTGGACTGCCGTAATAAATTAACACAAACTTACTGGATTAAACCAGCAGAAATTCATTCTCCCATAGTTCTAGAAGGTATAAGTTTGAAATCGAGGTGCCAACAGGGCCATCTTCCCTCTGAAGTCTTTAGGGAGGAATTCTCCCTTGCCTCTTCCGAGCTCCTGGTGGCAGCCAGCACTCCTTGGTGGTCCTTAGCTTGTGGCAGCATAACTCCAACTCTCCTTCCATGTTCACATGGACTTCTTTTCTCTCAGTGTCTTCTCTGTGTCTCTGTGTGTCCTCTCCTCTTCTTATAAGGACACCAGTCACTGGACTTCAGGCAAGACCACCTCATCTTGACTACATCTACAAAGACCCTATTTCGACATAAGGTTACATTCAGGTACCACTGTTTAGGACTTGGATATATATTTTTGGTGGACACAAATCAACCCACTGCACACCTTCACTGTGTTCTCTTACTTTTTCTCTCTGGGAGTATCTTCTTTGTCTCTCACTCTCTGTGGCTTTGATGGAAGTGGATATTAAGAGTATTTATTGCTGAACAAGGCCTCTCACTGTGAAGAAGTTTCCATTAGGAGCCTGGCAGGCAACTCCTTTTATAAAATGTTTTGTGCACACACATTGTGGAGCACAGCCTGTGATCCTGCTGTGCCTTTAGAAGGAGAATATCTTCATGACTTTAGCTAGGCCAAGATTTCTTAGACTACAAAAACACAACAATAGAAAAACTTGATAAATTACAGTTCATCAAAATAAAAAGTTTAAGCTCATCAAAAGACAATATTACGAAAATGAAAAAAAAAAAAGCAAGCCGTGGACTAGAAGAAAATATTTGCAAAACATCTACCTGACAAACTACTCATATCTAGAATACAAATCAACAAAAAAGGAAAACAATCCAATAAAAGATGGGCAAAGGACTTAAATAGATTTACAGAGGATAATATATGAATGACCAATAAGTCTATCAGTCATCAGGGAAACGAAAATTACAAACACAAAGAGCTACCTCACATGTGCTAGAATGGCTAAAAGAAAAATGATAGACCAGATCACTGTCGGTGGGAATATCATGTAACTAGAACTAGCAGGTGGAACTGTCACAAAATAATACAATGACTTGGAGGAACTGTTGGTCGTTTCTCACATAAAGGTTAACCATTCATTGGCTGTGACTCAGCAATTTCACTCCTAGGTATTTGTTGTTGTTAGTGTCATTAAGTTGATTCCAACTCCTAAGACACTCTGTGGACAGCAGAGCAAAACCCTGCCTGGTCTTTTTGTGCCATCCTCTCACCTTCTGGTGCTGCATCAGACAATGCTCCTCTGCTATTCACAGGGTTTTCATGGCCAAAATTTTCAGAAGTGGGTGGCAAGTTCCTTCTTCTTATTCTGTCTTAGTCTGGAAGTTCTATTGAATCTGGTCCTCCTTGGTGACCCTGTTGGAATTTGAAATTCCGGTGGCCTAGCTTTCACCATCATCACGGCAACATGCAGCCACCACAGTATGACAACCACGAGAGGAGTGGTGTGGTTCCTGACCAGGAAACTAACCCCGGCCGCTGTGGTGAGAGCGCCAAATCTTCACCACTAGACCACCAGGGCTGGCTCCTAGGTAATATGACCACAAAAAGGACATACGCCAGAGGGTTTTTGGCAATCTTATTCATTATTCACAATAGCTCTAAACTGGAACAAAACCCAAGTGTCCATAAATAGTAGAACTGATAGGGTTCTCGTCAAGACGGTGCTATGAGCAGACATTGAACTCGCCTCCTCCCACAAACACAACCAGGTTACAACAATTTTGGGAAGAATCACACTGGATTGAAAGCTGAAAAATGGATAAAAAGAACCCCCACGACAAGGGACAGTCCTGACGAAAGCAGAAGAGGCAGTAACTCCAGCTGGAGAGGAAAAAAGCCACCTTTGGGAGCAGCGGAGCTTCTCAGCTGGCCAGGCGGGAGCCAACCTAAGGTACGCAGCCCTCCCTGGAGGAGTGAGGTCCGGAGCAGGGGCAATACTGCTATAAGAATCCTTCTCAGCCCAACTGAGATGGGGGTCTTACTATCTGGCTTTGCTGGCTATTAACTGCAGCAAGGACACCCCAGAAAATCTATCGGCCGAAAGTCAAAAAGATCCGGGTCTTAAAGGGCCCACACACAAACTCACTCATTGCAGCAAACTAAAATCACCAGAGAGAAGGCTGACTGTCCTTTGGTGAAACAAGACTCACCTGGTGGGCCCTGGGGTCATCTTGGTGAGAGGAGGATCCTCTCCTGAGACTGAGACATTGGTGGGGGCCATTGTTCTGATCTGGTCCAGGCATGCTGATACGGACACCGGTGGGGGCCATTGAGGTGCGTCCCTTGGGCTGTTAGCCCAGGGGTCTGCCACACCCACTAGAGCACAGATTTAATCCAGTTCAGCCAGGGCTGGCAACCCGCCCTAGGGACTGGCCCCGCCTAAGAGCAAGCCCTCAGGCTACTTTTCAGCCTGCATTGACTGAGTGCCTTGATCCTCTACAGGCAGGCAAGGGTGTCTGCCTCTGTGGGGCGGTGCTTGTGTGAGGACCAGGTGAACTGTGGGGGGCATTGGGGCAGAGGTGGGGGCCTCTGCAGTGTGGCGGTGGGGTATGCTCCAGGGGGTTGAGAAGCGTGCACGGACCAGGACTGTGTTGACAGTGTATGTGGTCCAGAGGGGGCTGAGGCTTATCAGTGGCAGAAGACTTGTGCTTCACAAATAGCCATAAAAAGGATCAGCCCCACCTTCCAAAGCCTGAAACAACTGAGTGCCCCCTTGTCAAGGGCTAGCCCCACTCAGCTGCACTCCTGAGAGAACTGACATCAGCCTTGTTGGCCTCAGGCCTATCACAACTGTATGCCCCTGAGCCTAGCAACCAGCTACACTGGGTACCAACCCAATTAAGAGGACACTTGCAATAAGAGTGTGCTAATAGACTTTGTAGCCAACAGTGCTGAGGCCCCTCCAAACCTGATTTACAAACAGCTGGCCAGGGAAGGAAAGATCAGACTCCCTGGGTACCTGCAGTGGGAGCAACCCTGCCACAGCAGAAGAACACAAGTAGCCCACAAAGGGGTTGCTCCTGTTCTTATGGTCTGGTGACGAGAGGGAAGCACACCGTTGGGCCTCATAAGGTATCTCATACATAAGGCCACTTCTCCAAGATCAGGAGACATAGCTGACTCACCTAGTACAAAGAAAATAGCACAGAGAAAGAGGCATAATGAGGAGGCAAAGGAATACTTTCCAAGCAAGGGAACACTACAAAACACCAGAAAAAGAACTAAGTGAAACAGAAACTAGCAACCTCCTTGACAAGGAATTCAAACAGAATATAATGAGGATGCTCACAGATGTGCAGAGAAGAATGGATGAACACAGTGAGCACATCAGCAAAGAATTGGAAGATATAAAAAAGAACCAATCAGAAATGAAGAATACAATACTTGAAATGAGAAATTCACTAGAGGGACTCAATAGCAGAGTAGCGGAAGCAGAAGAACAGATCAGCAAGCTAGACGAAAGATTAGAGGAAATCACCCAAGCAGAACAGAAAAGAGAAAAAAGAATTAGACAGAATGAGAACAGTGTAAGGGAACTCTGGGACAATATCAAGCGTGCTAACATTCAGATTATAGGGGTCCCAGAAGGAGAAGAGGGAGACAAAGGAGCAGAAAATTTATTCGTTGAAATAATAGAGGAAAATTTTCCTCACCTGAGGAAGGAAACAGACATCCAAGTTCAGGAAGCACAGAGAGCTCCAAACAAGAGAAGAATAAAGAGGCCCACACCAAGACATATTATAATCAAAATGTCTAAAATTAAAGACAAAGAGAGAATCCTAAAAGCAGCAAGAGAAAGGCCACAAGTGACATATAAAGGGAAGCCCATCAGGCTGTCAGCAGACTTCTCAGCCGAGACCCTACAGGCAAGAAGAGAATGGCACAACATATTTGAAGTGCTAAAAGGAAAAAACCTAGAACCAAGAATACTCTATCCATCAAGGCCGTCATTCAGAATGGAAGGAGAGATAAAGAGCTTCCCAGACAAGCAAAAATCAAAGGAGTTTATCACTGAGAAACCAGTTCTACAAGAAATGCTGAAGGGACTTATTTAAGTGGGAAAGTGATAACCACAAATAGAGATAAAAGAAAAAAATTATCAAAAAAACACAAAACAACAACAAGAAAAAACAGGCAATAAAATGACTTGTAAGGTAAAAGTATAGTAAAGGCAGCAGATCAACTACCTGTGAAGGTAATACGAAGGTTAAAAGACAAACTAAAATCACCTATTTCAGTGATAAGAGGGTAATGGATATACACACACTAAACAAAAGACTATACATGATGTGAAAAACATATAATGTGGGAGGAGGGGAGTGAAAAAGTAGAGCTTTTAGAAAGAGGTCAAGCTAAAGAGTCTATCTACTCAATATAGACTGTTATATGCATAGTATATTAAATAGGATCCTCATGGTAACCACAAACCAGAAACCTATAACAAGCAGGAAAAAAAGTAAGACAAAAGAAATCAAACATATTACTAAAGATAGCCATCAAACCACAAGTGAAGAGAGCAAGAGAAAAAGAAAGGAACTGAGAACTACTAAAACACCAAAAAAAAGAAAAAGTGACAAAATGGCAATAAATACATATTTATCAATAGCTACTTTAAATGTCAATGGATTAAATGCTCCAATCAAATGCCATAGGGTGGCCAATTGGATTAAAAAACAAGATCCATGTATATGCTGCATACAAGAGACAGACTTCAGACCTACAGACACTCACAAACTGAAAGTGAAAGGATAGAAAAAGATATTCCACGCAAATGGCAAAGAAAAGAAAGCAGGGGCAGCAATACTTATATCAGACAAAATAGACTTTAAATCAAAAACTGTAATAAGAGACAAAGACGGGCACTACATAATGATAAAGGGAACAATCCAACAAGAAGATATAACATTTGTAAATATCTACGCAGCCAACATAGGAACACCTAAATATATAAAGCAATTATTAACAGACATAAGAGGAGAAATAGGCAGTAACACAATAATAGTAGGGGGCTTTAACACTCCACTTACACCAATGGATAGATCATCCAATCAGAAGATCAATAAGGAAACACTCGCCTTAAAGGACACATTAGACCAGATGGACTTTAGTAGATATATACAGAACATTCCATCCAAAAACCACAGAATACACATTCTTTTCAAATGCCCATGGAACATTCTCCAGGATTGGTCATATATTAGGCCACAAAACAAGTCTCAATAAATTTAAGAAGATCGAAATAATACCATGCATCTTTTCTGACCACAAAGGTATGAAACTGGAAATCAACTACAGAAAGAAAACCAGAAAAGCCACAAAATGTGGAGATTGAACAAAATACTACTGAACAATGATTGGGTCAATGAAGAAATCAAAGAAGAAATAAAAAATTTCCTGGAGACAAATGAAAATGAAAACACGACAGGCCAAAATCTGTGGGATACAGCAAAAGTGGTTCTACGAGGGAAGTTTATAGCAATTCAGGCCTACCTCAACAAAGAAGAAAAATCCCAAATAGACAATCTAAAAGTGCACCTAAAGGTACTGGAAAAAGAACAACAAACAAAGCCCAAAATCAGCAGAAGGAAGGAAATAATAAAAATCAGATCAGAAATAAATGAAATAGAGACTAAAAAAAAAAATAGAAAAAATTAATGAACCAAGAGCTGGTTCTTCGAAAAGATAAACAAAATTGACAAACCCTTAGCTAGACTCACCAAGAAAAAAAGGGAGAAGGATCAAATAAATAAAATCAGAAACGAAAGAGGAGAGATTACAACGGACACCTCAGAAATACAAAAGATAATAAGAGAATACTATGAAAAGCTATACGCCAACAAATTGGATAATCTAGAAGAAATGGATAAATTCTTAGAAACATACAACCTTCCAAAACTGGACCAAGAAGATGTAGAAAATGTGAATAGACAGATCACCAGTAGGGAAATCGAAACAGCAATTAAAAACCTCCCAAAAAATAAAAATCCAGGACCAGATGGCTTCCATGGTGAATTCTACCAAACATTCAAAGAAGACTTAATACCTATCCTTCTCAAACTCTTCCAAAAAATTGAAGAGGAGGGGAGGCTTCCTAACTCCTTCTATGAAGCAAACAGTATCCTGATACCAAAACCAGACAAGGACAACACAAAAAAAGAAAATTACAGGCCAATATCACTGATGAAGATCGATGCAAAAATCCTCAACAAAATACTAGCAAAATTGAATACAGCAATACATTAAAAAAGATCATACATCATGATCAAGTGGGTTTCATTCCGGGGATGCAGGGATGGTTCAACATCCACAAATCTATCAATGTGATACACCACATTAACAAAATGAAGAATAAAAATCACATGATCATCTCAATAGATGCAGAGAAAGCATTTGACAAGATACAGCATCCATTTATGATAAAAACTCTAAATAAATTGGGTATAGAAGGAAAATACCTCAACATAATAAAGGCCATATATGACAAACCCACAGCAAATATCATTCTCAATGGAGAAAAACTGAAAGCTATCCCTCTAAGAACAGGAACCAGACAAGGATGCCCACTGTCACCACTCTTATTTAACGTAGTATTGGAAGTTCTAGCCAGAGCAATCAGGCAAGAAAAAGAAATAAAAGGGATCCACGTTGGAAAAGAAGAAGTGAAACTGTCACTCTTTGCAGATGACGTGATTTCATATCTAGAAAACTCTAAAGAGTCCACTAAAAAACTTTTAGAAATAATAAAGAAATACAGTCAAGTTGTGGGATACAAAATCAATGTACAAAAATCCATTGTGTTTCTATACACTAACAACGAAGTAGCAGAAAGAGAAATGAAGAATACAATCCCATTTACAATTGCAACAAAAAGAATAAAATACCTAGGAATAAACTTAACCAAAGAGGTGAAAGATCTGTACACCGAAAACTATAAAACATTGTTGAAAGAAATCAAAGAAGACGCAAAGAAATGGAAAGATATTCCGTGCTCTTGGATTGGAAGAATGAACATTGTTAAAATGTCCATACTTCCTAAAGCAATCTACAGATTCAACGCAATCCCTATCAAAGTTCCAACAACATTTTTTACAGAAATAGAGCAAAGAATCCTAAAATTTATATGGAACAACAAAAGACCCCGAATAGCCAAAGGATTCCTGAGAAAAAAGAACAAAGCTGGAGGTATCACACTCCCTGATTTCAAATTATACTACAAAGCCATAGTAACCAAAACAGCATGGTACTGGCACAAAAACAGACACACAGATCAATGGAACAAAATTGAGAGCCCAGAAGTAAACCCACATGTTTATGGACAGCTAATAATAGACAAGGGAGCCAAGAGCATATGATGGAGAAAGGAAAGTCTCTTCAATAAATCGTGTTGGGAAAACTGGACAGCCACATGCAAAAGAATGAAAGTAGACCATTCCCTTACGCCATGCACAAAAATCAACTCAAAATGGATTAAAGACTTGAATGTAAGACCCGAAACCATGAGGCTTCTAGAAGAAAACATAAGCAGTACGCTCTATGACATTGGTCTGAGCAGCATATTTTCAAGTCCCATGTATGACCGGGCAAGGGAAACAAAAGAAAAAATGAACAAATGGGACTATATCAAACTAAAAAGCTTCTGCACAGCAAAGGAAACCATCAACAAAACAAAAAGACAACCTAACAATTGGGAGAAGATATATGCAAACCACATTTCAGATAAGGGGTTAATATCCAAAATATACAAAGAACTCATACAGCTCAACAACAAAAAAACCAGCAATCCAATTAGAAAATGGGCAAAAGATCTGAACAGAGATTTCTCCAAAGAAGATATACAGATGGCCAACAGGCATATGCAAAGATGCTCAACATCATTAGCTATCAGGGAAATGCAAATAAAAACTACAATGAGGTATCACCTCACTCCGATCAGAATGGCTACAATTAACAAGACAGGAAACAGCAAAGGTTGGAGAGGGTGTGGAGAGAAGGGAGCCCTTGTTCACTGCTGGTGGCAGTGCAAACTGGTGCAGCCACTATGGAAAGCAGTTTGGAGTATCCTCAGAAAATTAAGGATAGATCTACCATATGATCCAGCTATTCCACTGCTGGGTATTTATCCAAAGAACTTGAAAACAAAAAGGCATAAAGATACTTGCACCCCTATGTTCATTGCGGCATTATACACAATAGCCAAGACTTGGAAGCAGCCTAGATGCCCATCAAGGGAGGAATGGATAAAGAAGATGTGGTATTTATACATGATGGACTACTACTCAGCCATAAGAAATGACGAAATCCAGCCATTTGTGACAACATGGATGGACCTTGAGGGTATTATGCTGAGTGAAATAAGTCAGAGGGAGAAAGTCAAATACCATATGATCTCACTCATAAGTAGAAGATAAAAACGACAAAAAAAAAAACCAAACATATAGCATTGGAGATTGGACTGGTGGTTACCATTGGGGAAGGGGGGAGGGGGGAGGGCAAAAGCTGTGATTAGGGTCACGTGAGGGGATGCGCTATAATTAGTGTTCAGGTGGTGAACATGATGTGATGTATCCAGAATTTGAAATATGATGTACATCCGAAAAAAATAAAAATTAAAAAAAAAATAGTAGAACTGAAAAACTGCGGATACTACTTAGCCATAAGCAATGAACAACTGATACAAGCAATGACCTGTGTGAATCTCAAGATCGTTATGTTGAGTTTAAGAAGGCACAGGAAAGCGTATTGTATGATTCTGTTTCTAGGGAGTCCAGTCACAGGGGACAATATTTGTGGCAAGCGATTGCCTCTGGGGAGCGGTAAGGTGAGGAAGAAGGAACAGATTAGAACAGGGATCAAGGGAAACTTCTGGCATGATGAAAATGCTATGCATCTTGTTTGGGGTGGCATACAATTGTCAAAACTTATCAAAATGAACATTTAAGCTCTGTGCATTGTATTTTAAGAAAATTATACCTTAATTATAAAATAAATAAAGTCTAAGTTTCTTCAGGTACTTGGAACGCTGGCTAACACCGATTTCATCTTTTGTTTACACTCCAGGCACAGGTTCCGGTCGGATCCCAGACACAGATGTTTGCTCTACAAATGTCCGTAGTTTGAGCCTCAGAGCAAACCTAGATTCTAATTCTGCTCTCTTGTTTCATCCCTTCCTTCCTTCATTTGTTCACTCAATCAACACTATTCTAGGCATTGGATATACAGTGACAAACAAGCTAGACAAGGTCCCCACTTTCCAGAAGAACATAGTCTAGGTGGAGAAACAGAAAAGAAGCAAATATAAATACTTCCAGAGAGTAATGAGTGATAGGAAGTAAGCAAAGCACAGTTATAGGAGAACCAGTTACTGGTTGTCGGGAGTGGGATGTTACATAAGGAGTTTAGGGGGCACGTTCAGGGGTGGGGACCTTAGAGCTGATGTTGAGGGGGGTTGGCAATGCAGAAATCTAGGGGAAGAGTATTCCAAGAAAAGAACCTAGGAAGGTAAAGTTCCCAGGAAGGAATCAGCTTTGAGTGTGTGAGGAAAGGAGGTGGGAAATAGGAAGCCAAAGGCCTGCGCAGGGGGCACAGAGGGAACCCACCTGCTAAGGCTAAGTGACCATGAGGACAGGCAGGTGGAGGCCAGCTTATGCATGAGTTCAGATCTCGTTCATTCTTTAGAGGTTTTAAGCAGAGAAGTGTCATAACCTTGATGTAGATTTTTAATGATTATTTTGTCAGTTGTTTAGCGAGCATATTGTCAAGGGGCAAGTACGGAAGCAATTAGGGTGGTAGGAGGCTTGTATGGAAATCCAGGTGAGAGATGAGGATGGTTTGGACCAGGATAAACCAACAGAGATGGGAGTTTTTGCACAGAGTAACCAGATTGAGAGAATCTTCGTCAGGTCTACCTAAGGCTATCCACAGGCTCTGGAACTCTAATTTCAGACCCATTCTGACCACTTCCTTTCTCTGAAGTTCCCCATTGTATCAGTCAACCTGGGTATATCTTAGTTCATTCAGGCTCTATAACAAGATACCATAGACTGGGTGGCTTATAAACAACAAACATTTATTCCTCACAGTTCTGGAGGCTAGAAATCTAAGATCAAGGCAATGGCAGATTTGATGTCTGGTGAGAGCCTACTTTCTGGCTCAGAGATAGCTGTCTTCTCACCGTGTCCTCCTCACATGGCGGAAGAGTCAAGGGAGCTCCCTGGGGTCTCTCTTATAAAGGCACAAAACTCACTCGCAAGGGCAAAACCCTCATGACCTAATCACCTCTCAAAGACCCCACCTCCAAATACCATCACACTGGGGCATAGGATTTGACATGAACTTTGTGGAGAGAGAAGCATTTGGTCTCTAGCAGGTCACGGTGGTGCTATGTAACCAACCATCCCAAAATGTAGTGACTTAAAACAGCCATCATTTATTCACACTAATCTGAGGGACATCTGCGGGCTCCCTCATACAGGCTGAGCCTTCTGCGCATCTGTGGTTCAACATGGGGAGGGGTGGCTAACCTAGCTGAGCTCAAATGGAATGGCCTGGCTCTGCTGCCATGACTCTCACCTTCCTCCTGGAACCAGTAGGCTAGCCCAGGCATGTCCTCCTTGTGGGCATGGCAGAGGTGTAGTCATCCAAGCGCAATCACGCAGGCCCTTTTTAAAAGCCTCCTCTTGTGTTATGTATGCTAACATCCTATTGGCCAAAGTAAGGCTCAAAAGTCCAAACCAGGCATCAAGACGCCAGCAATATATTCTGCCTTTTTATGGCAGGACCTGGACAGTCACATGGCAAAGGCTATGGACATAGGGAAGCATGAAGTTTGGTTCCATGAATGCAATCTGCCACACTCACATTCAGGTTCCTGCCTTTGGCCAGAAGAGTGTCAAGTCAAATACAGTGGCTGCTTCAGTGTAGCTGGCCTCTCCTCCCCCATGAGGAAAGCTCAAGGCACAAGTATTATTAAGGCAGGGTTCAAAGCAGCCATTGCTGCTCAGTAAGGAAGATGCTGCTGCTGCTGCAGTGGCTGCCTCACAGTCCCGCCAAGGAAATGCTCTAATCACGGTAGTTTACTAATATTCAGGAAGATGGTCACTGTGACAAAGAAGGATGTAGCATTCAATAGTAAAAATAAGTGGACTTCCCAGACAATGTTGCACTGCATACAAATACAAACTAGGACTGTGGATGGGGCATCCTGAAACAGCTCTACAAAGTTAACATTTCAAGCAACACTGTCAACCTCCAATCTGGAGCCCTGACGAGTCACCATGTCCATGAACTAAATGACATCTGCAGCTCATCGGTCCCCAGGTAGGCAAGACTGAAGCTTCAGATGGCAGTCTCATCAATTGTCCAGTAGTGACCAAGAGCCTCAGCCTTTTCACCTGACCGATGCTCTCCCATCGGGGGAATGAGAAGCCAACTCCAGGCGAGAGTCAGACTGACGAGGAGAGGATATTGTGGACACTTTTTGAGTATGTGGGAAGAAGGGAAGAAAGTTGGTTCCCTCCTTTGGGGAAAGAACTGTTCCAGCTCTTTGTTTGTTTTGATAGCAGAGTTATGCATAAAATAACGTGTAAAATGGGTGCTACATAAACAAGTCTTCACAGCGTCGCTGAGCTCCCCGAGTGTGAGGCAGGTGGAGTCAGCCAAACCGCCCTGCCCTCTCTGTAGGGCTTCACCAATTGGAAGAAGAGTCCTTGCAGCTGCGGCCTTCGTGTGAGCATGTTTATGTGTATGTTTAATATTCACATTTGCTACATACTTGTTCTTTAGAAAACATGATGCAAGAACTGGAGCTGGAAAGAAAGGGAAAAAGGACAGACTCTGCTCTCAGGGGCTCATTTTCTTCCAAGTGAGGAAGAAAAATGCATAAATAGGTAATTGTGATGCAAGGTATTATCCTATGTGTGTCTGTGTTTGTTCATCTGTTTACACCTTTGTGTTCATCTGAGCAGGCTCCTGCCTTATCCACATGCATCAAAGTTCTCATGGTTCCAGAGGCACTCTTGCAACCCAAGCAGTAAATTTCGGTGTCCCAGAGGTCAGAAGCATGACAAACCAGGATTCTGAAAAGAGAGGCTACTGTGGAGAAGATTCTCCAGGCTCCTCCTACTTACTTTCTCTCCTGGAGAAAGGTGAGAGCTCCAGATAAGGAGGCAGGCAAAGGGAAATGGAGAATAGACCCAGAAGTTAAAGGAACAGAGAAGCTTCGTGCTCCCCCAGGCAAAGGCCCCTTGAATTAATCCAGCCATACGGAAGCATATTAGGCCAATGCCTGGAGCAGAGAACCTGTAAGGATCCAGACGTGGCCTCTGGCCTAACAGAGTTCTGGGCAAAGTTTCATCTTTTCTAGTCTTTGTGATGTAGCTGTAAAATGAGCCTTCTGTTCAGTGAAACTTACCAACTTAGACTAGAGCTGTAAATTGGCAATCAAGAGTCATGTGGCTCTTTCTTGTGCTCTGCAAGTCCTTGGCTTTCTCTAACCATAACAAAGCATTCTACTAAGACCCTGAATGCACTAAGGCATTCCGGAGGTTCACTTGGTTAATGAGGATTTTAAATATGGCTCAAGTCCCACATCTGTGAACAATTTTGCTTACAGCTTCATAGATTAGAGTGGCAGAAGACTTGTAAACAAAGGCCAACTTGATGTTTTTTGAATGCCCATTTTCTGTCAATAGAATTCTGGGTCATAGGGCCGGCCCAGTGGTGTAGTGGTTAAGTTCTCACACTCCACTTTGGCAGCCCAGGGTTTGCAGTTTCAGATCCCAGGCATGGACCTACACACCACTCATCAAGCCATGCTGTGGTGGCATCCCACATACAAAGTAAAGGAAGACTGGCACGGATGTTAGCTCAGTGACAATCTTCCTCAAGCAAAAAGAGGAAGATTGGCAACAGATGTTAGCTCAGGGCCAATCTTCCTCATAGGAAAAAAAGAAAAGATTGGAGTCATATGAGAACAGAGCAAATGCCCCATATATATGAAACATATATGTTATGTATCACTGTTCAAATTTATTTCATTTACTCATACTCTAATGAAATTATTTATTCAAAAAATAGTGACTTTCCAGACATTGTTCCTCACAGTTCTGGAGACTGGAAATCTGAAATCAAGATGTCACCAGAGGCATGCTCTCTCAAAGGCTCTGGGGGATAATCTATTCTGTGCCTTTCTCTTAGCTTCTGTTCACCAGCAATCTTTGGTGTTTCGTAGCTTGCAGCTACATAAGTCCAGTTTCTGCCTCCATCTTCCCTCTGTGTGTGTCTCTTCTCTTCTTGTAAGGACACAAATCATATGGGATTAGGGCCCATCCTAATTACCTTACCTTATCCTGATTACATCTGCAAAGACTCTATTCCCCAAAAGGATCACATTCACAGATGCTGGGGGTTAATACTTCAATATGTTTTTTTGGGGGGGACGCAATTCAACCCATAACAGTAGCCCAGAGGTGGAAGTTTAAGCCAGTAGCTGGTCTTGAAGAGATGATATACAACATTAGTCTTAAAAGATGAACAGGAGTCTGACAGACAAAGGAGAAAGAAATAATTCAAAAAAAGGGACCGGAATTGTTTGGGAGCTTAGAAGCATGAAACAGAATGGCGTGCTCAAGGAATGCAGTGAGTTCAGTGTAGCAATATATCAGTAGTTTAATGCAGTGGTTGTGGTAGCTTGTCTCCAAGATGGATGCCACCAATTACTTCCCTCATTTATGCACATGCCATTCTTCTATCAAGAGATGGAGTCTTTTCTTCTCTTCTCTTGAGTCTGGGCTGGTCGTAAGGACTTGCTTGACCAAAAGAATAAGACAGAAATGCTATTCTGAAGCTACATTATAATCTTGTAGCTTCTGCCCGGGTCTCTTGAAACACACCCTTGGAAGTCCGCCATCACTGTTTCTGTTGTACCTACACCAGGACCTGCTCAAAATGGGCCCTCAATAAATATTTGTTGAAGTGGTATCTACTGGAGAGAGTGGAGAAGTAGACAAATGAAACTGTAGGTTTGATCCAAGTTTGCAGGTTTGTGGAAGGCATTAGTCTTAAGAACCAGGAAGCTGGGAGAGAGCAACTCACAAAGGAGAATTTAAATGATTGATGTCATGGTCCAGGCAGGTGAGAGAAAGAAGCAAGGCCTCCAGGGGCCCAGAGAGCTGCCATAAAGTGGAGGGCATGCAAAATGTTGGTCTCCATGCAGGCAAAATGAAGGTATGGAGGGAGAGAAGGACAGAGAGCTGGAAGGACAGGAGGCTGTGGTCATGAAGTTGTAATACTGGGTTGAAGTAGAGTGCTCACGGACCCCAACAGAAGGAACAGGTGAGTGGGGCCTCTGGAAACTTCCTCAAAACTAATGAGTATATCTTTCCCTGTCCCCACTTTGCCATATCTGTTATTCTCTCTCTTTTGCTCCCTCTGTTTCTTTTTTTTTTTTTGATAACTTTATTATTGTGAAATAAAACATAAACACAGAAAAGTGCTCAAAACATAAATGCATGACTCGGTGAATTATCTCAAAGCAAAACCCCATGTATCCAGCACTCAGGTCAAGAAAAAGATCATTACCCGCATCCCAGAAGCCCCTCCTGTTCCCTCTCAACGCACTCCCTCCTCCCTCCCCAAAGGTAGCTGCCCTGCTGATGTCTAACGTGTTGCTTATTTCTTTGTCATTTCTCTTCCCTGTTTTGCTTCCTCTGCGTGTCTCTATCACCTTCTCTGTCCTGCTTTCACTAGACTCTATGAACCGCTTCTCAGAACTTCTCTATTACTCAGGGTTCTCCAGAGAAACAGAACCAGTAGGATATAGATGTAGATACAGATATAGATAGATACAGAGGAGAGAGAGAGAGAGAGAGAGGAATTGGCTCATGTGCTTATGGAGGCTGAGAAGTCCCAGGATCTCCTGTTGGCACGTTGGAGACCTAGGAGAGCCAGTGGTAACAACAGTTTGATGTCTTTGTTCAGGCAGGCAGCCAGAGAGAGAGGGAATTCTCCTTTATTCTGCATTTTTGTCCTATTCAGGCCTCCAGTAGATTAGATGAGGCCCATCCATACTGGGGAGAGTCATCCGCTTTCTCCAGTCTACCAATCCAAACGTTACTCTCATCCAGAAACACCATCACACAGACACTTCCAGAAAAAGGTTTAACCAAATATCTGGATCCCCATGGCCCAGTCAAGCTGACACACAAAATTAACCATCAAACCATCCTCTTTTACCACCATCACTGTCCCCGCTGAATTGGTCAACAGATGGGATGGAAAGCGGAGTACCCGAGAAATAAAACGCTACATCCCTTTTTCTTAATTTTAAAAGCTAATGAGAAATGGATTTTAGCTTTCCTTTTAGAAGACAAAAAGCCTAAATGAAGCTGCTTTTTGTATACGTCTCTGATTATCTTCTCTTCCTGTGAATCATGGTCTGCACTTCCCGTCCTACCATACCTGGTGTTCATCGTGTACTCCTGGCCACCTCTGCCGGGGTCTGGGTCTCCAGCCTTGGCCAGAGCTCTCCCTCTCAGGATCAGTTGCACATGGCAAACAGGGAATTCCTACAGCCCTATCATTAGTTGCATTATTTTTTATGAGAAAGGACAAGCCGCTAACTTTTTAGTTATCTTTTGTTTAGTTATCAACCTTAAAAACAGTGATTTTTCTTTCTTCAAGTATTACTTGATCTATCCACAGGTAAGAAAACTGAAGCAAAAATGTCAGAATTTTCTCATGCTCTCAGCCAATTGATAGTAAAGCCAGTCTAGTGCCTCTTTCTCCCAAGCCGCAGCCCTGGGTATCTGAGGGGCGGCTCCTTGCTGGGTTTTCTCGCTGCTTGCTCCCTGTATAGCGGCAGGTCACCTGCCCGGCTTGGGGTCTCCCCAGAGAGAGCTATAGCTCTCCCAGCCGTACTCCCCTGCTCTTTTAATTCCACCACAAAATTTGCTCGATGCTTCTCAGCATGGTGGTGGGGGCTTGGGCATTCCCTGTTCTTCTGACCCAGCTTCCATTTGCGGCAAGCACAAGTCCGAGGGGCGTGACCTTCATCAATGTTCCCAGCCTTTCTTCACATGTAGTGAGCCTAGCACTTCCTCCTGCCCTCTCCCAGGGTCTGAGCTCTTTTTTATTTTTCTGTTCCCTGCCCCTAGCTACAAGGTTTGCCTCCCATACCCTTGGACTATACTTTTTCTTGTTCTACCCTGCTAAAGATAAGAACTTTTGTTCTTTACAGAAGGTGAGATAGACAGGTCTGGCTGGAGTTTTGGCAGTAGCTGCTGTTCCCTCCCTCAGCCCCTACTTACGTGGCATCAAGTGGCATCTGTCCAGGTAAGCAAATGCTATTTCTTCCTACAGACATCCATCTCTTTCCAGATTTCAGGTTAGTCGTTTGCCCTGCAACATTGGTTTCCTGATGGGCTCAAGAAAAACAATTAATTTTCAGTGTGTCTGGAGTGTTTCTTTTGTAAGGGTGGGAGCAATGCTCTTTCCAGCTTTCTACGTCTCTGAGCTCAGTTACTGGTATATTCGAGCAGAGTCTTCCTTCGATTGTTCCCTGTGGCCAGGGATTTGGTTCAGTAACCAGTGATTTTGTTTCACACTTCTCTTTTGCCAAAACTTCTGTTGGGATTCCTACCTGCCTCCCTCAAGTAGGCTACCCCATGTAATGGCAGAGTTTTGCAGGATTCTGTGACTCCACTGTGAATATATCATGGATGCTGCTGGGGCAAGAAAGTAATGCATTACTACATTTTTCCGAGCATCTGAAATCACCTCTTAAAATGTCCAACATCCCTGGATGCCTGCAGCTCCTGTGTGCAACATTCTAATTTCCTCTGAGGGCGGTGGAGGGCATGTGATTGGTACTATTCTTTATCTACATAAGTCAACGAGGTATTTACTAAGCATCTACTAAGTACGCAGGGTGGTTTTAAGCTCTGTGTAGGGCCATGGAACATGACCCTTGTTCTTAAACTCTGGGACAAGAAAAAGCAATAATCCAGACCTCTGGATACATAAGCTTATAAACATTATTTTCCGTTGCTAGAAAGGTCCCTAAAACTGTCAAGCTCATGAGTGGAAAGACTCTTCATCCTATAAATGCAGCCCAAGGCAGAGCCTCAATATTCACCAGCAGTAGGTAGGCTGCCCCTTATTTGCTTCTGACATATCCCCTGACTTCCCAGTTACTGATCTTATTTAACAGCAATAACTACATGGCTTTTAGCATCCTTCACTAGACATAGCTCTAATTCTTAATTCTGTCTCTTTCTTTCAAGATGGAAACTAACACCTACACTTCTCCAATGATGATCTTAATACATCTGGTTTCATTATTGCTATAATCTCTGTTTCTCTTTTTCATGATTTTTCCAGTTGCATCATCCCAGTGTAGTCGGCTGTCATAAGGTAGCTATCATCTCTCAGTGGTACATGGGTGGTTGGTACCACCGAAGCCCAAGACATCCCTTTTCTTGTGTCCCTCTCCTCAACGCCAGTCACAGAGTGGCATTTGGAGGCCCAGGAAACAAAGCAAGTGGAAGTGCTGAAGGTGGAGTCACAGGTATTGGTGACATAGAAATGAAATACTATTATTGAGGGATAGGAGACACAATCTCTGGGGACCTAGGCTCCTAGGCCAATACTCTAGTATATGAAAACAAAGCCAGAACAGGAGGAGAGATAGGCAGTTAGAGGTAGGGGATTTAGAGTCATAGCAATATGGGTTCCAATCCAGGTTCCACAGGTGAGCCTACTGGAAGGCCTTCAGCAAAAGTCTCAACACTTCCAAGTCTTGGCCTCATAGGCCTGTGTGAGGATTACATGATACGTTTTATATAAAGCACTTCACACATCATCTGGCCCATAAAACATACTCAATAAATCCAAACAGCTCTTATAATTGTTAACTGATACTGTAAGGGGCCTTGGTCACAATGGAACGGGAAGGAGCCCTGTTCCTAACACAGTGAAGCCACAGTTGGAGAAATAAGAGGAACACGATAGGATTCCTGCCCAGGTGAGTGTTAAATATAGACTCTAGCTGCACCTAGACGTAGCCAAGGTGAGGCATTTCAATCACCTGGCATTGTCTGTTTCTGGTCCATTTCCCTTGCCAGTGCAGCAGGCAGGAGGGAGATGACCATTTCCTCAAACCTCCTATACACCAGCCACCATGCTAGGCACTTTCTACTTTGGTTCTTCTTAGTTTATCAACTGCCTTTCACTCTACATATCCTAACCTCCACAGCAGTCAATGGAGAGGTAGCACGCTGGTATCATAAACTCCTTTTCAGACACTCAGTCAAGCAAGTAGTCAACACTACTCCCTGAGCGTGTATTAATGTGAGAATCCTGCTGTGCGGATGTAGACATTCCCCCTCCAAGAGTTCTTTTAAGTCTGCTCTCAGGACATTCTGCCTTAGGGCATTGCTATTGTGGTCACACACCAGCATGATAAATAACCTGAACAAGCTTGCTCAGGTGCAATATTTATGGTTCAGTGTGAAGCAAAGAAGAGTCAGAGGCAATGGGTAAAAACTAATTTACTGTAATGTCACCCTGGATATATAGCAAATAGCTGTAAACAAGTATGTACAATATAATTAAAAATATGATAACATTGTAAAATAGGATGATGGCTAGTTAGAGAGGAAGATCTATCAAGTAGGAATGTGTGTATATCACTTGAAATATTACCTCAATTACTTGAAGTCATCAGCTCAGGCTCCTCACCTCAACAACAATCCTTACAAATGCAGACTTCAAATGACAAGTGCTGTTTATGTCTATACTTGATTTCCTTTCGTTCCATCTGTCCACAGGAATTTTCCGTCAGTGTCTGTTGAACAAAGAGCTGCAAGACAAGACTACTACTCAAAATCTTGAACTCTCCCCTGTCTCATTCCTGGCTCTTCAATGGATCTTACCATGAGAGCTGAGCTAGAGAAAACACCCTTAAATCTCTCAGAGTAAAACTCCCAGGAGCACTCAGGCACAAAAGCAAGGAGAACGGGTCATTAATAAACACAGTTAATTCACCTCTGCCATTCCAACAGGCAAACCAATTCTCCGGTTGCAAAGTAGCTCAGACAATTACCAGGTAGTGGGAAGACCTGTGGCTTCCTTAGGATTCCCACAGAGAGAATGTGAGTCCCTACTGGCCGTTGCTGTGTAGTTTCTAGCCCTGACACTCTTCTCAGTAAGAGTGTGTCTCTCTTACAAAATTGACCCTAAGTTACGAAAGGAAAACTCAACATCCATCTCTAGTTCTGAAGCACTCTCCTCAATTGACTCCTTGTGTTTAACTTCTGGTTCCTTCCAGCTACGGAACTTTTTCTTTTCCCACTTCTATCGTGGCCTCACCACTCAGCCCTTAGCTCACTTTTTCTTGCTATAATTAGGATTCATCTCACTCACCATTTTTCATTATCTGAAGCAGCTTGAGGAACCACTCCTACTTGATTAATTTGACATCTAGCACTTTCCATCATTCATTTCTCTCATGTGCATCCTCCCAAAATGTTTACCTCACCCTGGATCTGCAAATAAAGACCAGGCATCCACTGCCTCCCTGGTTTGTGTGGTTTCTGAAGCTTCCGGGTCCACCTAGACCCAACCCAATTTCCTGCTAGTGTCCTTACTATACGCGTAGTCTGAATTAATGTGAAAGGTCTTTTCATTGTCCTCACCATGACTTACCCGGAATGTTCTTGCTCTTTCTTTTCACTCATTGAAATGTTACCCACACTGCATGTTACAATTCAAATTCACTACTTCCAGGAAGCTGCCCTCACTTTTCTCTCAATTAAGTTCTTGATTTAATTATAGTCAATGACAACAAGACCAAACGCAATAATATATAATTTCTTTATATCACCCCACAAGATTTAGGATTTCTTGAGAATGAGGATTACATTTCATAACATTTATTCCCTTTAGTGTCTAACATAAGTGTAGGCCTATAGTAGACAATAAATTATTTTGATTGATTGAACTTGGAAGAATGTTTGGCAACTATAAGATGGATATTTAGGGGCCATATAAAAAGAATTTTCTGGCAATAAGTATTGGGCACCCCCCCCCAAAAAAAAATGGAATGAATCTATCAATTAGGGTCCAGTCCAGGGGCCACCAAGAATGGACACCTGTTAACTAACCCCCATCTTTGGACTGAGGCCTGAAGTATTGCCCATTGGATGCAGGAAGAAAAGATTGCTATGGAAGTCAGGCAGAGCAGATAAAAAGAATAAGAGCTAACACTCAGGGCATAATACCTGCCAGGCACAGTCCAAGACTCTTTACACGTATTAACTTATTTAATCTTCAAAACAATCTTTTGAGACTTATTACTCCACTTTTTAGATGAGGAAACTGAGACACTGAGAGGCTACTTGCCTAAGACCACATAGCTACTAAGTGGCTACATTGCTTCTCAGTGTAAATATAATTGGTGCCCAAGAGAAGAGAACTGGACAAAAGAACATAAAATATTTTCAAAAGAAGGACCCAAGAAAAACCTTGAGAAACAAAAGATTTGAATTTATATATTGAAAGTACTCACTGTGTCCCTGGAAAAACTTGATATAGAATCAATATTACTAAGACAATAAGGTTACTAGGCTTCAAAGATAAAGAAAGAAAGTAAAAGCAAAGACAAGCAAAAAATACCAAATTTCTCCTCTAAGAGAAAAAAATCAGCTGGCCTCCTATCACTCTACACTAACATTCATCACTGGAAAACACTTGAGCAATATCAACAGAGTGTAATTTAAGAATTTCATATCCAGCCAAACTGTCACTCAAGTATAAAACACAAACACCTTTGGTCCTAGAAGAGCTTAAGTAATGTATTCCCCAAGAGCCTTTCTTGAGCAAGCTACCAAAGAATAAACTTCAGCCAAGAAATGAATACATAATGATGAAATGTGGGCAAAAATACTGGAGCTAAGCATTGAATCCAATTTACCACAGAACTAAATATAAAACAACCGAAAATCTTATAAACAATGACAACTTAGAAATTATATAATTAACCAAAAATAAAAACAAAGGGGCTGGCCCCGTGGCCGAGTGGTTGAGTTCGCGTGCTCCGCTGCGGGCGTCCCGGTGTTTCGTTGGTTCGGGTCCTGGGCGTGGACATGGCACTGCTCATCGGACCACGCTGGGGCAGCGTCCCACGTGCCACGGCTGGAAGAACCCACAACAAGAAATATACAACTATGTACTGGGGGGCTTTGGGGAGAAAAAGGAAAAAATAAAATTAAAAAAAATTAAAAAATGAAAATAAAAGCAAAACAAGAAATAAGTTAAAAGGTAATATCAGTGCCCTAGTTTCTTCATTTTTTGTGATTAAGGATCAAAATATATTCTTTAAAACTGATCACTTAAGAATAATTTAAAACAAATAACAAAGTTAGAAAAACACAAATTCCATACATGTCCTCCCTCTTTTTGTTTTTGTTAGTGCCATCAAGTCAATTCCAACTCCTAGAGACCCTGTGTACAGCAGAGCAGAACCCTGCCCGATTTTGTGCACCATCCTCTCATCTTCTGATGCTATATCAGACAATGCTCCGCTGCTCGTCATACAGATTTCAGGCCATTTTTTTCGGAAGTGGGTGGCTAGGTCCTTCTTGCTAGTCTGTTTTAGTCTGGAAGCTCCACTGAAACCTGTCCACCGTGGGTGACCCTGCTGGTATTTGAAATACAGGTGGCATAGCTTTCAGCATCATGTCAACATGCAGCAGCCACAGTATGACAACCGACAGACAAGTGGTGTGGTTCCCTGACAGGGAAACGAACGCCGGACACAGCAGTAAGAGTGCCAAATCTTAACCACTAGACCACCAGAGTTGGCCACCTGCCCTTTTAGGTTAGGCTAATGAGGTTTGCTCAGTACTTCCCTATTGAGATAAAGGAAGATGGATTTAGAGAAACTCCAAATGAAAAGAGGCTATATCTGCATATGCGATGCAGGAAATAAATGGAGGGATGAGCTTGTACCATCTATTCCAGTGGAGGTCCGGGGACACTTCTTACTGATTCTGATTGAAGCTGGAGGGCAGAAATAGAAGTACCCTCACATTTAAAGCTATGGGCTAGACGAGGTGTAGGAGATAAAGCACAGTCTCAAATAAGAGATAAAAAAGAGATTAAAGACACCAGAGATGGAGGCGTAGCAAAATAATAAATGGAAGATAGCCTGAGAGAAATTTACATAGAATTTGAGCAACGCAAATAGGTTTACACACAATTTAAGTACTAATTTAGGGTTTAATAATTTTGCACCATTGCTCAAAACTTTCCATCCAGTGCCAAGAGCTACCTAATCACCTTCCAGCAGTATCCTACCTGTTCTTCATGGTCCCCTCTAAGAAGGCTTCATCAACTCAAGTGCAAAATATCTCTACTGTCTCTGTACGCTTAGGCAGTACTTCTGTCCCTGTACTGCCCAAACTCAAAGGGTCATTACTCTAAACCCTCTCTCGACAATATCTGCAGATCCCTTAACCCTGTATTCACATGCTCCAACAGCCTCGCAAATGGTTTTGAAGAAAGAGGTACAGATGTTGAATAACTGCTGTGAGGAATGAGAGAGGTAGCTGACCAGACATTGAGAAAGATGGGGAATGACATTCATACCTCAGCTGAGGCTGAAAGCAATACATTTTTAGACATTAACAGGTGGGGTTGTATGTAACAGAGGTCCACACTTGAATCTAACAACGTTAAGATCTTACCTACCTGGCTTTGAATTCTGGCTCTATCACTTCCTAGCTCAGTGGACTTTTGAGCAAGTTATTTCATTTCCCTATTAATTGGTTCATCTCTAAAATGGGGAAAATAATAAATGGCTAAAGTTTTTTTCATTCTGAAATACAAATTCTCCTTTGACCTTAAGTCTCTCTCGAGCTATGGTCCAATATTGCTTCTTCTTCCTCTATAGTCCAGTTTTTGAAATAACACTTTATTTCCGTTTTCATTTCTTTAGCTCTCATTTACTCCATAAACAGCCAAAATGTAAGGTCACTAACAGTCTGCTCAAATGCCATTTTTTCAGTGAGACGTTCTCTGATCCCTAAGTTTATAATACCAACACATTGCAATATCAAATAGTCACCTCCTTCATTTCTGGGCACTCTCGTCTCCCTTTCCTGATGGATTCATCTCCATTACACTTACCGACTTCTAACATCGCATGCAGTTCTCTTATCTATTCTGACTACATCTGCATGCCCCACTGAGAATGTGAGCTCCGTGAGGGCTGGAATTTTTGTGTTTTGGTCAGTGCCAACATCATTGATGTTAAGAAATATTTGTCAAGTGAATAAATGAGCATGTGCTATTCAGTCTTAACTTGCTGAACCTCTGTGACATTTGATGATGTTTTTTCTTCCTTTATCTTCTTATTACTCTCTCGTCCCTTAGCTTTTGTGATAACCTCTCCCAGGTTTTCATCATCACCACTCTGATGGCCACTTGCTCCTGATTTAGGTTTCCCCTTCCTTCATCCACATGTTAAGGATCAAGATACTCCCAGGGTTCCATATTTTATCTCTTTCTCTTCTCTTTCTTTCCTTAAGTTTGATAATATGTGAGGGACTGTTCTAGGAGATTTCCATGCATTAACTCATATAATCCTCACCCTGAGAAGTGGATATTTACCATCAATATCTCATTTTATAGATAATAAAACTGAGGCACAGAGAGGTTAATGTCTTGCCCAAGGCCATGAAGAAAGTAAGCGGTAAAGCAAAGATCACTCTTGGGCAGGGTGAGTTCGGAGACCTGGTAACTCTTAACCTTTTGGTAATGTTGATCCTCCAGATATATTCTGAATTCTTTCATATCTGCATCTTTCAACATGGACCAGTCTCCTAAGCTCCAGACCGTATGCAGACCTCACCATATCCCAGAGGTTCCTGGAACTCAATGTAGTAAATGCGGAACTCATCATCTTTCCCCCGATACCAGATCCTATGTTCCCATCTTGATCAATAGCAACCACACCCATGCAGTTGACCATCCAAACCATAATTTAGAAAATGAACCTAGAGACTTTCTATTCCTTCACACCCATCCAATCTAGCAACAATCAGTGTTAAATCTACCTTATAACCGCTCTAGAATCTGACCCCTTCTCAATGATGAGCACATCCGTTGATCAGACTCTCAAACTCTTCACCACCTTCAGTCATCTCCCCCATAAAGTCATTCTACACACAGATGCCAAAGAGAGTTTTCTAAAATGCACATGTGTTCACACTCTTCCAGTGGCCCTGCTTCATCAAACTCCTTAGTCCAGCACACAAGGCCTGCTGTATTCTGGCTCTTGTCTGCCACAATCTCTCTGCCCTCTCACCCTCCCCACATTGCTCGCTGACCCACCATCTCTGAGCAGAACAAACTCTCTCCCTGTATTTGGACATATCTGTGATTGAATTCATCTTCTTCACCTCTAGATTCGTAGAAACTAGCATGTGCCCAGCACACAGCTGATGTTTGTCTAATAAATGAATGGTCAACTCTGCAACAACAGTTCTATTTCCCATCCTCCCATTCCTGTAAGTCATCTACCTTGGTAATCCCCATTTATCCTTCACAACTTAGTTACCCTCTCCAAGAAGCTGTCCCTAACTCTCGCGCTCTCCCAGCCTAAGCAACATACTGCATTTTGTGCTCCCATAGCCCTCAGCATAGTTTTATTACAGAGTTTATCATCTGAGTGGTAATTGCCAGCTTGTTTTTCTGTCATCCACCCACACCCCTCCTCCCCAAACCCATGTTAATGAATTTTGCTGTCTATAAGATTGGTGGGCCTAAGAGAGCCTTACAATGGACACAACAAAGAATTTCCTAATGACATTATAAAATACATTCATAAGAAGTTATATTTTTTGAGCAGTGTTGTCTTCCAGAGAACACTTTGGAGACATGCCTTCATTTATTAGTATCAGGAATAGCTTTGACGTTGCAGTGCAACTTGTATGAACCCAGTGAATGATGAAGCTGATCAGGTTCCCTCTTCCCGTAGGCTGACTGGATCACTGAGAGCCCACTCTGGTACCTGTGTCCAGCCCCATGCTGTGCCGTTATTGTTCTAACAGCTATCATTTGCTCAAGTTTATAGAACCCTTTCTTTAATATTAAAAATAATGACAAACATTTGTTGAGTCTTTTCTGTGCATCAGGTTTTGTGTTAAGAAATTTAGGCTTGTGTAGTATTTAAAATAACCCACTGGGTTAGTGTTTTAGCAACCATAAGTTGCAGGCCACAAACTGAGCTGCACACAAGACACAACATTCCTTCTCATTGTGTCTTCTCTGCTTCCTCAGGACTGTGTCTACATTGTGAGGGGTTTCCTTGGCACCAAAGCATCAGCAGATAGCCTAAGCTTGGGCTGGGGCCTCTGATCCCAGGTGATTCCACCTGTCTTAACGGGTACCCCGTTAAGGAGTCTTCATTTCTATGTGATCCACACACAAGGCTGTGTCAGGCAGTCTGCCTAAGCCCTGCTCTCCCAAGTCTACCCTGGTCTTGGCACCTCCTCAGGTTCTACCAAGGGTGGCCCAGGTCCCTTTGTTTCCAGATCCCCCTGGACTGTACAAGTGTTCTCATTGCCTGCCACAAAGGGGCCAACTTGAGGGAAGACAAAATGTGGAGCTCAATCTCAGGGACTCTGCTCTCCGTGTCTACTCTTCCTTTCCATCCTTCCCTTCCCTCTTCATGGGAATACTTTTGAGTCTTAATTTGGAGGGGACCCTGAATGCTCGTCATGCACTGCATCTGGTCCTCTCAGCCTGGGCTTTTGAGACTGAGAACCAGTAATTGATTGTTGATATTTGCTGTGCCATCTTTCCTCAGAGCAAATAGGTGAAGAATATTCCAGCTGACTGTGTAGGAGGAAGGATCCCCAAAAGCACTCTCAGGCTCAGTAATTTGCTAAGAGTG
The DNA here is from genome assembly GCF_021613505.1 of Equus quagga. Lineage (NCBI taxonomy): Eukaryota > Metazoa > Chordata > Mammalia > Perissodactyla > Equidae > Equus > Equus quagga. The sequence continues at coordinate 27,953,331 of NC_060273.1, read as the reverse complement.
CTGACAGGACTCAGCGAATAGTCATCCTCACAGCTATGGTTTGTTAGAAGGAAAGGATACATACAAAGCAAAAGGCATGTTGGACAAAGTACAACAAAATTAGGAGCAAGCTTCCAAGAGTCCTCTCCCAGTGGAGTCACACAGGACGCACTCAATACCCCTGAGGATTTGTGGCAACTCATGTGAAGTGTCGTCTACCAGTGAAGCTCATTAGAGATTCAGGGCCCAAAGTTTTTATTTGGGGTTGGTCACTTACCAAAATCCAAGAGTCCCAGACAGAAAGCAGGCCTTCAGCATAAACCGCATTGTTTGTATGAACAGGTCAGGCACAGTGAGGCACTTTTTCAGTTGGAGTGGTGGGAACCTTCCCAAATCCAAATTTCCAGATCATGGCCGAGGGCCAACCTTAAAGCAGGCCTTCCAAGGTTCAGCAGTTGGGCCCGCAGTGTTAACTCTTTTCTGCACACCCACTCAATTGGGAAGGGCCAGGAGCCCAGGAACATGTAAGTTTGTACGTGTTGCGGGGGGGAGGCCAGGGGATAGGACTCAGTTATATTTCAAAATGTCATCTTGCCACATATTTGTTACTCCCAGTTTGTAGATAAGCAAACAGAAGCTAGGAGAAGTTAAGAACTGCTTGTAAACTAGTGAGGCTTAGACTGAAGTTTTGGCCTGTGTGAACTAAAAGTCCCTGTTCCTAATTGCTGACCATTCCTGCCTCCATTTTACGTGCCTCATCTTACTGTACCCTGCATTCCATCCTGCATTAAATTTATCTTGTCTTTTAATCATTTTTTTAAATCACCTTCAATCTTTTTGTAAAAAATGGTGGAAAATACATTAAATTACTTGACTGTTCCTTTTAGTTCTCTGCCCCTACCCCCAGGTAGAAGTTACATTGCTCATCGTCATCATCATAACCTAAGTAAATGAATGACAGCATTTGTGAAAAGAAAGGACTCAAGACCAGACTCCGAAAGCACTGACAACTTGGAGGAGCACACCTGGATGTCTTCAAGTCTTAGTGACAGCTGGTGATGTCTGGTGATGCCACCTTCTCCACCTGATGCTGCTTCCAGTTTAGTCCTTTCGACCCCAGTCCATCTTTCCATGCGCGAGACTCAGCAAGACTGTCAGTAAATCATCCGTTATTTGAGAGATCTGTTGTCCTTCAATGAGAGAACCACTCCAAACTTCGGCACATTGGCAGCTGGCTGCATCCGGGAGAGAGACTAAGGAGAGGAGAAGCAGATAAAGAAGCAAGAGTTGTTAAGGGGCTCCCATAAATAGTGAGCTGCCAGCGATTGTTCCCCTGGCTTGACCTTGCAGCCACTGCCCTTTGGCATCCTGCGTTCATACGCTGTACTTACAAGGGGCCTTCGCCAATCTATATATCTGAACTTGTGTCACATATTTGTACACAAGTAACACACAGGGTACAAATATGTACCCTGATTTCTCAGCAAAGAGAAACCGAGAGCAAAGATGTGCCTTCACAACCTGTAGGCAGTGGCACACAATGACAAGTTACTTGAGGAATATGTAATCAGTAGATTTAAAGACAACATCAGTAATGTATGTAACATGCACCCAGGAGAGGGAGCAAATTGTTGGCTGGAGAATTTCGTTTTTAATTAAACAGGTAATGTATGCCTGCGTTCAGTCCTATCAATGAAATGTATTCAGCGCAGAGGCATGAATCCTATTAGGCCCTCCTGTATGTAAACTGTATGGGTGATTACCACTGATTACTGTACTATTAGAGACCTGTGCCTGGAGTGGCTTGATTGTTGCATGCCTGGCTCCTGAAAGGGCTCCCATGTGCTTTGCCTGAATGGTGAGGAATCAGCAGGGCTTCAGATTGCCTGGCAATTCAATCGTGGGTTTGAGTAGCTGCGGGTGGGGGATGCAAATTCACGCTGTCCGATGGAAAGCTTTCCTTATGCAGGCCAGAGAAAGAGAAAAGAGGTGCCTATGGGAGAAGATGGTATCAAGGAGGCCTCACAAGCTTCTGACCTTGAGCACAGAGCCTGTATGGAGACCCACCCGGCAAGTACCTGCCCATATCACTGAAGGAAGCCATCTCAGTGGACTCGGAGACTACGCCCACTTTTATTTTGTATTATTTATAAGAATCACATCTGCAGTACAAGATGTTCACTCTAGACATTTGTATCTCATTTTGGAAATCACGAATGGAGGTAGACCAGTAAAGTAAACAAAGTTGCCTTGGGATTTGCCCACCAGGTCTCCTCTTCCTACCTGCAGATGGGCTCTGCAAGCTGTCTGTGACCACGTCACATCCTCCCAACCCATTCACTCACTCTTTGCTCTTCCTCGGCCATGGACTCTGGCTCTCCAACCTTTACATTTCCTTCCATCAAAAACACTTGTGCAGGGGCCAGCCTGATGGCGTAGTGGTTGAGTTGGCATGCTGTGCTTTGGTGGCCTGGGGTTCGTAGGTTCAGATCCCAGGAGCAGACCCAGCACCACTCGTCAAGCCATACTGTGGTAGCATCCCACATGAAACAGAGGAAGATTGGCACAGATGTTAACTCAGGGCCAATCTTCCCAGAAGAAAAATATAACACTTATACAACACAAAATGCCACACATTTATATGAAATATCCAGAATAGGCAAATCCGTAGTGTCCTAGTCAACTCAGGCTGCTATAATGGAATACTAGACTCTGGGTCGCTTAAACAACAAATATTTGTTTCTCACAGCTCTGAAGGCCGGGAAGTCCTAGATCAAGGTGTCAGCAGACTTAATGTCTGGTGAGAACCCATTTCCTACCTGGTAGATAGCTGTCTTCTTGCTGTGTCCTCACATGACCAAGAGAGAAGAGAGTTCTAATCTCTTTCTTTTCTTATAAATCCACTAATCCCATCGTGGGAGCACCACCCTCATGAACTCATCTAAACTTAATTACATCCCAAAGGCCTCACCTCATAATACCATCCCCTTGGGGATTAAGGTTTCAACATATAAATTTGGGAGGACACAAAAATGCAGTCCACAACACACAGAGACAGAAACAAATCAGTTATTGCTAGGGCCTGGGGGAAGGGGAAAAGGGAGAGTGACTCCTTAAAGGGTAACGAGTTTCCTTCTGGGATCATGAAAATGTTCTGGAACTAGTTAGCGGTAATAGTTGAACAGCATTGTGAATGTACTTAATGCAATTAAATTGTACACTTTAAAATGATTAAAATACAGTTATGCACCACACAGCAACGTTTTCATCAACAATGGACCACACATGCAACAGTGGTCCCATAAGATTAGTACCACATAGCCTAGGTGTGTAGAGGGCTATACCATCCAGGTTTGCGTAAGGACACTATGATGTTCGCGCAATGACAGAATCGCCTGACGACTCATTTCTCAGAACATATCGCCATCGTTAAGTGACGCATCACCGTGGTAAATTTTCTGTGTATTTTACCACCATCGCCACCAAAATTAAAACACCTGTCCTAATACAAGGTTAGTTTATATGATAAAAACAATTAGGATTTAGCTGTGAACAGTTGACAATTCCATGCTTTTAATCAAATTCTTTAAAACCTGAAGCCAAAGGAACAACTAGTAGTGGGAATTTCACAGACTGAAACAGGCATTAGACTGGAGAGTCCAGACCAACTCTTGTCTTTGGCCCTCAATGATACCACCGTCACTGTACCGTCATGGCGGATTCGCTGTTTGCTATACATAGAAATTGTGTGAGAATGTTCTCTCTCTCTCTCTCAGGTTTCTGGGTTGGCAGGAAGGGCATTTTTATGGAAAATTGTTGCTGGTTAATTCAACAAACTCAGAGTCTTAGCAGGCCCTGTCCTTTTCATCTGAATTACTAAATCGGGGTCTGTCTCCAGCCAGCCGGCAACAATGGCTCTGCCTCCCGTGGACTGAAACTCAGCCCTTTATACACAAATGCCTGTTCCCTTCTCTTTAGCCCTGTCGTCTCATTCTTGCCCAACCAGCCCCATCTCCACCCACGCCTCCCTTCCGAACCTGTCAGAGCATAATTCTCAAATTGTTAGAAAGATAATTTTCACACCAATAGATAATGAATATATTTCAGAGTTTTATTTAACTCTTTACCGAGGAAACCAGCAGAATGACAGAACTGATTTGACAGGCTAAGAGGAACTAGGATTTATACAATCCATGGGGTAAAGAAGGTTAAAGTAAGATTCCAAGTTAAGGGTGAAACTAGTTAATGTCCTACAGGGCAATAAAACCTTTGGGGTTATCTTCTCTTCCAAGCAGGAAAAAACAAAATCATCACACCTCATCAGTTTTCTACAAATTTGCCTCTAACCTTACAGGACTGTGAAGAGTTTGGACCTGAATCAGTTGCTGGTCAAACCCAATGACAATCCTAAGAGTCAGATGACCCTCTTGTGTACATATTAGAAAATGTTCTAACATGGCATTAAAAGGTCATGCTATCATCTTTTTTGCCTTATTTCCAAGTTTTGCATTTTCTTTAAATAAAGATTTACTAATTTTTTTTTTTTTTTTTTGATGTGCCAACCCGGCCCAGCTACAGTCCTCAGTTATTCAACCACACATTAATCTAGGTGTTGCTAATCAGTTGACTTTAAGTAACGAAGATTATTTTGGATAATTTGGGCCTGATTGAATCCACAGGAAGGCCTTAAAAGCAAGGCTGGGGCTTCCCCAGGAAAGGAAAACTTCCTCCTATGAATAGCAGTTTCAGCCTATCCATGATTTTCCCTTCCTGATGGCATGCCCTATGGATTTTGGACTTAGCCGGCCCCCACAATCACATAAGCCAATGCCTTGTAATAAATAATTTAATATATATCCTCCCTACTGGGTATGTTTCTCTAGTTGAATCCTGACTGAAACACTGTTTTTGTGAAGTAAATCCACTGTTCTTCTAAGAGCAAACTCCCATCTTCACAAAGTGGAACCAAGTATCTCCCGGGCAGTAGGTACTCCTTAAATGCCCAAAGGCTCGTCCCATCCGGGACATACCCTCTACTGCCAAGTTCAACAGACGGGTCAGCTGGTCCTTAATGAATAAAAGATGACTGAATAAGAAATGGACTTTTATTGGCTAGAGGAAAGAATAATGACTCTTCTTTCCTTGAATAAGAGGAGGGACTAATAAGACTCCTCCTTGACCAAACTTTCTTCAGGCTTCTTTAAGCCCTCTTTATCACTAGGCCTAGTCCTTGGGCTACTGAGCCCAGTTTTAGCAAAGAATCCTGCTAAGCTGGGTCTTTGAGAATCCCTCACTCTTAATATGCAATCAAGCCCCTCTTCCTCCACCCTTGATAGCTAATCAAGCTCTTCTCAGTGATGTTTCATCCACTCCTTCCCCCAGTCCATTGACTATAAATCCCCAATGAGTTTAGAGTTGAGTTCAATCTCTCTTCCTTATTGCAATAGTTTTGAATAAAATCTTTCTTGCCATTTTAAATAAGTGTCAGAATGATTTTCCTTTAACAGTACTCAAAAATATCTGTTCTTACCTATCTCCATGAAGTTCCCTTTATGTGTCCGTCAGAACAAGAGGTACGACTGTCTCTGGCATCGCTACCATGCTGGGAGGAGAGGGTACATTCCTAGTAATGGCCACACCAACAGGTATTGAATGTTCTCTTTTGCCAGGCTATGCCCTAAGTACTTTACGAGGATTATCTCCTTGCCGCATACTTCTGCCCAGTCTTTTATAGTCCCTGCCTTCAACTTACACCATTGGCTCAATATCCTCATGTTGTTTGCCTGTTGATATTGATACTCAGAGAATTTACCGCATTTTCTTGCTGGCATCGTCAGCAAAGTCAATATCCATGTCCATGGTGTTATAATACTTGGACTTTCTCGACTTGAAGTGGATCAAGTTTGTCTCTGGTCCTTCCAGCCATCATACCAGCAGGCCCCTGTCCCCTGTTCTAAGAATCATTCTTCCCAGAAATCTCAAGCTTTAGGATCTCACTGCTGTTAAACTCCCACTAAAGGATCTACTCTATATCTGTTCTTACCTGAGTGTGAATCTCAGCTCCACGAGTTTGCATTTGAAACCACTTCTCTCATTGAGGGTGCTAAGGCTTGGTTTTCTTCTTTAGGAATCCCAGGTACCAGATGAAATGTTTAGGGGAGGTATCATTTTAAAGGTAGAAGAGGAAGACTTTGCCACGACATTTGAAAGCCCACTTTATCCAGTTAACCCCATCTCCAAAGTCTGACATCCCTAAAGAGCATAGAAGTTATAAATGGACAAGTAGAGATGTGAATGCATTTGGAAAAAGGGAGAGTCAGTTTTACACCGCAGAAGCTGTTAGTTATGAATGAGAGTTGATTTATGCTAAACCTTCTACCCGTAGAACTAGCCTGATGCCATGGCCTTGGTCCACGAGACATTAGTCTGAGCCCAGCTGACTTGAAAAAAGAAATGGATCCAGAGATGCAAAAGCCTTTCTGTCACTTTCCTATACTCTGAAGGTGTCTGGGGCAAATGACCATGGAGATACTCAGGGTCCTGATGATGATAACTGCAACCAAGGGCTAAGAAGAGATCTCAAGCCCTAGACGCCACAACCTGGCAGAGGCCATCTGTAAACCAAGCAGAAGGTCAAACAGGAAATACCATTTAAACCTGCACCCACAAATACCGTCAACAATAGCAGTGCCTCTTGCTCACCAGACAGAGCCCCCAGTCCTGGATTGAAGAGTGCAGTAAAGAGTCCAAGATGAACAAGCAGTTGCCAGCAGGTCCTCCCAGAAAGCTTTTCTTCCTGGGGCTGGAATGGCTCCCAGCAGCATAACTATAGCTGTGCAGTCTGCTTTCTAACAAAGGCTGCTGAGGAAGAGAGCAAGCCAGGTGGGCCTGTCCAACCCACTTAGCCCAGGTGGGACAGGCACCGGGCATGTCAAGGTTCTGCAATTAACCATTCACTTCTGCCTTCCACAAGCTAAAGCTGTAATTTCCCAAGACTATCCAAGGTGACACAGGCTCTTCTTCTGAAGGCATTAATTAGGAACATCTCATTCCCTGTGGCAGGGGTGGAGCAGATCTTTCCAACTGGAGTGTGTATTTATTTAGAGCTATTACCACATAATATTTACAAGATACTTAACATGCATTAATTACCCTGTAATGAACTCTATGGCTATAATATCAATGTTCTGTCAGGACTGTAAAATACTACCCAACACCCCTACAAATACACGCTTTTTTTTTATCACCTTGAGGGAAAAAAAGAAAAATTAAAATTAATTGCATGCCCATTAAATGCTTATTTTTAATGGAAAACTTGCAAATGATGTGAAAATGCAAAACAGGGTGCACAGTAAATCAAAAGCAGCTAACACACACTTCTAGACACACTCTACTGTTTTTATGAGCATGTTTTACAATCCATTCATTATGCTGTCTGTCCTTTTGAAAGCTGGTTATTATATTGCTCATACAAAGAAACATGTGAATGGCTGTGCAACAAGCCATGAAAATCAGGACAAAACTGAACATTTCTGCTGCTCTCTGCTTCCGCCTCCCTCAAATCTCTGCCTGGAGAACAGTCACAGGAGGCACACCCCTGCACCACCCACTCGAAGCCTCGTGTAAGGGAGAGAAAGGGGCGGATTTGCCATAGTGGTTTATGACTCAAGATGGTGGTTATTTAAAGCACGCCCAGCAGCCATCCTATTTCTTCAGGTGGCAGCATTTTCTCTGAAAGCAAAGAGATGAGATAGGAAGACTAGGGTTGTACAGAATGATTTGATTCATAAAAGCCCAGGCCACCCCCTACAATTTCTCCCCAAATATAAGCCGTCTTGATATTACCCAGGGCAAATCGCCATCCAAGCTGTCTTTCAATCATGGGAGCACCCTAACTCACCTAGCAAGTTTAACAGACTCAGTTTGCAGAAAACTCTTCCTTACTTAAACCAAAATCTTGTCCCTCTATAAATTCCATTCATGTTCTAATGTTGACCTCTGGGCCCACAGTCATAAAAGATTTTTCTCTTTTACTTGATCATCTTTTAAGTATTTGGTAGCAGGCAGCTAATGGCTGAGAGAGTTCAACTTTTTGGTGATGTGGAGGATGCCTTTAGAGGTCATGCTCCAGGCAGGTAGGGTCATTTACAAGTTCATCTATGGGTAAATACAGAAACCCTAGTTTCCACACCATGGTCTTCGCATGATTGTTCATGGTGGCCCTACTTGGCTGGGAGCCCCACTACCTACCCCAAATATGGAAGTTTCCATCTCCCTTTCAGAAGAAAGGGCCCTTCAGGTTCTTGGTTTACCTTTCAGTGGTGGGCACCTGCCTGGAGTCTATCCAGCACCTTTATGCAGTTCCTAATTACAGTTTCTAGTTTTATGATAAATGCAGGGAGCTTCTTTTATAGAGCTTACAACTCATGACAAGCACGCAATAAAAATATGAAATGAACATCTTATTCCAAGAGGAGGATTACAGACAAGAGGACTAGTTGACATGAATACATGCTGGAAATGATCCAGACAAGAGGAAAATTGAATACATCTCCTAGGTAATGCCCAAACATTGCTTATTTTATGCTACTGAAAAACGTGGAAATTATATATTGAATTGTCTCTTACTCACACAAAGAAATACTATGGCATAGTATTGACATCTCTTTGGGCTGTATTTCTTGGAGTGTGAAATTGAGAGCATGCATTCAACAAACGTACGTCGACATCCACTTTGTGCCAGATACTATGCTAGATGTTGGGGACAGGACAGCTGTGGACACTGCCCTAGAGGTATTCATGAAAAAGACAGATATACAACATAGATTATAATGTGTTGTCTGCTGAAATCAAGCCAATTCTGACTTGTCACAAAACCACAGAGGTGAGAATAACCAATGATTGAAATTTAGGGGCATGTGAGCAAGAAGAGGAAGAGGAGGCCGATAAAGCCATTTGGGTTTGTGTCATATTAGGCCTTGGGTGCCTTGCTCTTAGCAAGTTTGGAGGTTATTATGAAGGAGATATGGAACAATTGGAAATTTTTAAGTTGGAAAAATTAAAATTATGTTTTTGTGGTAGGAATAGAAGTTGGGTGGCAGTTATAGAAGACTGAGTGGCAGCGTGGCTCAGGAAGCTGAGGGGTTATTTCAGTCGTCAAAGAAGGCGCTGAGGACCTGGGTGCCAGGCAGAAATGGAGAAGAGGAGACAGAGGCAAGAGATCATTAGGTAACTGGAAAATTTGTGGACGGGGCAGAATGAGGGAGAAGGGGGAATTCAGACAGATTCCTGGGGGTTTTGCTTGGGCAATTCGGAGAATGAAACCACCATTAACTAAGATACATTGTAGATTCATTATGGGTTCAACAGTTTTAATATTGGATACATTGAAAGTTTGGTGCCTATAGGATACATATTTCAAGAATTAAGAAAAGGCAGTTCTGCAGCTCAAGAGAGAGGCAGGTGATCAACGAAAGCATGGAAGTAAACAAGGTGACCCAGACAGACTGACAACTTGAAACATGCCAGTCTCATTTAAAACATAGAGATGGGTAGAAAAGAATGAAGCCAAAAACCAGACAGAGAAGGCAACAACCCAGATATAGTAGGAGAAACGAGAAGCTTTTGGTGTTGCGAGGAAGGTGGAGGTATTCAACAAGGAGGGCCAAATGCCTGCAGCCCTGCCAAGCTCCACACGTGAGCACTTTCCACACCTCATCCCTGATTTCCCTTTACTGAAGTCCAGCTTAGCTTGGGCCAGAATTGGCCTGACATCTTTTAGGCCTCTTACTTCTCCTCTGAGCTTTGGTCTTCTGCCAAGACCTTAGTAAAGACATCTGCAGAATCTTCCACAATAAAGACTTTACTTCCCAAGCTGCACTAGGCATTCCTATTTCCCACCAAGGCACCCACCCAGCAGCCACATTATTGTAAGCTGGTGCTTTGCAAAGTGTTGTCCCAGGACCGGTAGCTTCTGCATCTCTGGTTGGAAATACTAATTCTTGGGCTCCATCCCAGACCTATCGAATGAGAAACTCTCGGGGTGGGGAGCAGCAATCTGTGTTTTAACAAGCCCTCCAGGTAACATTGATGCCCACTCAAGTTTGAGAGTCACAAAATAAGCTGATGATTATATCCTTTGAAACCTTGCAGATTCCCTGAATAATGTACTAAGATTTCTGTCTTTCATAATGGATAGATGAGTCTGAAATGAAAAGGAGTCTGATGGGGACTGGCCCGTTGGCGCAGCGGTTAAGTTCGCATGTTCCACTTCTCGACGGCCTGGGGTTCGCTGGTTCGGATCCCGGGTGTGGACATGGCACTGCTTGGCAAAAACCATGCTGTGACAGGCGTCCCACATATAAAATAGAGGAAGATAGGCATGGATGTTAGCTCAGGGCCAGTCTTCCTCAGCAAAAAGAGGAGGATTGGCAGTTGTTAACTCAGGGCTAATCTTCCTCAAAAAAAAAAAAAGAAAAGGAGTCTGATGTTTTCCTCTTAAATTATATTTCAATCCTAGATGATATCTGGAGTCTAATCTAGACATAAATATTTCTAAGTCATTGGCTCCTTGTTGCTAGTTAAATGGAGGGAAATTGACAGAAGGTAGAATGATTGGCTGTTCAACTATCAGTCATCGTTAAAGGAACAGTAACTAAATGACAACTCGTAACATCTTTTTCTTCATCTTTTGACAAGATCATGGCTATAATAGGCTTTAAGCTGTCTATATTTTACACCAAGGTATATTATGTATATTTTTTGAAATAATTGGACAATGTGTTTTTTATTTATTTATTAGTATACAAATCTGTTCTGCAAGAGACTTGAAGAAGCATAAAGAAAATGAGTATGTTAAAATAGCAAACTAAAATACAATATTAAGATAAGATGTTAGTCTTAGCACAGAAGGGGGCCCACGACATTTCCTCCTGTTCTGGATATTAACCTTTAAGCAGAGGTAGGACAACTGGTAGGTGATCCAGGCAGGGCCCGCAGGAACAGAAGGACACGGCAGAGGCAGTGACCGTCAATCACATGGGCTGATTATCATCTTACCCGAAACATTATAATGATCGTAATTCCCTGACTGCACATTGCTCCATTTGTGTGCACCTGATCGAGCCCCAGTGCCATCCCCTTCCTGCCCTCTGTCCAGAAGACTCCAGGCCTGAACACAACCAGCCTGACCAGACAACCTTAAAATCTTCATCCAGTTCTGACTCTGTTATTTTATCAACTAAGGATTATTTAATCACATGTCTCTATGTACATTTTTCAATTCCGGTTTCTCCATTCTCACAAATCAATCTTCAAGTCCTTACACCTGGTACATAATATGCAACAATAAATATTCACCGAGAGAATGGAAGCACACCAAGGTGGAAAGGCGCTAGAATAGAAAATTGAGTGATCTGGGCTGTGGTTCGGACAAGCGCGCTAACAGATTTTTTTTTTTAATTTTGAATAAATTATTTAGTTTCCCTAAGCCTCAGTTTCCTCACCTCTGACATGAAAATGTATAAAAAGCTTCATTATTCTCAGCCTTTACTAGCATGGATTAAATAAGAAAAGAGAGGCAGAAAACTAAAGCCCTGTCTGGAAATTTCACAGGCATAACCAAAATGTCTGCTACTCTCTTCAGAATTTTCTGGAAGATCCAGGTGGGCCCTCCATTTCGAGGGAGCAGGAGTTGATTTATGATTTAGTCCAAGGACCATGAGAAACTCAAACGTCTAAATTGCTGTTTCCTTGAAATTATTCCGTTCCAGTGAACTCAGATGAAAGGAGGCAAAGGCGGGCTCTCGGAGAAATCCTGGTGAAGCAAACTGCTGATTCTCCTGAGCCGCCACCGTGTCCCTGATAAATCTGCTGACACCACCTCAACCGGAGCTTCACAAGGTTCACGGGAGCCCCATCAAGGGGAAGGAGGATGTAAAGTGTCTCCTGACCTAAATCCTGGGAGCTAACCCAGGTCATTTTTCTATCAGTCTTTGAAAACGGATCTAGCCTGATGTCACTTCCTTGTGTCAACTTCCCCAAAGTGACAGCTCAACTTCAGTGCTTAGAATGTAAGTGTAAGGCTTTTACAGAGTTTCAGATGATACTGAACAGTCAAGGGTACTGTAAGGCTTTCAAAGAAAGGAGTGAATTTGTCTTTAGGGAAGCAATTGATAATAATGCCATGCAATGGCTATACTTGATATGTGACATCTCATTTAAATCCACACTCATCCTCCAAGATATGCCACACGTACCTGGTCCCTGAGTCAGGAGACAGGCTTCCAGAAAGTTTTGGAGAAGAGATGTCCTTCATGGTGGGAAGAAGCATCTCTCTTCTCTCCTTGCAGAGTTAGAGTAAACCTGGAAGGGGGGCTTCTGAGCTGCCCGTGGGGTTGCCCTTGGGCAGTGCCAGTGCAGGTAAACACACATCCTTGATTCCCTGGGTTTTCTTAAAGGGACCTTAGCTGTGACAAGTGGCGGAAGCTTTGAGAAAGCTCAGTGAGCACTTTGTGAGCTTCCGATACCAGTCTTTGACCAACTCAAAAGAGAAGAAGGAAGAGAGGAGGGGCAGGGGGGAGGAGAAGAGAGTGGTTATGCTAGCTTTGCCAAGTTAGCATGATGAGACCATCAAAAGCTGAAACCAGAGGGTAGGCAGAAGAACGTGGACAAGTTGTCAAAATCAGGTTTCTGTAGGAAGAGAGGGGCAGAGATACAGCCAGGTTTATAAATGAAGCTGGTAAGATGGGAGGTGCCAAATTAGAGCACAGTGTGTATATAAGCCCAATTCTGGTGACCAAATCCAAAGTCAAAGGGAAACAGACACTTGGCCCTTGACCTTTACATGGACCCATTTTCTCTGCAAAAGTACATCATCAGGATCTAGTAGATATCCAGGGTTTTATCTCCAGCTCTGATCTTGACAATTACCTATTCACCTCAGATCACTCGTCCCCTACTCCCAGGTTTCTGGTTATCTATTTCTATATAGCAATCCAGGCCAAACTATAGTGTGTAAAATAACAATTTTATAAAGCTCATGGGTTCTGTGGGTCAGGAATATAGCAGGGCATAGTGGATGGTTTGTGTTTACTCCATGATGTCTAGGGCCTCAGCTGGGAAGACTCAGATGGCTGCAGTGACATCTGGGGACTGGAATCATCTGGAGGCCCTTCGCTCACATATCTGGTGCCTGGTCTGGGGTGACTCCAAATGGCCTCAGCGGGGATTGTTGGTCCACATACGGCCTCTGATGTGCTTGGGCTTCCTCACAGCATGGTGACCTCAGGATAGTTAGTGGTGGCCCGGAGAGCCAAGAGCAAGTGTTTCAGCAAACAAGATAAAAGCAACTTGGCCTAGCATTAAAGTGCCACCAGAGTATCACTTCCATTGTACTCTATAGGTCAAAGCAGTCACAGGCCTGCCCAGATTCAAGAGGAGAGAACAGAGACTTCACCTCTCCATAGGAGAGTCTCAAAGAACGTGGGGCCATGCTTTAAAATTGCCGCTCTCCTCTTCTTTGGCATCTCTCCCCTGCCCTGCCTCTTCCTGCCAAGGTTTCACTCTTCTCTGGACTCCTTGGTCTCCTTGATGTATGCGTCTCCTGCATTCTTCCTCAGATACAATTTTGGTCATTGTATTTCCACCAGCTATGGGCAAATGATCCCCATGTTTATAGTCCTTGGGCTGGCCTCCTTACCTGTGGTAAGTTCTGTGCATGCATTATTCTATTGGATCCTTCTACCAACTCCTTGATGAAGGTCTAATTATTTCCCCATTTAAAAAGTGAGGAAACTGCAGCTTGGGAAGGTGAAGCAATTCTCCCAAGGTTCCACGGGTCAGTAAGTGGTAGAACCACACTTTACACTCACAGTCTTAATTGCATGCTTACCTCCCTCTTACCATTGTTGTTTAGTGAACACTTCAGCTCTCTGTACTTTGGCATGCAGCGTATGGTTGCATTTTCTGTCCCCCAGCCCTGCATCATGGTTGGTTGGCGCCAAGGAACCAGTACTGGCCAATGAAATGTAAGCAGAGGTAGGTAATACATGTCATTTCTGATACAAACATACAAACAGAGGTAAGCAGAGGTAGGTAATACATGTCATTTCTGATACAAACATACAAACATGATATTAACTGCTGGTGCCAGACCCTTCCTGCTTTTCTTTTCCCTCAATCAGTGAGCCTGGCATTATTTGAGATGGTCACTGCTCAGTAAGCCAGAGTCCCAGGTGACTACAATGGGCAGAGCCCCCTTCAACCCATGGTAGGCATGTAGCATGAGTGAGAAAGAAACGTTTGTGGTTTTAATTCACTGAGTATCAAGTTATTACACAGTATAATCTGGACTATATCATTGGGCTGACCATATCAACTCTTTGATTTGCAGTTTCCTTGACTGTAAAGTGGGATAATAATTACTACCGAGAGGGACTATTGAAGCGATTGGAAATATTGTATGTGTGTACAATATCTAGTTCAGTGTTTAACCTAAAGTGGAGGATAATAAATACAGGATGTAGTTATCACTATCACATATAAGGAGGATTAGTGGCTCTGAGTGGCACGGGGACTAAGTTAGCTGAGCCTCACGCATGTGGACAGCCCAAAGGCTTATTCCATCAGAGACCACTTCATTAGCTACGAGTCTCTGTCTGGCACAAATAGGTTGACAGCAGGGTGGCCTCTGGCTGTAGAGAAGTCAGAGAGAAGAAAGGCAGAGAATGGGGAGATGCAGAGTTGGTATGGCTTTTTATGAATGTGACATCTGCCAGGATCAGAAATGGGTAGTGGCTCAGAGTTAAGCCAGTACTGGAACACAGAGGACAAAGCCGACCACTTCTCTGCTCTTCTATCCTAGTTTTGGTCACAAGAATAACTTTATGGAAGCAAACTTCCCAAAACAGATTTCTTTCATAACCAAATAACAACCAGGTAGGAAAATCGTGTTTTAGAAGCTGAGCTTCATTTCCCCCTAGATGAGGAATTTTGAACACTTCTAGTGGGAACTGAGGAAGTGCCTCTTATTCAAAGGGATGCCAGGCTATGATTGTCCAATTATCCACTGCATTCTGTCTTTGATGGCCCAGATGTTCTCAATTTCTTATAATAAATTCTTTCATCTGAAAAGTTGTTCTACTCAGAAATGCAAAACCCTCTCCAGCTAGCCTGCTTTTTTTGATGAGCTGGTATAATTGGCCTTCAATTTGCTTATTGTTTTGCAATAGAAAGCCCAAGTTTAATTTCATTTCTGTAAACCTGTAGACAAGAGCCGACCATGCTACCATTTAAGTCATTCTCCTCATTACAATCCATTTTGGCTCTGCCCACCCCCATCTCCATCATCAGGATGAGATTGTGGGAAAACCATTTTTTTCTCTCCTTATTTTTCTACTTCAAAAAAGAGAATTTTTTCCCATTGAAAAATATTTAAATTTGATTCAATAACAATTTTATTGGATACCTCTTCTATACCCTCTTATTCTTCAAAAAGCAATATATATACTTAGCGCATGTAACGATTAACCAATTTAACATTTTTAGTCACCAATCTAACCATATCAAGCAATATTCATTTTTTTAAGCAATATTTATTGAACTCCTTCTATGGTCCCATAAACCATGTAAAGCCTTGTGGGAGATCCAGACACATATGAGATAAGTTCTGGCCCAAGAGTCATCTATTTATGAAGGTTGGGCATATTCATAATAACAATACAACAAATTATCAATAATAGATAATTAAATTCACTCATTCAAAAAGCATTAATTAAGGAGCTGGCCCCGTGGCCGAGTGGTTAAGTTCATGTGCTCTGCTGCAGGCGGCCCAGTGTTTCGTTGGTTCGAATCCTGGGTGCGGACATGGCACTGCTCATCAAACCACGCTGAGGCAGTGTCCCACATGCCACAACTAGAAGGACCCACAACGAAGAATATACAACTGTGTACCAGGGGACTTTGGGGAGAAAAAGGAAAAAAATAAAATCTTCAAAAAGCATTAATTAATTTAACAAATTTATTAACTGCTTTGCTGTAGTTAAATACTAGAAGATCAATTTTTTTCCTGTCTTTACACTTCACATTTTTGTGGAAGTAAAAAAGCCCTCCCTTTTTTCTAGATGGTTTTGTATCCAATTCTTTGTCTTGCATTGAGAATATTTCACTTTACAGATTTGAAGAAACTGACCTGTCTGATATGCTGGTGACATGTGTTCTAGATTGTAGCATAGAGAGACGATGTCCCACAGTGGTCACAACATCTGCCCTGGAGTCAGACAGCCTGGGTTTAAATCTGTGGTGTGTGCTTGCTGAGTGACCTTAGTCAGGTTATTTATCTCCCTATGCCCCAGTTTCCCTATCTGTGATGGTTAATTTCATGTGTCAACTTGACTGGGCCATAGGAGTCCAGATATTACATTATTCTGAGTGTGCTGATGAGGGTGTTCTGGGTGAGATTAATATTTGAATGGGTAGACTGAGTAAAGCAGATTGCCCTCCCTAATGTGGGTGGGCCTCATTTAATCAGTTGAAGACCTGCCTGAATAGAACAAAAGGCTGAGTAAGGGAGAATTCACTCTCTCTCTACCTGACTGTCTTCAAGCTGTGGCATCAGTCTTCTGCCTTCAGACTCAGACCCGGACTGGAACTATACAGCCAGCTCCACTGAGTCTCCAGCTTGCCAACTGCAGATCTTGTGAATTCTCAGCCTGCATGGTCACATGAGCCAAGTCCTTATAATATTTAAGTTTCTGTTTCTCTGGAGAACTCCAATTAATACACTGTCTATAAATTTGGGATTATAGGACCTAAATCCTTAAATGGCATAATATGTAGAGGGTACTCAGAACAGTGTCTAGCACAAGTTAATGCCCCTGTAAATATTCACTGCTATTAATCTCTAAGCTATGGCACAGAGAGCTTTCTGGCCATCTCTACCTCAAGATCGTCTCTCCACTGCCAATCTTCATCTTGGGCTGCACTCTCCAAAGACAGAATTAATGCTTCTTTGGAGCACTTAACTGATGTATTAATTTTCCCCTTTTGTTATCTCACTTGAAATCACATCATCTCCACTTTCCACTCAGTGGAAAGTGATTCTGTGGGGTCACACACAGATTCAAACAGAGAAACCAGAAATAATCAGAAATTACTTATACCAGTGAAACGTCTGATGAATCTGCATCGCCCATTCTTCTAAGAACACTTTTGCCAATTCTGTAGATGAAAGAGGATTGTGAAGGTTTTGTGAGTCTTTCTTTTTTCTTCCCCTTCTTCTTCCAGATGAGAAGAGCCCTCAACAGACCTTTGTCGAAGAAAAAATTTCCAAGGCTACCAATCTCGATCTCAAACGCCCACATTCAAAGGCTTCAGTTCATGACAGGCACTGCTGTCTGAAATATACGCCTGAATAGCTATCAGTTAAGGTACACACAGAGCTGATGGGAAATGGATAGCCACATTATAGATTGCTCTGTGAATTCGAGAGGTCTTTGTCTGAGGACAATGCAATATGAGCAAATATTCAGGTTTTCAGTTATGGGCCAGCCAGAGGATCAAGCAAGAAATCAAATTAAATCTAATTGACTCAACAATGCCAGCACCATTAGTACAGAAATCACGCACCACCAGGCATCCTTTCTCAGGTCTCCTGGCCCAACTCTTACAAACGGAGCTGGATTATACCCAGTCTAATACGTCCAGGTGTCTTTCTGGTTAAACAGGTTCTATTGTTCATAATTAAATAGGGTTGATTCACAACCATGAAATGATTCCCCTGTGCCTTTCATGAGGTAAGAATCCTCTCAAGAGATTCTCCTGGAATCAACAGGAAATGTGCTCTATTGGTCATTTGAATGTTACTAAATTTAAGCTCTATCAGTAGGATGACCAGGAAAATAATCGTCTCTCATCCACAATTGTGCTGTCAATCAATTTAAACAATTTAATAGTAAGGTTTGGTTTTACCCACAACTGCTGTTGGCTGTATTTTACTCAATGGGGAAAAACATCTGTCTGTATCTATGCACCTTTTTTGCTCAGACCTACTCTCTCCTCATATGTCCTATCTCAGGTGAAGACACCAACACTCACCTAGTACCTCATCTTTGACACCTCCCTCTCACGCCCGTGTCCAATCAATCACAAATTCATCACCCACATAACTTTCATATTCACCCCTTCCTCTCCTTGGCTCTGCCACTTCTCGTGTTCAAACAGGAATCGTCATGGATGGGCAGCCTCAGCAGAAAGGCATTCTGGGAGTTCCTAGTGGAGAGGAAAGGATGAGTTGAGGGCAATGGAGTGGTAGCTTTGGAAACTGATTTAGGTGAGAAGAGTGAAACTTTCCAGAGATGGGCTAGAAGTTTGTTACAAAATGTCACAGATGCAGGATAAATGAACCCCAACCAGACAGTTTATCTGAATGGTCTAGTTCAAGGAGACTGGGCCAACCAAGAAGGCATGATCCTGGACTGCGGTCATACCAACCTTAACTAGAAGGCAAAACTTTGGCTTCAGAGGGCTCTATTTGGGCTCAAATAAGACTAAATATGCAAAGCAGGATCAATCAGTTTTAAAGCAAACAAGTGAAAGAACTAGAGGTCAAACTCAGATCTAACAGCCTCTTCTCAAAGAACACATCATTTAAAATACATTTCCACATAAGCCCCCAGTGAAGATCTCACCACAATGGTTCCCCAAGGGAGAAACGATCAACAAACGTATGAGCGATCTTTCTGCTTTCATTTCTCAATTGATTCAAGCAAGGCACTGGGCCTTGGTTTTGACAGCTATTGATTGTGTCTAGCTGGAATTGTATTTAAATCTCTCATCTCACTTTTATTTTCAGAAATGCATTCTACTAACACTCTCAAGTGCTGATAACTATAATCAAGCGCTCATAATAATAATAATTATAATAATGATAATAACGATATGCTTGTATCCCACTTTACAGTTTATAAAATGCATTCCAAGATACTTTCACATATATTATCTCACACATAAAAGGGCACTTTCCTACATTAACAGAAATTGGTCTTGAGAATAAAAAGGATAAACAAAGATAATGGTCATTTACGAATTAGCTCTTTATGATCTTTGTGGAGGCTCATCCTATATCCGCTCAGATTCCATTACCATTTCTGTGCATCCCAGGCTGACTTCTAAGAGGCAGCAACTGCATCTTTGTTGGACGGCTGGCCTCAGGCTGCTAGAACCCTCTCAGCCTGTGTGTCAGGTAGGATGAAAATGACTGGGAATTAACATCTTCCCCGGATGTTCACATCCCTTAACCAATGACTGATGGGTGTGGGAATATAAACACCCCATCTCCCTTTCCCCTTGGCTAGGATAATTCTGAAGTGTGTGTTTTTGCAGCATCTCCTGGCACCTCCCTGCAGGCTTAAGTTTAGCTGCTCACAGTAGTAGCTGGGGTTTGGGCTGGGTCTTCCCATCCCATATCACCTCCGTATTAGCTTACCATGTCTCTGCAACTCCCAAATAAAGTAAGCATCCTCAACTCCCTCTCAGAAACTGCTTCTTGGATGAACCGTATTCAGACAATATCAAAAGCAATTGTGAATATGCTGAATCAGTGGATAGCATCTGACATGCAAAAGATAAAAATCATGCTAAAGTGAACATCCTGAATATCCATCTGGACACCCATTTTATTCTTAGAAAAGTCTCTTGCTCGTCCATAATAAAGTAGTGGCTGCTGTTATCATGCATTTGTCAATACAGTTCAAGAATTGAGGTCTGAGTAGACAATACGTTGGACATTGTGAATAAGAATGAAGTCATTGACCTTGACCTTCCAGAGTTCATGGTCTGGAAATTAGAGACAGATAACAAAACAAAGCATTGACTCACAGTGGAACATTAAGCATGAGCTGAGGGTGTGCAGAGGAAAGAGAGACTGACTACTCACCAATGATCCCCTTAAGGTATACCCAGACTCAGAAATCCGAAAATACACCAGGACCAGGGAAATAGCCACCTCTGATTGCTCCACAACAAAATCAGAGAGGCCTACTGTTCACGTGCTTAATTCACCACCAGAAGAATGGCTATCAGTAAGACATCATCTCACAAGCTAAAACAAAGGGACAAAAGCAGAAGTACCGATCTTAGCAAATCCTCAGATCTCAGTGTTTGTCACAAACTTTATTTATCATATCAGAAAAACTGATGTCTCACAACCAGTTCTTATACAACCTGTCTCCGAAGACAGAGTGGAAATAGACAGACTAAGTTACAATCATGTTCTGTTGCAAGAAAACAAACACTTGCCACAACAATGCATCAAACAACAAAGAGCAGGGTGCTTCCTCCAATCTCTGTATGTCTGCTTCACAGAATGATTGCTGAGATGTTCAGTTAAGTGTAAAATCAGCTATCCCCACCCCTTCTTTCCAATTTCAAATGTGAGCAAGATAATCACAGGACAGAAAAAAAGACAGCATTTCTTTATACAGTTGATAATAAACAGATGCAACTTGTTTCTCTAAGAAGCTGCATGGAACAAACATATGAAATTTTCAGAAGGATTGTGACAAATTTGATGGTAGATTCAACACCGATTACTAATAGGTTTGTCTAAGATCAGTCAACCACATAGGATAAGAGCAGAAATTTAAATAGCAGGCTGCTATTTACTTAGAGAGCTATCTGCTTTTGTCTGTATAGCCACATTCTGCAAGCCTCCTTTTATATAGTATGATTTCTCTTAGTCCTCAGAATGATTTCTATTATAGATAGATGGACAGCAAGACCCTGGAGAAGGGACAGCTGCAAGACCCTTCCAGGCAGCCCTACAGAACTTCCTTGGACCTGGAAGAATGAAGATCACGTGCCAGATATGTCCCAGGACAGGCAGAGAGAAACAGGGCCCCGAGAGTTATGCACACAACTATGCAGCACTCTCCCCAGAATTATCCCCTAAGAAGTTGACTGTATTCCATGTCTCCAGTTCCTCACCTCTAGTTCTCTCTTTATACTGACTCCAATCGGTCTTATACCTCTGTTGTTCTGCAGAAACTGCTCTTGTCCATCATTAACAACTGCCAAGTTGCTAAATCCAATGGTCTATCCTCAGTCTACATGGTACTTCATGAGTCAACAGCATTTATCACAATTATTCACTTCCTCCTCATCAGTTCACTTTCTTCACTTGGCTTCCAAGACATCAGACTCTCTAGGTTTCTTCCCATGTTACCCTTTCAGTTTCCTTTGTTGGATTCCTCTTCTTCCCAAACTCTCAAGATTAGACTGCCCCAGGTCTCTGTCCTTGGTCTCGTCTCTTTACATTTTTCCCAACCTCAGAGTTTTAAATACTATCTGTATACCAACAACTCCAAAATCCACACCTCTAGCCTAACTTCTCTACAGAACTCCATACTTGTACAGACAACCGTTACTCAACATTTCAACTTTTCTACTCAGACATCTTCATACACTCACTCTGTACTTCTGGTTGTCCCACCTCAACCACTCTGTCTGCAGTCCTGGATCTCAGTTGATAGCACTCACACAGATCAAAAACCTTGGATACATTTTTGATTTTTCTCCCATCCCACAATCAATCCATCTACAAACCCCATGGGATCTACTTCTTCATAATGGCCAGAATCGGACCCTTTCTCACCACTTGGTCTAAGTCATCATCATCTCTGCAGTGTAACTGGTCTTTCTGCTTCCAACCATGCCTCTTCATTTTATTTGCCAAACAGAGCTAGAATTATCCTTTTTAAATGTATGTTGTGTCATGTTCATACTTTGATTCAAACTCTCCAATGGCTTCCATTTCATCAGAAGGAAGCCAAAGTCCTTCTAGTGTCTGCTTGATCTGAGCCTCTGCCACCTCTCTGTTCTCTTTTTCCTTTACTCTCCCATTCCTAACTCCAATCTGCCTCCTCAGACTTTCCTCTGTTTCTTGAACATATCTGACAAATTCCCACTTTAAGGTCATTAAACATGACTTGTCTAGCCTTTGTCCAGAATTCTCTTCCCTTTGATTTCTGTTTAGCTCATTATCCCCCTGCCCCGCCTCCTTCGAGCCTTTGCTCAAATGTTACTTTTTCAATGAGGCCAATGCTGACCACCCTAATTAAAAACGCAACCCACTACCTAACTTTGGCATTCCCTTTATCTCTCTCCCTGCTCCATATTTTCCCATATCACCTTCCGGTTTGCCATACAATGTAGCTATTTATGATGTTTGTCACTTAGTGTCTTTCTCTCCCTGCTAAAACATAAGCTCCATAAGGACAAAGAATCTTATCTTTTCAGTTCACAGATCTATCAAATGCCAATGTCTAGAACAGTGGCCAGCACATAGCAACTCAACAGATAATAGTTGGTTTAATTACATGAGTGAATGGAAACAGCTGGTCAATATAGAGAGTGGAAAGCAAAGAAACCAAAGGAATGAGATGGAGGAAAGACAATGGTTCAGAGAAGCCTCTATTCCTGCCCTTTCCTGAATCCTTATTTTTCAGCTTTTCCTGGGTTTCCTTGCATGGGGATCCTATAAGTAAACCTCCTATTCCTGTGATAATTTGAGGGAGCCTCATTTCCTACCACCAGAGCACCCATAACTAGAGTAATCATCATATTTCTCCCCTCCCTGGGAGTCCATAGGCCCTGCTCATGATTTACTAGATCAAGCTCAAAGACAGCCTCTGAATTGAAGGCTCTGTGCTATGTGGGTGAATCTCTCAGCTGTCTAAATCCTATTCAATCTTTAAAGGTGACTTCTTTTAAGCAAATTTCTCTGAGACCAATAGAACACTCATTTGCTCTACCAGACATTTTGGAATTTGATTATATTAAGTTTATAGGATGGTATATTTGTGTTTCTCCTTCATTGTGAAATTGTGTCTCTCTATAATCAATTTGTTAGAAACTTGAGAGGATACACAATAACAATAGCTGATAGCTACTGAGACCTTATTAGGTGCTCTGTAGTGTTCTAAACTCTTATATGTGTTACATCATTAATCATCACAACAACCTCGTTAGGAAAGATGTACTATTATCTTCATTTACTGATGAAGACACGGAGGCCCACAGAGTTTTACTAGCTTGCCCAATATTCCAAAGTTAACTAGCAGAGGAAGTAGGATTTGAACTTAATGCAATCAAGCCCCATATCCCACACTCATAACCACTAGGCCATTTCAGAACTTTCCCATTGATGTCTTTTAGTACATTTAGAATGTGGCATTCAAAATATGTCCCTGTTACTCAAAGTATGGTCCACAGACCAACAACTTTGGCATCACCAGAAGCTTGTTAAAAATGCAGAATCCACTCTTCACCCACTCCCAAGATTCTGCATTTTAACAAGATTCTAAGTGATTAGTATGTACATCAAAGTTGAGAGACAAAGATTTAACAACTCAAATTGTATTAGTAATAATCATGCAGAAGGAGGAAGGTGAGGAGGGGTCTCAGGGAAGAGCTGGGAAGTTGGAGTAGGGGTAGAATGTTAGGTGAACAAAATCATGGCTTTTTACTATCTACTGTGGAAGCGTTTCAGTATTCCAAGAACAGCATTAGTTGTACTTACCAACTGAAGATTAGTCTCCGGGTGTACTAAAGTACTATGAATGGGTTACAAATGTATTATATATTGACTCCATCCTGTTAGCTTTCTCAGCAACCAAGTGGAGTTTGGAGTAACAAGAGACCCAAAGCCATGTACAGAAGCATGAATAGCTTAATCTAGGGTTCCCAAGAAGGGGGGCTGAGCAGAGGTGAGTCTGACAGTGGATCCTCAAATCTCAGCAAGCATTGAGCCTGATGAGTGACACACAACACCTGTTGCTTGCCACAATCCTCTAAGAGCTGCCAAGGAGTTTCTTTATATGGTGGACACCTACATTGCAGCCAGTTGTATGGTGTGCCCCAACCCACAGTAAATTAGGAGTCCATAGACCTACTAGTGTAGTTTTTATTCCAAATACCTAAGCAGTCAGGTGCACAGGCAAAGGAACAGGAGTTGGAGTTGAGTTGAAGAGGCTCAGCTATCAGCAGGTGCTCCTGGCAGAGCAGCTCCAAGGGGCCCTGAATCTCTGCCTTCACACATTTCAGATGCTTTTGCAGCTAATATGCCCTTTTAGTGGCATCCAGGCTAGCTGCAGGGTGACTGCTCTAACAATGCAAGTGTTTTCTACTAATTAGAGCATCATCATTATTTTGAAATACTTGATATGAAAACATTCTGTTGGATCTGAAACCCGTTTGCATTATCACAAGAAATTTCAACATCACATTTGTCAATGTAAAACAAAGAGAATCTGTTAGCTCCTTTAAATACAATTGCAAACTTTGAATAGTTGTAAAAGTGGTTTTAAAATTTTTATCACCTCCCAGTGTGAATAAATTTTCTTGCCAATGGTGACTATCAAAAATTCAAAAAGAATATCATTAAAAGGTCATTATCAGAAATTGAGTATAGCCTTGTCAAGCATAAACCTGATATGAAAAATTATGTTCATGGAAGGCAATGGATGAGTAAGAGACAACCAGGCCAGTCTACCTGCAGATAATAACTATAAACTGTGGATATCATACAAAACAGCCATTTGAAAGCAGTGGGGAGTGTACAGAAGCAGATGTGTTCCACTGGAGAGTCCATGCCCACAGGAGAATTGTATGAAGTCATTAATGTTACAACTTGTAGCCTGATATCAAACATGGTTGGCATGGTGCCTGGGGAAGTGGGGGTGCTGATGGAAAAGTCACAGCTTTTCCACAGGGGAACCACTGGAGAGAGAGAGGCAAAATACCAGAGACAGAACCCCCCAAATTCAGTCTTTCCATAACTCTGGCTAATCTCTAAACTGAGCATGCTTGGAAAAGAGTCAAAGCAACTCAGTTAAATACCAAAGATCTGAGCTGAGATCAGAGCTGCCAGTCAAGATGCAAAGATCACAGTTGAAACCCAGCCAAGTTAATTGCCCACCAAAACAAAACCAACAAATACTCGTCATAGAAAAATAAAAGAATCCATAATCTCCACAACTAAATACTCATAATGTCTAGGCTATAATAAAAAATATTATCTGAAATACAAAGAAATAGGAAAATGGAACACATTCACAGGAGAAAACTGACCTGTAGTCAACTCCAATATAACCCAGATGTTTGAATTAGCAAACTGAATTTCAAAACAGTTACTAGAATTTTCCTCAGTGAAGTGAGAGAAAACATACTGGTGATGAACAAAAAGACAGGAAGTGACAGTAGGCAAATAGAAATAATAAAAAAGAAACAAACGGAGATTCTATAAATGAAAAATGCACTATCTGAAATTTTAGAAGTCACTGGATGGGTTTAATGGAATGCTAGTGACACAGGAAAATGTAAGTGAACTTGACGAAAGATAATCAAAGTTATCCAATGTTCAAAACAAAGAGAAAAGAGGCTGAAAAACTGATCAGAGCTTCAGGAACCTATTAAATAATATGAACCAGTCTAACATTTGTATAACTGGAGCCCCAAAAGGACAGCAGACAACAAATTGGGCAGAAAAAATGTTTGAAAAATGTTTTGAAGAAACAATGGTCAAATATTCCAAATTTGATGAAAGACATACATTTAAAGATTCAAAATCCTCTGCAAACACTAAACAGGATAAAAGTGAGACATATTACAGTCAAATGGTTGAAAGTCAATGATAAAAAGAAAATATTGAAAGCAGCAAGAAAAAAGTCAACTCTTTACTTAATTAACAGCTGACTTCTTGCCAGAAACCACAGAGGCCAGAGGAGAATAGAACATTTTTTAAAGTGCTGAAAGAAAAATTTCTCAGCACAAATGAAAACTTCCTTCAAAAGTGAAAGGGAAATAAACTCACAATAATATAGGTGGAGACTAAGAGATTTGTTGAAAACAGACCTACTCAAACAGGAACTGCTAGAGGAAGCTTTTCAGACAGAAGGGAAATTATACCACATAGAAACTCAGATCCTCAGATAAGAAGGAAAAACGTTAGAAATGCTAAATAGCTTGGTGAATATCAAACTGTTTTTACCTTTTTTTCTTACAATTTCATTATAATACATGACCTTTAAAGAAAAAAATACTAAAGTGTGCATTTGTAATATATGTGGACAGTATAAACATGGGGACCAATAGGGACCTTAACAGTGACAAAGTTGATATATTGTCCATGAAATGGTACAATATTAAGTGTAAACGAAGTGTTACAACTTAAGGATTTACACTGTAATCTCTAAATGGACCACTATAACGTAATGCAAGAAGTAAATCTAAAAGCCAACAGGAAAATGAAATTGAATTGTAAAAACAGCCAAATTATACTCCTCCCTAAAAAAAGACAGGAAAACAATAATAGAAAAACAAACAAACAAAAATCTAAGGAAAAAAACCTTAAAAATAAAATAGCAAAGCCATATCTAACCACATCAGTAATTAAATCAGCATTATCAACCACATTGACTTAATTGATATTAACAGGGCACTGTATCCAACAAGTGCAGAATACACATTCTTTGAAAGACACACGGCTCACTTACCAGGCCACATGTTGGGCCATGAAATAAGCATCAATCACTTTAAAAATGCTGAAATCAGACAGATTTGTTGTCTAACCAAAATGGAATTAAATTACATTAAATCCATCATAATAAAGTATTTATAAAACTCCCAATATTTGAAAATTAAAAACATACTTCTAATCCATGCATCAAAAATTATAAAAGAAATCAGAAAGTGTTTTGAGTTGAATAATAATGAAAATTTAACATATGAAAATTTGGGGATTACATCTAAGGTAGTGTTTAGAGGGAATTGTATAGCTTTAAATTCTTATATTAGAAAAGAAGAAAGATCTAAACTCAGTTCTGTAAGTTTCCAATTTAAAATAAAAAAAATACAGAGAAAATAATACCCAGCACAAGTAGAAGGAAATAATCAACAAAGACGAGATAGAAGAAATCAACAAAATTTTTAAAGGACAAACAATAAGGAAACCAATGAAACTCAAAGGTGGTTCTTTGAAAGGTTTATTTTCAACAAAACTGAAAAACCTCTACCTGGTTGCTGAGAGAGAGAAAAAGAGAGAAAACACAAATTACCAACATTAGGAATGAGAGACGAGATGTCACTATAGCCCCTGCCACATAAAAAGGAAAATAAAGGAACATTAGGAACAATTTTGTGCCAATAAATTCAACGACTGAGATTAAACAGACAAATTCCCTGACAGACACAAATTACCAAAGTTGACCCAGGAAGAAATAATAAACTTAAAAAGCATTATATATATATATTAAAGAAATTTAATTTATAACTGAAAACTTTCTATTAGGAAAACTCCAGACCCAGATGTCTTCCACTGGTGAATTCTGTCAAACATATAAGAAAGAAATGATACCAGTTCTACACAAACTCTCTCAGAAAATAGTGGCATTACTTCCCAATTCATTTTGTGAGCAAGTATTATAACAAAACCAGGCAAATATATCACAAGAAAACTATGTACAGCTACATATATCTGTCATAATATAGGTGCAAAGCCCCACAAAATTTTAGCAAATTGAGTCTAGCAATACATAATAGGATAATGAATTTTGATCAAGAAAGGTTTATACCAGGAATATAGCAGATGTTAGCTCGGGGCCAATCTTCCTCCAAAAAATAAAAATACATAGTTAAAAATATAAAAAGACAAACACACACTGGGAGAAAAAATATATATAATATATATACATATACACATACCAGATAAACATCTTGTATCCAAAATATTAAAATAACTCTTACAGGTTAATAAAACCCAAGAAAAATATTGAAATGATTTGAACTGACACCTCACAAAAGAAAATATATGAATGGCTAATGAGGCCGTGAAAAAAATGTTCACCATCACCACTGGTTGGGGAAAGGCAAATTAAAACTAATATGAGATTCCACTACACATCTACTAGGACAGCTAACATTAAAAACAGTGACTACGCTGAATGTCGGTGAGAATGTGGAGCAACTGGAATTCTCATGCATTACTGGTGAGAAGGTATGAGAAATGCTACAGCCACTTTGGAAAACAGTTAAGCAGATTTTTATAAAGGGAAACATAAATTTACCATCACCAAGCAATCCCACTGGAAGATTGAAGAAGACCTAAATAAACAAAAACGTGTGTCCACACACAGACTCGTACACGAATGTTCATAGCGGCATTATTGATAGTAGCCAGATATTTGAAACAACCTAAATACCATCAACAGGTAAATATGTACACAAATTATTATATATCTGTACAATGGAATACTATTGAGCAATAAAAAGGAACATATGGATACACACAACAGCATGGATCAGTATCAAAAACATTATGCTAAATGAGAAAAGGTCAAACAACAAAATACCACATATTGCATGATTCAATTTACATGAATTCTAGGAAAGAATCAGAAATCAGATCAGCAGTAGCCTTACGCCAGTAGTCAGATTAGGGAATCAACTACAAAGGAATGAAAGACGTCGCCTTGCACTTTTGGACATGGAGGAGGTATTCTATACCTTGATTGTGTTGGTTGTTACAAGACAGCACACAATTGTCAAAATACTTTGCTATTCATTTAATAGCATGCGTAGTTTAAAAAGGTACATTTTATTATATATAAATTACATCTCAATAAAGCTGAAGACAATGAGAAAAGTTATATTGACAGAAGCATGTTCAAGTTTTTCATTAAAAAAATTTGAAAAGGTTGTTTAGAAGTTTTATATAAATTCAATATTTAATTCTTCCCTAATATTTTCTATTTTATTTCTCTTGTCTTAATCACATAATATAAAGAAAATACAAGGACTTTTTTCTCAAGCATCTTGTAGACATCCTTGAACCCTTCCAGTTTACCAAATTGTTCTGTGCAATTGTTTTCATTTTCTGTGGATGCTAGAATGTGAAAACATTTAGGAAGCAACACTCTGTACTGCTCACATGAATTCCCCACCAAAACTAAGGGGAGGGTTCAATAAAAGGTTTGAATCAAACAGCATGCTATTTTTCTCATCATTTTAGCCATTTTAATATATAAAATTCAATGGCATTTAGTATATTCACAATGTTGCGAACCATCCCCACGATACAGTTCCAGAACATTTTCATCACTTCCAAAGGAGACTCTATACCTTTAAATGTTTTTATTTTTGTGCTTCCCACTCTTGAATTTTTAGATCCCTTGGGTCTTCTGCTTCTCCACCCAGAATCGGGTGTGAATAAATGCACTCTTGTAGCAGTGAAGCGCCTCGTGCTCAGAATGTGAAAACAACTCTGCAAAATGTTTTTCACACCCCAATGAAAAAAATACTCACACACATGCAGTGGTAACTGCTCAGTATCTTTTCCAAAATGGCAGTTTCCTCAAGCTCAAAGCCTACTAGGACATTCTGTCAAGTCCTGACATGAGGCAAACTCAAACCGCTGCCAATTTCTGGATCACTCAGTGAAGAACCTACATATAATATATTCAAATCCACTCTGGAAAATTTAAGTAACAAAGGAGATTTATGGGAAACAATTGGGGCAGTTGGGTCACAAAATCAAAAAACATACAAAGCAGGCCTTAGGAAGGGCTGGAACCATGGTATTTCAGGGGATTTCATGACGGAAACCCTCAGGATGTTTCTAGATGATGCCATTCCAGTGTCTCAATTCAAGTATATCCAGATACCACTCTATTACCAGTGTCTACTCATGGGAGAACCTGATTGGACTCACGCGACCATATGCCAAACCCTTGGCCAGATGAGTGGGGTAACATGATCAACTGGTCTACCGGGCCCTCAGGGAATGATGAAGGGGTGCTTTGCCAAAGAAAAGTGGACTGTTACTGGGCGCCGGATGTTATACCTCACCGATTTAGCACCCTGTTAATAATGGACAGCTCTAATCATGTATTTACAAAGTAAAATAGGGCTGAGTAAATAAATCTAGTTGTAGAGGGTGATACTTAGGAGAACAACCAGGCAAGATAAGCCCAGTGTCCAGGGAACAGTGGATGGGGCAAAACAACAAAATCCAAGTAGCAAGCAATGGTCTGAGTCAGAGTCCATTCACAGCAGGAGCTCAATAAGTGTCCCAGATGCCACTTTAATGTAGTCGAAGATCCAAGGGCCTCCTTAGAAAAGGTACTGCCAGCCGTGACTTTGAGCATTATTGTCCCAGCTAAGTGGGCAAGGCAGTAGGACTCCAGGCTCTTCAGGAGCATGTAATGACAGGGAAACTAATGCAGAATAGAGTGAAGTAGAAATGGTATGAAGTAGAAATGGTTGTATTATGGGCCTTTGAAATCAGGCAGACCTTGGTTTGACTTTCAGCTCTTCCTTTTCCTGGCCATGTGAACTTCAGTGAATTATTCAACCACTCTGTGATATGTATTACCACTGTTGCTATGAATAATAGGAATTACATGGGGATGAAAGTGGTAACAAACAGATACTAGAGACTAGAACCCATCTCAGGAGCATAAGCAATCTTAACACCATATCCCAACATTTAGTGTTCCCCACTTCCTGGTCATAAACAACTCAGAGATGAGATAAAGTTGACGTTGCCTGTAAAAACTTTTGACTCCACTTGACAGAAGCTGGTGAAGGCAACAGCCAACACAGCATTTTTCTGTAATGACTATTTTTATTTTTCTTGGACAAATATTATCTAAGAAAAACGTCAGGCCCCATTTTCACTCAGTAGGTCACATGATTTTCACAGCTTCATCTGGAGAGCTGCAGAGTAAATTGCAACTTCTATTTACAAAAGATGTATCTTTCAACATAATGATGTATGTAAAAGAAGACACACTGCTCTCTAAATCCATACACTCTATTTTTCTTCTCAGATGTACAACCTAACATTGTCACTTCAATGACAGTGTCAATAATTATTTAATGCATGTAGAACACAGTGCCTGCATTGAGAAGCCAGCAGTGAGCAGTCCCTGGCCACTACAAACAACACAAGTCTCATGGGTGCAGTAACACAGCTGACTGACTGCACTGTAGATACAGAACACACACCACTCACCAGTGGCAGACAAGCAGGAGAGAGTGGAATTTAATCCGTCACTTGTGCGGTGTGTTTGTAAACAGAGCCTTGATGGGGATCCATTCAAAGGAGGCAAACTCAAAAAGAAGAGAGGGAGTAGGTACTACAGGGAGGAAGAAAGGAGCACTTATGGAGAAGTCATTTGCTTTTTATCTCATAAAGATCAGAAATTCTTTTTGGCAGATTGATGTACCTTAGATGAATAAAAATGAGAAAATAAATTACTTAATAAATTACTTAAATGTACTGTGCTTAGTAGATAAAAGTTTTCAAGGTATCATTTCCACAACAGAAAATAGCAAAGCAGCGTTCTTGATGTATGTAGGATAGGGGACCACTGTTGCAGATGTCTGTGCTCACTTTTAATGCTGGGACAATAAATTAGAAAACTCACTTCTTTAGAAAAGTTTCCTATAGCCTTGTCTTGCTCCCTTAGGGTCCCATTCTTCTTGCGCATCGTTAACCTACTTCCAAGTGCCCAAATGTCCAGGTCATCTCTGGTCGTCAGGAGGCTCCTTGCAGTATGCCCCAGCTGATTGTTGCCCAGTCTATGTACATTTTTCTCATCAATACTTACCTTTACAGGGTGCCAGATCCTTAGAGTCCTGGGCTCTGCTAGTTATTTTCATAAACACAATGAAGATATCAGGAGAATGCAATAAAATTCAACCAATCTCTTAGATCAGATGTCTTTACTAAAGTGTTCTTGCTCAAAATATGCCAGAAGTCATGGGCAACCTGAAAATGGAATGAAGGTATCATCTCATGAGGAAGCACCATGTAAAATGCTCAAGAGATGAGAACTGTTGTTAACACTGAGCATTGACCATGTTTCAGGGTGACAATGGGTGCTTTTTTTACTTAACCTCTCCCACAATACCATGAAAGAAGATGCCCATTTAGCTGGGCATGAAACTGAGAGTCTTAGAGATTAAGCAAATCAGGCAAGATTAGAGAGAATAAATAGGGCAGATTAGAATTCAGTTTCAAAATTACTAATTTCAAAACATATGTTTTTCCACTACGCTTTCTCTTATATAAGGTAAATTTCAGCTGCAGGAAACTTTAATACCTGAATGAATGGCTTGTTTGGGGCCTGCCTAGGAATGGGTGTGGATTCAAATTGTCAAAGAAAGTCATGATCTTTCTAGATAGATATTTTCTCCAAAATGCATTGTTTAGATTTGGATCCAGGAGCCTGAGTGCTATCATTTTAAAATTTAACACTTCCTAGTTTATAATAATAGCAACAACAATGCTTTACATGTGGATATCATTTTGAAATTCCTTTAAGGCAGGAAGGGAAAATATTATTATGCCCATGTTGCTGATAAATCAACTAGTGCCCCGGGCACACAATGAATTCAAGAGAGAATTTAAAGCAAGTTTCCCTCTAGTGGTATAGTGCTTTAAAAGCTAAACTACATGCACCTTGAGGAAAGGAAATATTTAATTAAAATTTAATGCTAAATAGAATAGTAGACAGACTGTTAGAACTGGAGCAGGAGACAGTGGTGTCATTCACTCCACATCTTAGCTTTCACGCACTTCCCCTACATCTTCAAAATAATAGTTAACTCATATTAAACAAATCAGAAAAATATTTTCAAATTTGGGTAAAAATAATATATGTACAATCTAAAAGAGGAGATGTTTCTTCTAAAAAATTATTAAAAATAAGAAATTAAAAACATATTTTATTTATTGAACAAATTTTCAGTAACTGAGACTAGTTCAGAGGTTATATACTATAAGGAGAATAGATTTCACTGAAACAGTCCAGTCAAGTCACCAAAACAAATAAAAACACAAAGAATAAAACAGCAAACTCTGGAGAGGCAGTGGGGGTACCAGTATCTAAAGCTGCTAATATATTATCTAAAATGTCCAGCTTTCAACAAAAAATTATGAGACATGCAAAGAAAAAGGGAAATGCGACCCACACATGGGGAAAAATCAGGTAACATAATTAGCGTTTGAGAAGTCCCAGATGTTGGATTAGCAGACAAAGATTCAAAACAGTTGTTAGAAATATGTTTAAAGAACTAAAGAAAACCACGCTGAAAGGAGTAAGGCATGCTGACAATACTTCATCAAATAGAAAATATCAATAAAGAAATAGAAGGGCTGGCCCAGTGGCATAGTGGTTAAGTTTGCATGCTCTGCTTTGGCAGCCTAGGGTTCACAGTTTCGAATCCTGGTCACAGACCTATGCACCAATCATTAAGCCATGCTGTGGTGGCATCTCACATAAAAAATAGAGGAAGATTGGCACAGATGTTAGCTCAGGGACAATCTTCCTCACAAAAAAAAATTAGAAAAAATATTTAAAGAAGTAATGGAAGAAAACTTCCAAAATTTGAAAAAAGCCGTTATTCTACACATTCAAGAAACTCAATGAACTCCAAGTGGGATAATGGCAAAGTGATTCACACTCAGACATATAGTAAAAATGTAAAAGACCAAAGCAAAGAGAAAATCCTGACAGTAGCAAGAGAAAAATGACTCATCTTATGCAAGGAGACCCCAGAGATAAATAGCTGACATCTCATCAGAAACAATGGCAGCCAGAAGGCAGTTAGATATCATTCAAAGTACTAAAAGCAGAAAAAAAGCCATCAAACAAGAATCTTATTTCAACAGAACTATCTTTCTAAAAGAAAGACTAAATAAAGACATTACCAGGTAACACACACAACAAAGAGCACTGGCACTGGCAAAGGTAATTACATAGGTAATGATTTTAAAAATTGCATATTTCTTCTTCTTTCTTCTCTTAACTGATTTTAAAAGCAATTTTATAAAACATACATATGTAGTTATAATGTTGGACCTATAACATATAGAAATGTAACATATTCGCAAATAAAAGTACAAAAGTGGTGGGTGGGAAAAAAGCTGTATTAGAACAAGAAAATGACACTAGATAGTAACTCAAATTCACAGGAACGTATGAATAAAGCCAAAATCATAAATATAAAGATTAATATAACAAATTATATAAATATGTATGTGTGTGTATGTATTATATAAATATATATGTGTATGTATTATATAAATATGTATGTGTGTGTATGTATTATATAAATATCTGTGTGTATGTATTATATAAATATATATGTATGTAAAATAAATATTTTATTTCTTCTCTCAACATCTTTAAAAGATACACAATTTTTTAAAGTAATGATCAATAACCATAAATTATTGAGCTGGTAACACAGATGCAATATACACATATAACTATAAACGACAAAAAGAGAAGAGGGAATAGAGTTTTATATAGGAGTAAACTTTCTCGATAATATTAGAATTAGTATAAATTTGAAGTAGATTCTGGTAAGTTAAAATGTATACTGTTAGACTTAAAGCAATCACTTAAAAATATATTGTTAAAAAAATAATTGAAGGCGGGGCCGGCCCAGAGGTGCAGCGGTTAAGTGCACACATTCCGCTTTAGCGGCCCAGGGTTCCCCAGTTCGGATCCTGGGTGTGGACATGGCACAGCTTGGCAAGCTATGCTGCGGTAGGTGTGCCACGTATAAAGTAGAGGAAGATGGGCACGGATGTTAGCTCAGGGCCAACCTTCATCAGCAAAAAGAGGAAGATTGGCAGCAGTTAGCTCAGGGCTAATCTTCCTCAAAAAAATAAAAAATAATTGAAAGAATGAAAATGTCACACTAGAAAATATTCACTTTAATGTAAATGAAAGCACCAAAGAAGGAAGAGAGGAATGAAGAAGAGACATGAGACATATAGAAAACAAAACCAAAGTGGCAGACATAAATCAAACTGTATCAACAACATTAAACATGACTTGATTAAACAATCCCAAATAAAGGCAGAGATTGTCAGATTGAATAAACAAACAAGATCTAACAATGTGCTGCCTATAGCAAGACACTTTAGGTTTAAGGATACAAAAAGGTTGAAAGTAAAAAGATGCAAAGAAAGGCACAAAATTCAAACAGTAGCCATAGATAGCTGTAGTAGCTATTCTAATATCACACATAAGTCAATCCATCAGGAAAATATAACAACTATAGACACATATGTACCTAACAACCAAGCCCCAAAATAAATGCAGCAAAAACTGACAGAACTGAAGGGAGAGACAAACAATTCAACAATAACAGTTGGAGATATCAATATTCCCATTTTCAGTGTTGGGTATAACAACTAGGCAGAAGATCAACAAAGAAACAGAAAGATTTGAGTAACACTATAAACCAACTAGACCTAACAGACACATATAGAACATTTTACTCACCAACTGCATAATACACATTCTTCTTAAGTGCCCATGGAACATGCTCCAAGATAGATCATATGCTAGGCCATAAATCAAGCCGCAATCAATCTAGAAGGATTGAAACTGTATAAAGTATGTTCTGTGGTCACAACTGAATTAATTAACATGAAGAACAAAGTTAATAACCTGAAGAAATTCAAGACATCTATCAATATGTGGAAATTAAACAATGCTTTCCTAAATAACCAATGCGTCAAAAAGAAATCACAAGGGAAACTAGACACTACTTTGAGATGAATGAAAATGAAGATACAATATACCAAAATTCATTGGTTGAAGCCAAAGCAGTACTTAGAGGGAAATGTATAGCCATGTGTACATTGCAAACGAATAAAAATCTCAAATCAATAACCTGATCTAACTTATGACATTGGATGAAAAAAGAGTAAACTAAACTAAAAGGAAGCAGAAGGAAGGAAATACTAAGGATTAGAAAGGAAATTTTTTAAGTGGAGAATAGAAAACCAGAGAGAAAATAAATAAAAGTTGGCTCTTAAAAGATCAAAAAAATTGAAGTCTTTAACTAGAGTGACTAGGATAAAAGAGAGAAGACTGAAATTACAAAAATCAGGAATAAAGGGAAGGTCATAACTAGTGACCTTACAGAAATAAAAAGGATTATAAGGCAATACTGTGAATTAGTGTATGTCAACAAATTAAATAACCTAGAGAAAATGGAAAAAAAATGCCTAGAAAGACACAAACTGGAAAAACTGACTGAAGAATAAATAGTTAATCTTAATAGTCTTATAACAAGTAAAGACAATTGAGTAATCAAATAACTTCCCGCAAGGAAAGCATGGATTTCACTGGTGGAGTCTAACAAATGTTTAAGGAAGAATTAATAGCAATCCTACACAAACTCTTCCGAAAAATAGAAGAGGGGAGATACTCTCTAACTCATTCTATGAGGTCAGTATTACCCTGATACCAAAACCAGACAAGAATAGTACATAAAAAGAAAATTACAGACCAATATCTACCATGAACTTAGATGCAAAAATCCTCAGCAAAATCTTCACAAATTCATTCTAGAAATGTACAAAAATAATTATACAACACATTCAAACATCGTCAGAATTAAAACTTATGTGCTATAAAGGACACTACCAAGAAAGTGAAGAGACAACTCACAAATGAGAGAAATATTTGCAAATCATATGTTTGATAAGGAACTTGTATCTAGAATATATAAAGAACTCCTACACCTCAATAATAATAGGACAAATACCCCATCGCAAAAATGGGCAAACACTTAAGTAGATATTTCTGCAAAGAAGAAATAAAATGGACGATAAGCTCATGAGAAGATGTGTAACAATCATCAAGAAACGCATCAAGAAAATGCAAATCAAAACCACAATAAGATACCACTTCATACCCACTAGGCTGGCTATAATCAAAAAGACAGATAAGAACAACTGTTGGTGAGCATGTGGTAAAATTGGAATCAGTGCTTGATGAAACACTGCTGCTGGGAATGTAAATTATGTGGACGCTGTGGAAAACAGTCTGGCAGTTTCTCAAAAGGTTAAGCTAGAGTTACTATATAACCCAGAACTTCCTCTCCTAGTTGCATATTCAGAAGAAATGGGAACATATATCCACACAAAAACTTGTACATGAATGTTCATAGCAACATATTCACAAAAGTCAAAAAGTGGACACAATCTAAATGTTCATCAACTGACGACTGGGTACATACACTGGGGTCTGTCCATACAATGGAATATTATTTGGCAATATCAAGGAGAGAAGTCCTGATGCACACTGCAACATGGATGAACGTGAGTACCTTATGCTAATGGAAAGAAGCCCATCACAAAGGCACATATATTCTATGATCCCATTCATATGAAATTTCCAGAGCAGGTGAATCTATAGAGACAAAAAGTAGATTAGTGACTGAAAATGGGAGTGACAGCAAAGGGGTTTAGGATTTCCTTTTGGAGACACGAAAATGTTCTAAAATTGATTTTAGGTGATGGTTGTGCAATATTTTGAATATAATAAAAACCACTAAATTGAACACTTGAAATCGATGAATTGCATAGTACATGAATTATATCCTAATAAAGCTGTTTTTAAACATCAAGTGGAATCTAAACAGAATTGTTTGGAGACCTGACAAAATTTATTGAAATTAAAGAGTCCAACAGCAATTTCTCACATTTTTCAAGGAACTTATATTGTTACGTCATTCAGATCACGAAAACCATTGAAATCTTCCTAGTATTTCAGAAATGGATGTAAGTCTGTCCCCTTCATAAACTGATGCCCCTGAAAGTAGTTATCTTGTCTAATTCATCTCTATCAAATCCCTGAATCGAGAGGCCAGCCCTGAGAGTGGGATCTGATACTTGTATCGACCACATTGTGGCGCGTTGGCTTTGTAGCAGATCCTACTCTCGGGAAGCACATTGCTTTAACATTCTACCAGATGCAGGCAAACTAACCAGAGGGACTAGCCCTGGAATTGTTGTTGGACAGCTTCAGAGGAGGTTCAGCTTGATCTCTGGCTCTTGGTATTTTCTCCCCAAACTTGTCTGAAGGCAGAGAGAGTAGAAAAGGCTGACCTCAAAAGTTCTGAGCTCAAACTCTGATTTTTTTAATTATAATTACCCTAGGATACACTTGAGTGTCTATCATATCCTTCAGGCTAGAAATATAGGAGTAATGGGCATTCCTAGTGAGTTCTGAGTTTCCGGCCCATGGAAAATTTCCCTACCATGGATGGGACTCTACTTACCACCATGGTTTTGAGAAAGATTTCGTGATTACAAATTATACTTAATTACCAAAAGAACTACCTAGACCCTATATTACTAAAAGACAGAAGAATATTTGTTTGCTTAGACTTCCCTACCAAAGAGGAAAATTCCTCCCACAGAAGACTTATACTGAATGAAGACACCAGCCCAAATGCCTAAAGTTTTTTCAAGCGAGAGTCATTATACCAAACCTTAAGCTGAAATCAAGGCTGATGCATGCTATTCTACTCAAGATTGATTACTGCTGTAAAAATTAAAACACAATTGTTGAAGCATAACTTTCTCAGTTTGGTTTAGTTGCATAATGGTTTTCAAACAGTGTACTATAAACCGTTGTTTCATTTAATTACTCATTCAGCAAATATTACTCAAAAACCCCACTATATTATACGAAAACTAACTCAAAATGCATCATGGACTTAAATGTAAAACTATGAAACTTTTAGAAAAAGACATAAGAGAGAATCATAGGAACCTCGGGCTAGGCAAAGAGTTCTTAGACTTGCCACCAAAAGCACAACGCATAAGAAAAAACTTAATAAATCGGACTTCATCAAATTAAAACCTCTGTTCTACAAAAGAACCTGTTAAGAGGATGAAAAGACAAGCTACAGACTGGGAGAAAATATCTTCAAACCACGTATCTGACAAAGGACTAGAACCAAAAACTCTCAAAACTTAACAGTAAAAAATCAAACAATGCAATTAGACGAAAGACATGAAGAGACATTTCACCAAAGATAGCAGGTAAGCATATGAAAATGTGTTCAACGTAATTAGCCATTGGGGAAATGCAAACTAAAACGATGATTAGATATCAACATGCAGCTATCAGAATGGCTAAAATAAAATAAAAAATAGTGACCACACCACGTGCTGACGAGGATGCAGAGAAACTGAGTCATTCCTACATTGCTTGTGAGTATGTAAAATGGTACAGCTATTCTGGAAAACAGCTTGGCAGTTTCTTATAAAACTACCATTCAACAGTCATATGACCCAGCAATTGCACTGTTGGACATTTATTCCGGAGAAATTAAGACTTATGTTCACACAAAATACTGCACATGAATGTTCTTAATTGCTTTGTTCGTAATAGCCAAACAGTGAAAACAACACTCTTTCAACGAGTCAATAAACTGTGGGACAAACATACCATGAAATTCTGATCAGCAAAAAAATGAACTGACTGTTGATACATGCAGCAATTTGAATAAATCTCAAAGGAGTTATTTGAGTGAAAAAAATGCCAATTCCAAAATGAATTATCCTATTACTCCATTTATATAATAGTGTTGAAATTACAAAATTATAGAGGTGGGCAACAGTGGTTGCCAAGCCTAAGGGCCAGGCCAGGGCTGAGAGGCACAGGAGAGGAGACGGTAGATGTGGCTGCAGAAGAGCAACATGAGAGATCCTTGTGGCGAAGAAACTGTCCTATATCTTGACGTGGTGGTGGATATGCAAACCTACACATGTGCTAAAATTGCATAGAACTAGGTACACACACACACACACACACACACACACAGGAGTATAAGTAAAACTGGGAACATCTGCATAAAGGCAATGGATGGCATCAGTGTGAATATCCTGGTTGTGATATTGTGCTATGGTTCAGTGTGATTTGGGAAAGCTATAAAAGCATACTCAAGATCTCTCTTTATTATGTGAATCAACAATTATCTCAAAGTAAAAAGGGTAATTTAAAAAAAAAAAAACACTATGTGCCAGGCAATGGGTTAGGTTTTGGGGATACACCAGAAAAGGAATCAAGAAAGGACCCTACTCTCTTGAAAGTTATACTCTTGTGGAGGATATAGACAATAAATCAATCAAAAACAAATAAATATAACTTCAGAATAATTATTTCCATAGGAACAGTTAAAGGGAGTAATATAATGAAGAGAACTGACTTTGGAGAAGTGGATCAGACAGGTTGGTCAGAGAAGTGAAGAACCAGATTCAGAATTTATTTTGGAGGAAAAGCCAACAGTATTTGGCTGGGTGGCTGGGTGGGAAGGCAGTTGCATGTTTGTTTATTTGCTTTGATTTTAGTGGAATAACTGAATGGTGCCATTTCAGAAACTAAGGAAGACTAAAGCAGAGACACTTCCGGGGATAGGGCAAATCTGGAGTGCAGACTGGCTGTGTTAGGTTGTAGCAGCCTTATTCCACACCTTAGTGGATACGTGAGGTAGTTGCATGGCTACACGAGGCTAAAGTTCATGGAGAGCTCAAGGGTGAATAAACCAATATGGGATTTAGTCATGCACCAGCAGATAACATTTACAGTCATGGAATTGGATAATATGATAAAAAGGAATAAGTATAGATTTAGTGAAGATCTTAGGGACAAGCCATGGGTAATTTAAGATTTAGGAGAATGAGGATCGTATCCAGAAAAATAGGAGGAAAACCAGTAGAATTAAGCAAGCTAAAAGAAGAAGGTATATCAAGAAGGAATAAAAGATTGCCAGTATCAAATGTTTCTGAGAAATCAGGCAATATGAGGACAAAGAAGTAACCACTGGACTTGGCAATATGGGTGTCAGTGGAAACACTGGCAATGGTGGTTTCAGCAGAGTGGATGAGGAGAGAAGTTGAATTAAGGAGATAACATACAATACAGACAACATTTTAATAAGTTTTGCTGTGTGGGAAAGCAAAGCAAAAATAATGTTTTGGTATCTGGAGAGTGAGTCCCACCCTCCCACCCCACCCCCAACCCCACCCCGCACCCCTCAGGAGCAGGTGAGCAGGATATAGATCATTGGGCTTAACCAAGGATGGGATTCAATCAGTTAAGTACAACTGAGAGAGAAAACCAGGTAAGATACATAAGGGTATTTGCCAGATTATAGAATGCAGGCTTGGTTGGTAGAGAAGTGAAGATTCCAGGGAGCAGAGAGTTAAGGGGGAAAGAGTTTTAGAATTTATGAAGTGGCATTCTCAATGCAATAGTGACTGGAGTAAGTAAAAAAAATAAAGTAAAAGGATAGGAAGTGATGATCAGAGGGAGGGGAGCTTCAAACTGAGGTTTTAGAGGTGGTGTGCTGTTATTGGAAAAGGAATATGCATGGAGAGAGTGGCTGCAGTGTGGTGGAGGAAAAGATCATTGGTGGTGAGGAAATCAAGTCCCAAGATTCCAAATAGCTATGCCACTCACCATCCAGGTGGTATAGAGGCCCCATAATGATGACAAGAATAGGGAGGAGAGGAAGACAGTGGATCAGATCCTCAAGAATTATTAAATGAGAGGGAGGGAGCAAGGGAGGGGACAGTGAGTACAGCTTGGCTGGAAGGAGTCTGATCAGATTCCAGGAGCTTCCCAGAAGAAATGCACATTTGTTCCTGGAGGGTAAGAGAGAGCATAGCCTCCACTCAAATGTGTGTCTCAGAGAACACTTCAGAACAGTTTGGGAGCCTTGGGAAAATGGGTGGAAGTATGAGTTGTACAGAGTAATACGGAAATAAGAACTCAGAGGTGATGGATGTCTGGGAAGCTTGGGATTCCAGGGGCCACAGGGATGTGAGGTTGGATGAGAGTGGTCCCCAATTCTCCGTAAAGATGGAAGCAACCAATACAGACCATAGTCCAGAGTATCTAGGGGTCATCTACTGTGAGAGGTCTGAGCATGCTACCATGTTCTTATTAAAGGGTATTATTTGGTTTTCCCACAAGTGACTATGTGTACCATGATAGTAATTTTTCAGAGACATGGAGCTGAATGGGAAGTTTGATACTGGGAGGAGCAAAGTATTACCTTATATGCGTAAAGGTTTCTAGTATTTGGTGACGAAGACAACATTTAAGTTTGTCCACTTATCTCCAGTGTCTGGGGAGAGCCTGACACATGAGAAGAGTCTCAAGAGTGAACAGATGAATTAATTAACGAGAAAGATTGTGAGAGTACTGGAATATGTGAACCCTGTGCCTCAACAGAGGTTGGAGGAATAAAATCTTGTCATAAAGTCACCCAGTAGGGAAGGGCCACCAAGTATATGCTGGGGCAACTGTAGATGCTTTTATAGCCCAGTGAGATAGTGTGGTCTCCAGAAGTGTTGTAATTACTGTTGATTTGTTTGGTGATATTGTGAGTCATTGATCCCTCAAGTGTGCCCCACCTGCTAAAAAAAATTCCAATTTTCAAAAGTATGGTTCAAAGACAGAAAGCTTGAGATTTAATACGGTGTGTGACTTGTGATTAGAATAATCCTCCATTGATAATTCATATATTCAGCGTGAGATCCACTAACTGCAATCCACTTTCCATATGCCAAATATTTATTTCCTAGGGAAAACAAAATTTGTAATCCTACCTCTATCACTCTCCCGGTTATCTCCTATAATTTTTGTTACACAGCATTGAGCTCTCAAAACAAACTTAATTTTCAACACATGGAATAAAAAAAACTACCAGTCATTCTGATCTATTAGGAAGAAGGTAGGTTACACAAAATCAAATGGCAATGCATTGCTGCAGCTCTAAAAAAGAGCTGCTACTCTAGAGAATACCTCCTTCCTAAATGGCTATAAAGGCCCCACGCTCCAGAAAAGTCAGACGAAAAATTACCTCCCAGCTTGTGCATTTATTTTTATGGCTGCAGTTGATTGTTGCCTCCCACTCCTGCCTACAACATACCCCAGCTCCCGTCAATTCCCAGATCTAATCCTACACCAGTTTCCGAAGTCCCAACTGGGCCAGTTTGCTGAAATGACATGATACGGTCGGCTTTTGCCAGGCATCCAAGTCAAGAATTACAAAGTGAATGAGTCTATCTGTCTTTATAAGTGCATTGTGAACTTTATAGTTTAATATTAAACTTGCATCATAAAAAATGGCTCATAAATGGCTAATAAAAGCCTAGTTTACAGCTTATAAAGTGCATCAGTACTTTACACTGGTTTGCTTTGGAAGATTTATGTGCGAGCTCTTTGTCTCCTGGTTAAAGATTATTTCCCCCCAAAAAACCATTAAAAATAACTATTGAAAAATGGCTCTTTGGTTGAACTCTGTGTGGGACCAAATTTGAGGCATCCAAGAAATTCAAACCCAGTGTGCTGGTGCTTATGAATGTTATAGGAAATGCCTGGGGTTCCGGGCAGGCCCAGAGTGAGGGGCACTGGGAGTTTCCTTGAGAGGCATGGTAGGCAGTGACCTTGACGTCAAGTCATGTCTACACAACCCTTGCTACGAAATCTGGTGTTATCCTAGTCCTGAGGATACAAAGACCTTTGTGAAAACAGCAGAAAGGCCAATGTGCCCAGCCTTAAACCACAGAGAGTTGGTGGGCTTCTGCCAAGAACACTTAGAAACTCCTTGAATGAGTTTTGTGAGATGGCCTCGCTCGCTCCTCCTGCCTCCCTTCCTTTCTCCACTGCTTAATGCACTGGTGATATATGTGACTGCAATCTGCTCAGCCCTCCACCCTATTTCACTTTTTATTACCCATTGCACAGCTTTATCCAGGTTTATATACTTCATTATGTTCTCTGCTGTCACTTCTCTTATTTCATTTTTGATTTTTATTGTAACTCAGCGGCTGGCAGCTGTGTTGCCTCTGTCTCCCCTCCTGCCTCCCTGTGCCCCTCTACACTGCCAGAGACCAAAGCCTTTCATTATGCATTGACTTCTAATTCTTGAGACATCGGCAAGGAGGCAGCGTTGTGTGATGCAATGCCCTGGACATGGGGGGAGGAGCCTGAGTTCCTGCACTGATTTTGCCACCAGGTAGCTCTGATGCTTTGGGGCATTTAGTTAGCTTTTGAGCAGGTCAAATGTAAAAGGAAAGCGATAAAACTAAATGATCTTCAGGGTGCCAAACAATTTTCAGATGCTAGCTTATCTACAAAATGTGGGTATGGGCTTCTCCACTTCCCACCCAAAATTGTTATTAGGACGAAGTGAGATTACGGCAAAGATCTTCAAATACCATAACGCTCTTTCCAAGTCTACAATATTATGTTAATTATTAAAGGGTGATTTCAGCACCTTCCTTGTCAGCATATTATTTTCTTATATATCGAGACCAAGTAATCAAAAATTATGCCCCTCGCTTTTTTTATGGGAGCAGTCTCAAGCTTTCTCAAGACAGGCACTCAGTCATTCTTGCATTTACAAAACTAGGTGCCAGTGAGAGGAGATCAAAGAAATAAAGAGCACGGATTCCGCCTTCACTCAGCTAAGCAGACAAAGATCCAAGCTATTCAGAAGAAAGAGCTCATGACGGGGCAGAAGCAGTGCTTTGGGCCTTTTTGAAGGAGACAAGACTTAAGCTCATCTTGGAGGAAGAAATGGTCTTTTATAATTCTAAAGTAACACGGAATGGGTTTTAATTTTAGTAATTTGGAAAGTCAGGAGTTTCTCTTTAATGAACTGCTTCGTCTCTGCCAAATCTTGGTGTGTAGAGCTGCCTGGGCCCAGCAGGGAACAACGATCCAGGACCTGCTGCATCTTCATTTCAAAACATGAAGGAAAGCCAAAGCCTTAATTATTGATTGTAGCAAATACAAAATTAGAGTGCTACATGAGTTGCATTCTTTGTCCTCTTTGATTTGAGGAACTTCTTTTCCCCGCAAAAGAACATGGGGCTTAAATAAAAGCTTCATGACATCAGCCCCCTGACAATGGTCAAAAGGAAAAGACCT
Organism: Equus quagga; assembly: GCF_021613505.1. Lineage (NCBI taxonomy): Eukaryota > Metazoa > Chordata > Mammalia > Perissodactyla > Equidae > Equus > Equus quagga. The sequence continues at coordinate 27,908,530 of NC_060273.1, read as the reverse complement.
TGATCCAAGGTCAGTTCTTTCCCTGGGATTCACTGACCTGAATCTTAGCAGAGAGAGTGCTTTTAACTGATGATAGTAAAGCTGGAAAGATGAGGTGAGATAGAGAGAGGGCTCTGGTGGCCTGGAGCACCGTATCTGGATGTTGTAGTTATTCTCCAGCCATTCCAGACTATAGGAGCAAGCAACTTCTCCGTTTCACTCCAGCCAGGCACACTGGCTTTCTGGTACTTGCGATCAAAAACATTCGCTTTAAGATGTCATTGTGTCACAGCTCTTCAGAAGCAAGCCTCAATCTACACTTCCCAACTCATTTCTGACCAGTCCTTTACCTGCCACGTAAACTCTCATCGTGGAGAGTCCCCGTGGTTTCCCCAGGCCCACCATGCCTGTTCACAGCTCCACAGGTTTGCATGTTCTTTTTCCTCTCTCTGGTCCATTCTCCCCTGATCTGGAAACCTTCAATTCTTCCCTCAAGGTTCTGCTCAAACACTATGGCCACTCTGAAACCTCCCACTATGCTGTAAACCACTGTTTATTTGCACTGAACACACAATTGTTTAAGTCCCCAGTGGATACTGTCAACATGATTAGCACTGAGTTGGACCCAGTGGGGAATGCAGAAATCCACAGGGCCAACAAACCTTGCTTCTGCCATCAAAGAGTTAATCATCTACTGGAGGGGTAAGATTAATTCCACGAAACAATATGAGAAAATGTACAATCAAGCCCCAATTTGGGCAGTACAGATTTTAAATGCCAAAGGAGTTGAGAGAAGGAGAATATCCATCACAGCTGATTCTGCAGAAATTCCAACTCGTGGCTCACACGTCTACAGCAGCTGAAAATAGTGCTCTCACCAATTGGACTTCCACCAGCAAATGACTGAAATTTTCTCCCCATCAAGGGTAAAGGGAAAAACAAGCAGGGAGGGAGAAGAACTTAGGGGATTATAAACATCTTCACCCAGGAGAGGAAACAGAGTAGTAATGCAAAGGAGGTTGTCAAAATGTGCTTCACCTCTTTCACCAAGCAATTCCGCTTCTGGGTGTTCATCCTAGAGAAATATTCTGAATGCACAAAGAGTCAGCAGTGTTAGTAATGGAGAAAAATTGCAAACGAGTTCATCAGTAGGAAACTGATTGAACACATTCTGTTATAGCTGTACTGCAGAATCCTATTGCAGTCATTAAAAGAGAATGGTCTGTTTCTTTATGTACTGTCATGGAAAGACCATCAAAATCTATTATTAAACAGAAAAAACAGCAAGTTGTAGAAATATCACTATAGTATGATTGCATTCACATAAAACACAGAGGCAGAAAATACTGTTTCTCTGTACAATCATTCACCCGTTCATTCACCCATTCATTCATTCATTCATTCATTTATTCAACAATTATCTATTGGGCCCCTATTATATGCCAAGCAATGTTCTGAGTGTTAGAGAATCCACAGTGAACAAAATAGCAAAAGTCCTTACCCTCCCAGAGTTTCCATTATAGTGGGACAAGACGTGAAGCAAATAAGTAAGGAAGCTATGCCATATATCAGATGACAACGAGAGGCATAGAGAAAAATAAGGCAGTGGAAGGGGGAAAGCAGTTCCCGCAGAGGGGATATTGCTATTTGAATAAGGTGGCAGAGAGAGCAGAGACCTGAAGGGGGTGAGGGTGGTGTGGATATCTGGGAGGAGAGCATTCTAGGCAAAGGGTACAGTGCCCAGGGTACTGTGCCTGGGATGGGCAGAGTGAGTAACAAGGGGAGCAGAAGGATGTCTGACAGAGAGGTAGTGGGGGCCACTTCATGCAGAGCTTGGAGGACATTCTGAAGACTCCAGGTTTCACCCCAAATGAGATAACCAGCCCCTGGAGTGTTGGGCAGAGACCTGATATGATCTGAGTTCTGTTTCACCGGGGCCGCTCTGGCTGCTGTGCTGAGAACAGATTGTTGGAGAGCAGGAGTGGAAGCAGGGAGACCAATAGAACGATCCAGCATGGAACGCTGGTGACTTGGACCAGGATGAGAGCAAGGGAACTGGGGAGTACTGACTGAGTTCTGGCTGCATTTTGGAGGTAGAGCCAATGGGATTTAGAAATGGAGCGAGTGTGGTACGTGTAAAAACAGATTGTTTTCTTTTTTTCCAAGGCAAATGAAAGAATGCGTGGCCATTAGCTGAGATCGGAAATCTATGGGAGAAACAGGTCTAGGGGAGAGTGTGTGTATATTAAATGAGAACCTGAGTACGCAGATAGTTTACATGTGTTTTCCCTATACTCCCTTCGTCTCTGTTCCTCTTACCCCAAACTCTAGCTATGCTCTGTAATCCCTAGAGCCAGGGATTTGAGTAGGGCAAAAAGAGAAGTAGCCTGCAGTCCAGGATACCTTCTCATTGAGTAAAAGACTTGTCAAAGCTCTTTGAGAAAATGGCGTGGGGTTTTTGAGCAGGGGAACAAGAAAAGTCACTTGAGGGTAAAGAGCTAGAGAAAGGACACTTCCCGCAAGCTGAGTGGGAAGGGAGCAGGCTGGGGTTTCAGGATTGGGAACCAGGTCCAGTCTCTGGCAGTCCTGCTGGGGATGAAGCAGACTCTTAGAGAGGCAGCAGGGTGGACTGGTCCTCAGGCTCTGGGTCTGCAGACTTTGCAGAATTTCCATCCCTGAGCAGAGGAGGGGGCAGCAGAGAGAGTCATAATTTAGGAAGGCTATGAGGCCAGGGACAAGGGACATCTGAGGAATAAACTCTGGGGACCAGTGACCAAAATCTCACGGGAACTACACAAGACCCATCATTTGGCCCAATGCAATGGCGGGGCACCAAGGTGTCTGCAATTAAATTTCCTGCCAGCTCGACTGAGCGAGGCTTGGAATCAAATATTACACTGAGTTATGAAAAACGAAAAACATGGTATTTCTTGAACATCTGAATTTGTGTGGTTAGATCCATGTCCACCAGACAGGAAAAAGCGTATCAAGTGGTCTAAACGAGCACGGTTCAAACTGCTTTACTCCACGAGTTCTCTGTCGTTTGATTATTTCCCCACAAATACGTCTGTGGCATGCTTGTATAATTAGTATTATTTTTTATCTTCACCTCATTTTGAAGCACAGCTGTTGAGAAATCCTGGTAAAGACCCCTTTTTCATCCAGTAGTAATCCTTTCATCACCACATTTTGCTGTACAGACAGATTTTTATCCTGTGCAATAATAAAAGATTTCTCAAGGAAAGGAATATAAATTCATTTTTCTTGTAAATAAAACTACTTTTTAAATATACCAGGTAAAATAACTCAATAAAGAAAGTTCACTAAAGTCACTTATCAAGTGAACATCATCCTGTGCACTCACACCCCCAAGAAATCTGACTTCAAAGATCCACGTGCCTGGTATAGCTGATGGCATTTAAATACACCATGCTTCCAGATGTATAAATCTGTCTCCACAATAGCTCTCTTGTAACGTCATCATGGCCCGGAGACTAAAAATCTTGAATGGGAGGGAAAGATGTACAGTTTGATTGGGGAGAGTGGCTGCAGGAGTGAGATCAATGGTATATGAGTCACTTCAAGGAAGGAGGGACTGCCTCCCGGCAGCTACCTTATTGAGGAAAGGCAGGAATCTGTGATCTCCGCAGGCCTTTCAAAGAGAGAGTGATCAATAAACACAGCCTCACAGTGTCCTCATAGAAGACTTGATAGTCCTCAACATGCCCAGTAGGCCCAGGGAGTCCTCCCAGGCTCACAGACCCATGTACAACAGGAATTGAAGTATGAAGGGCTGCAATCCGCCAAGACACCTGGGCCCCCATCAGCACAATGAGCCCGACTTGTGGCCAACCTCCCTTGGCTTCTGTGATAAGTCTTAGATCTGCAACCTGTCCAGGCTCAGGAAACCACGTGAGCCCTAATCTGAGAAGCTGCTTTGTGCCTGAGTTGACCCTGCTCAAGTTTTCCTAAGGGAAACCTTTCAAGTCGCTCCAAAGAATACAAGACCAGGTGTTGTGTACACCTGCCTGTCTTATCTTTGGGGGATCTGCCTCCTTCCCTGTTTTCCACAAGGCCCTTCTATGAGGAACTCTGATCCCCTGAGTCTCAGCACCAAAGAGATTAGCCCTTCCGAAAATAAGAAGCAGACCAGTGTCCCCCACTGTGGCTACCGAGGTGCACCCACCACTGTGGGTCCCACAGCATCCTTCCTCTCCATGCCCCCCCACCAACAAACCCGTTCCCCATGTTTAGACCATTCAAGCACAGAGTGATCAATAACTTCAGCCTCATCGAGTCTTCGTATCACACCTGCCTCCAGGATCAGCTGCATAACTTGTGGGGCCCAGTGCAAAATGAAAGTGTGGGACCCTTATTTGAAAATTATTAAGAATTGAATATAAATCAAAAATTGTTAATAATTTTAAGACACTGTCAGCAGATCATTAAAGCAAGCAGGAGCCATTTCTGGGTGCTGTGAGACTGCACAAGTCACACGTCCATGAAGCCGGCCCCAACTATCCCATCTATCTAAGGGCCAAGGCCAAATCCTGATTTGTAATGGGATGGCAATGCTTTCCTGAGGTTTCTTTCAAAGGACAGTGGGCCCTGGGCCAGATGAGAGGAGAACCACCTGGGTACACCCAGGATGCAAAGGGTCCTGAGTAGACTGACAGGGTCGTTCATCCTGGAGGTATGCTGTATGTAGGAAGAGAGAAAGACAAACTGCTAGGAGGGGAACTTTCCAGGTCACAAGGGAAAAAAAATCACTTAGGGAGTCATTTTAGGAGGTTAAGGCGGAAGGCAAGGGAGGGGGATTTTTGAGGACCTAGAGTAAGCATTGGCCTTACTGAAACTCCCCATCAGCTGGAGAAAGCAAATTCCTTATTATATGGCTGAGAAAACTGAGGCTCGAACAAAAGAAGAAATTTGCTTAAAGTTATGCGAGTAGTAAGTCATGAACAAATGAAGAGTTCCTGTCTTTGTCTGAAGGACACCACTTTGTGACAACTTCCTTCTCTCTAACAACCTTAAATCCTTAAATTTGAATGTCCCCAGTGAACAAATAATAATAACACGGACCACTCAGTGCATTTAAACTGTTCTTATGTACCAGACACAGTGCTGAGGACTTTTGCCTGTGTTTTACATTTAAACCGCCCCCAAACACTGAGACGTGGGCCCTATTGTTTTCCTCATTTTGCAGTCGAGAAAACCAAGTGACAGAGAGATCAAGAAAATCGCCCATAACTCACATTTCCAGTAAAGGCCAGCCGCGTTTGCAATCCTGAAAGCGCGGTCTCCAAGACCGTTAGCCACTGAACGCTTCCGCTTTGTTTACCTGCGAGGCAAACATTTCCAGTCCAGGTCAGTACCTGGGAGAAGGTAAACGTGGGTGAGATGAGCTTTCTTTAAAACCGTGCCTCTGAAAGGGGATGAAGAGTCCACATCATAGGCAGTTACAAAATGTGATGTTCCGAATGTACAGAACTTCTAAAGAGTATTTGCACTGCGAGTTTGGATCTGCGTTAAAAATAAACATCATCAAAAGGTAACATGGTAAGAGCTAAAAGTTTGTTAAAAGAAGCAGCATTAAAAAAATCTAAAATATGCAAGAGAGCTGGTCCAGGAAACATCACCTGCTGTCGCTGGATCTCTGGAGTTTATTTCTCCACTGGTTAAATGAGCTTAACCGGAGGAAGTAATTTCTAAAGGCCTAATTAAGCTCTATGATTTTTAGAATTTCTGTTATCTACTGAAGTCTCATAAAACTTGCAATATTGCTTATTCCTTTGTTTGTTTATTTGTTTGTTCCCTTATTTGGTTGGTTGGATTCAAAGGCCTTTGGGTTTACTTTCCTGCGAAATTTCTATAATCAACTATTACCAGTAAATAAAGACCTCCACCAACTGAAACGCTGGAGGACAGGTAATGCATAATGCACCCTATGACTGGGCTGTAGAACCAAAACTCTAAGGACCTGGAAGTCTCATTTCTCTCCTAACTAACGGTTGTTATAACGATGTCACTCCATCTACCAAGAGCCTTTAAACCAAGCAGACCCGTCATCAGGGCCAAGACTCAGAAAAGAGCCGTGGACATCCCAGCACAGCTCTAGCCCAACATCTGCCCTCAGACAGCAAGGTCCTTCCCTTGCTCTTTGCATCCCTCTCCCTCCCCGAGCTGTTTCTGTCTTCTGAACTTCTTGGCCCAGTAACACTTCCCCAGGCCCTCACTTGCCATTGGTCCTGAGCACACGGTAGGCCTCTATTTTTCTGACCCTCAGAATTGTTTCTTGTGCACAATTTCCATTTGTCCTCTTGGCTTCATCTCTTCCTGGCCACTCTAAGGAGCCTCACCCACCCACTCAACTTTAATCCCCCAGGGCCTCAGAGTGTCTGACCTGGCTCATTGCAAGAGAGGTGTGGAGTTACTGGACAATAGGAGGACTTGGTCTCATTTCTTAACTTTGCTTTAGTTTCCTTATAGAAAATTGGAGATCATAATACATCATGCGAGTTTGTTTTAAAGATCAAATCTCTAAAATTTACAACTCAGGACTAAAATCACTGATTGACAGCAGTGAAGAAGAGAAAGAGAGGTGAGGAGAAGGAAGGAGAGAACTCAGGCGATAAACTCTAAAAATTAGCATACATCCAGAAAGTTACTCTCTTACCACGGGTACAAAATGCAGCAGCTGAGCTTAGTTAAATTCACTGAAATTTGAGATCAGTCATTTTACAAAAAAGGATTTTGATGAAATTAATTCAATCTGCAATTCTGGTTTTTAAGCAGCAATAATGATTCCCTTGGCTAAAATGTTGGGCTTTTAGAAGGGGAGGGAAACTGTATCATTACCAAGTGGGGTATCCCCCAAGAGTCTGACTTAGATCTGTAGCTGAGCCAACACATCTGGCAATTTCAAAAATTGAAATTGATCTTTAACAAATATAGACACAAATGTGGAGAACATAAAATCGCTCTTCAGAATGAGGCTTAATGGGCTACATTGCCTTTCAGAAACATTTTCTAATGAGTCTTCGGACACAAAGTGATTCCAATTTGTAATGCATTTGAGGCAAAACCAAGGGGAGAAATTACATTTGCTTTTCTCCACTGGGTTGTTAAGGGCCCCAGATTCACAAGACTCCAACACTCAACCGTGGGCAACGCTCTTCATGTTCAATCCCCTACTTTGTTGGGCTGGCACTGGGAAGGCCCAAGCACAACGGAGCCCTACAGAACCTTAGACCAACAATCCACAGACATAGCCCAGGCAGCAAACAGTGAGAGAGCCCCTCTGTGCCAGGCTTCGTGCTAAGCACTGAGTGGAGAGAGAAGAGGAGAAAACAACACAGAGATGAAAAAGAAATAGAACTCATGGGCCAGGAGTGTGTGGTACACCCAAGCCTTCTAGAACCTGGGTCTCCATTCTCCCAAGTTCTTTGGAGGATTGGCCTTTGAGAAGCAGGCCTCTGACCTTGGAAGCTTCATTCTCCCTCCTACACCCCCGCAGATGCTCTGACTATCAATATGTCCCCCAGGATATTTATTGAGTTTCTCAGAGATACCTGTTCCCTGACATGTCACATCCTGTGCATTAGATTCGTGATTTGCTGATGCGCCTACTTGGTGCTAATGCCTTAATGTTTTACTGCTTTCCACATCTTGGCATCAATATAACCTGGGCAGAGCAGACTCTAAGCTTGCTATGTGGGCTTTGCCACAGGTCACCAGAATTTAGAGAGACCCAACATATGATAGAGAGATTTTAAAATTCTGGGCAAACTTTAAGTCTCTTTCTGTTTAGTTCTTCTGTTATTTCAACAGCTCTAGTTAGAAGCCCATGACTGGCCCCAGGCCAGGCACTGAAGTAGCCAATAGAGAGAGATTGAGCCAAAGAGCCTAGATCAAGGAAAAAGGGTTCCTGGAGCCTTGGGCATCTCTGTGAGTTCCAGAGGAGCACCCCCACCCTGTTTGGTACCTCTGAGCTGAGGGCTAGCCCACAGGAGTCCATTTTGCAAATTAGAAAAGGTATCTCTAAGGGCGGATAGAGCTCCAAACGTCCACAGCTCGGGGGGCCCTGGGTCTTTGGACTTCCTTAGTAGACACACAAGTATGCATCTTGGCAAGCAGAGCCTGGACTGAACTTCAGCATCACTCACCCCTCAGCCAGTGTCCTTGCACAGGTCACAACCTATTCAACTGTAAGCAGTGGCCCTGTTTCAGGGAATGGCTGTCGTTCTTGGCTCCTTCTTAGATTCTTTTCTGGGCATTTGCTCCTGCTAAGCCCGTTGACAGGGTGCCTCCGGCCTCCAAAATGACCTAGGCCTCTACTCATCAGTAACCCATTGCCTTCCCTGGGGTATGCCTCCCTAGACTTCCCTGCAACATTGTCATCCTTGGGCAAGCCCGCCATGCTGCCCTGCTTCTGGTCTCCTGAGATGCTAATTTTCAGGACTGTGGAAAGATTGTTAGTAATTGTTCATAACCGATACAGTAGAGTGGCCAAGAACCTTGCTCTGCAATCAGGCTATCTACATTGCAATTCGTTTTCTGCCCTTTCTTAGTTGTATAAGCTTGAGCAAGTTTCTTAAGCAACTTGTGCCTCAGTTACCTCCCCTAGCAAGTGAGGATAGTAATATTAACCTCACAGGATCGTCAGAGGGTTTACTAAGTTAGCACATGAAAAGCTCTTAGAGCAGTACCTGCACCATGCACTCTTTAGCATTTGTTAGATGCTAAACATTAACTATTAATATTTGTTTATCCATCAAAAGATGTTTTATTACAAGAGGTACTTACAGCCTAAACTGTCCTATTATGTGTCCCCAATATTCTTGTGTGGTTGAAAATTGTTCAAAATAAAGTTTTAGGAAGCCAAAAAATAATTCTAAATGAGGGCTATGGGTTAGCCCTTCCTACTTTGCCTTAGTGCTGAGAGTGGAGCCATGCATAAACAGGACCATATCACACATGTGTATGCAGCCACGCGCCACATAATGATGTTTCTGTCAATGACGGACTGCGTATACGACAGTGGTCCTAGAAGATTAGTACCATGCAGCCTAGGTGTGCAGTAGGCTGAACCATCAAGGTTTGTGTAAATATGCTATGATGCTCTTGTGACAACAAAATCACCTAACGATGCATTTCTTAGAACGTGTCTCCATTATTAAGCGGCGCATGACTGTATTTATGTACATATTACAGGTACATAATAGGACCGTATTTCATGTGTTATGGGAAAGCTCCTTTTAAACCCTTTGAGGCTCATTCTGCTTCTTTGTGAAATGAGCAGTAATTACATGAGACGATACATCTAGTGTGTCTACCAGTTCTTTCTCCTCTACTTTGCAGGTCTCTACACAAACTCTTGCTCTTCTGTCGCTCTCACCATCCCGCTTCCCTTCTTTCTCCCCCATCTCTCCCCAGAGAGCATCAGAGTAAAAGTAGAAGAAAAGAAATTCATGCATGATCCGCCTCCCAGAGAAGGCCAATAAAAATATTGTGCTGTATTTGCTATCTGGGGCAAGGCAGAGCTGCCTCCTCCGGACCCTGGTTTCGTGCCCTGTGTAATGGAGACAGAGAAGAACGTGAACACCAGCCAGAAGGGTTCTCCTGGGTTTTAAATGAGATTGTGCAGATCTGAGCGCCTGGCATTGCCTTCAATCAACACTGGTTCTTCTCTCTAGCTATGGTGCTGCTGAGAAGGCTGATCTCCATCACAGATATTTTTTCTAAAACTCAGCACACTTTGGCCTGTGTATAAACCTTTCCTGTTCGGTGTGATTTGTCTGCCCGGCATCTCTCCTCTGTCCTTCTCTACCACCCTGTGTTTTTCTGATGGTAAATCAATGGCACATTTTTCTTAAACAGCCTGCACTTGGTATTTTACTACCGACCACGAGGGCCCCCGCCTTTTAATTACTCCTGCTGAGCCCAGCATTATATGTAACACTAATGTTTCTGGGACTGCCAGCAATTAAAACCAAAAATAAATAACACATTACAAGCTGCAAACCCAGCTAGGCCTGGGTAATGCTACGGATGGACAGAAGGCTTTTGTTTTTAATTGCTCAAGTTTCTCCAGACCCTGCAGAACATAAACACCTGAGAAACAGCTGTTTGCCAGGGGATGGAGAAGAGGAGGCCTTGACTCCAGTCTCTTCTCTGATGTTCTTTTCCTTGCTGTGGGCCCCAGGGGACTGACTGACATTATTCTGCCTTGATGTTTCTCTCTGCAAAAGGGAGCTAGCTATTCAAGAACAAAGCCAACGTGTGCCCACACAGTGGCAAGCATGCGGTTCTCAGTGGTGCGCCGAATTGGAACAAGCTGTATTGATTTTTGCTGTTATTTTTGTTTTTCTAGCTTGAATAGAATACTGAAAGGACAGTTTTCATGAATACTTATCTTATTTCATCTATTGAATGTGTGAGTTTCATGCCAAAGACTGTCCATAACCAAGAAAAGCAATTATAAAATCAAATTGTTAAAGCTCTCTTTGAAGCTCAACTTGGACAATTAACTATTTTTCTTTCTTGCTAAAGGAAGTCCTTGTGTAGCACTCACATCAAAGGGCTGGCTGTGCTGCCAACAGCTGCCAGTTGTGGGATGCCAGAGTACAGGTTTGCCTGGAAGGACCCTGAGCCTCACCCAGCCTCTGCCCCTCACCACACTGAAGGAGCTCTGATTTTTTTGTACCTAATAGACATAAGATTAAAGGATTAAAGTGTCCTGACATTGTCAATGCATCTGACACATTTTGCAAAATTGTTCTTAGAAAGATAGCACCAGTAAAAAGTCTGTTTTACAGGGTCAGAAATGATTCTCCCTCTTAGTGCTGCTGGATGCCTCCTTAATGGTTCCTCCCAGTTCCAAGAGCGTATGGACTCCAGGCCATTTCCTCTCTGCCCCAGCACTGAGCAGCCTGCTTGGTGTGCCTGAGAGCAGGAAGGTACGAGTTGCTGCCCATTAAGGCAGGGCTCGGCAGCTGCCTCCCCAGCAGATGGCTACATTGTGGTTGTGTCCCCCCCCAAGTCTTACTGCCTAGACTACTGAGAAATGCAAAACGTAAAATTCAAACACACAGGGGCAGATCCACATGCATTTTCCTTTAGCCGTGAGTGTTGACGGCTTTGCTACAGGCAAAGCATCTCTCTTAAAAGCAACAAATAATGAGCCTTGACAGCAGCAGCACGGAACTAACGCTGACTCATGAATGTCATCATTGTTCTTTCCTGAGATGGGCATTAGTCCATGTTCAGACCTAAGCCGGAATGTCTGCATAGAGAACAAAGCTGATTATCTCTACAACAGCTTTATTCTGGGCATGTTGCTAATGCAGGTAAACAAGTGCAAGACCAGGCCTCCTTTTGGGGGAAGAAACATCCAAGGATAAGAAGCCAAGATGGCCTACAATTACATTGTCCATTTGTTCCCATTGCTTCTTCTTGATGGTTCCCTTCAAAAGGATGGAGCCCGTGAATGGCTTTTCGTTCCCTGAGAAGTGCCAGCCTGCCTTATTCACAAAAGCTCAAGAATCATCATGTGTTGACTGCCAACAAGCCAAAAACGGTACTAGCTCTCTCCTTCAACTCCAAAGCTGCGTGCCCTTCCCCAGCACCTGTCAAGTCTGTAGGCACCAACTGCCCTGCCCTGGGAGAGGGCTGACAGAAAGGACAGGGGACATGCTGTAGGCAGCCCAGCTGTCTGACACAGCCCAGCTGGAAGCTCAGGCTCATTGCCTCTCCATCTCTTTTCAAGTCACATCCATCAACATCCTTTTTTCATCCTGTCAGATTCCTGGCCCCCACCTCCACCCCTGCCCACTCTTGGATTGGCCTGCTTTCCTTGAAAAAATGTTTTATTTCTCGCATTGATGGATATCTTGGCACTGCACCCTTGTTATACACTGGAGTAAACACAGTACCCATTTAACATGAGGGGTAATCATTTTTCTCTTGCAAATATGGAGTGTAGATGGTTTAGGTTCCTATCCACTGCTCCTGGTGCTGTTAGACATTTTGGCCTCTGAGAGAATTGTTAGAAAGGGCCAGAGGAGGACAGAAGAATTCCTCCAAAGATGGTGTGGGAGGTGTGTGACCCATTGTGGGAAATGAGGAGTCAAGATGTCATAATCTGGGGGAAGTTCAAACTCAGATACCTTCAGGAATGGACAGATAAGACAAAGGTGGAAAACTAGCCTTTGTAAAATAGGCTCTACCCAGAAGTGGAGAGTGCACAACCTTCCAAAGGGCATTGAAATTCAATTTGAAAAATAATTGCTATCCAGAAAAATCCATCCACAGATCCCTTTACGGAGGCTGCCATTTGCCGTCCCTGGATACTGGCAAGTATCTGGCTTAGAGTGTCAGACATCTGAGTGTTGATCCTCAGATTTACCACTTACTGGCCCCATCTGACTTTGGAAATATCACTTAACCTTCTGAGCATTTGTTTCCAAGTTTGCGATGGAAACTGTAGCTCGCAGCACTGTTGGGAGGTTACAGGAGCTCTTCCGTAATGAGCCCAGCACAATGCTTTTTTTTTTTTTTTGGCTCATAGAGGAGCAAATAAGCATTTGGTTCCTTTGCTCTGAGGTCTTCCAGAGACTTCACTTTCACGGGGCAGACAATAGTAGTTGAGGACTCTTCCCCCAACATGTCGGGCAAATGGACCTCTTATAAATGCATTGAGTTGTTGAAGTAGGTAATCTGGGAACATCCAGTCAGTGAAAGCGTCTTGTTGGTGTCTAATCTTCAGTGAAAAATTCCTTCTCAAGTAAGAGACCTTGGAAATAGATAGAAGCTCAGCAATATCATTCATTCATTCATTCACAAACTCTTATTAAGCATCTACCACGTGCAAGACACTGCGACTTCTGGTTTGCCCCTTCTGCATCCTTTAACTTCCAGCCCCAGAGCTTATTGCAGGCAGTTCAAATTGGTGTTCTGAATTCACTCAGCTCACAGAAGTACAATGAACATCTTTTCTTTATCCAGCCATAAATATTGATTAGTTGACTTTCTAAATCATCTAATTGCTAATTGCACATCTGTCTAGAAATGTCCTTTGTCCAATATTCCCTCAAAGCAGCTGCACAGGAACCTGAACTGTAATTTCCCTAACACATCCGTCAACGTTTACGCCCAGCTCTATGCCACCTACAGAAACGTACAAAGCACTTAAAGCCACAGCTGGTTTTCAGCACTCACACTGTAATTCGCCAATTACCTAGGCTTAAAAAATCCTTCCAGGGTGGACCAGGAATTATGCAAGCCACAGATATAACAGTGATTATATCTGGCGCTTCTGGGTGGCTCTTGCCTCAGCCATAGGAATTACTTTGCAAATACTAATTAGTTGCATTCATTCAGGGATGCCCCGTGTGGAATGTGGCAGCCATTGGAAACTGGAAGAGAAGCCCTGAGCCACTCTATCAATCAAACAGGAAGGTCAATGGCTCAGAGCCCAGCTTTATTCCACGTGGTGTACCAGAGAACAGAATGAGGCAACAGAGGTGGTTCTGGCAAAAGTTGTAGGTACCAAGGGAAAAAGAATGGAGTAATAAGGGTTCCCAAAATTCATAAAGAGGAGAGGAAATTGGAGCTATAACTAGAATCATAACTGAATCAACATCTCCCAACTGGACTGCCTACACCTGGTTTAGATTTGCCAGACCTCTTGACGTGAACACCAGGAAGTTCATTTCACTGATCTCCCACCTCTGGCCTCTCTCTTCTCCAAGTAAGCATCTTGGGATGTTTGCTTTGGGATGTAAACATTGGGAATCTCTAACTCCCTCTAACCCCACCCCTGCCAATGCCTTTAATGAAGGTCAGGCGAGCCCCAGCCTGCCGCCTCTTTTTGTAATAAAGTTTTATCGGCACGCAGCTGTTGCAACTCGTTTACGCAGGGTCTATGGCTGCTGCTGTGCGTCAACGGCAGCATTGTGTAGTTGTGACACAGATCATATGGACTGCAAAGCAGAAAAGATTTACTACCTCGCCCTTTAGAGGGAGAGTTTTCCAATCCCTGGTTCATGGCAGTTCTTTTAACATTTTTCCTCCAAAGCACTTCGAACCTAAAAGGGTGTTCATTGGCTTCTTACAAGTGCAAAAGTACTTTGAAGTCTCCTGGTTTCTCTCAAAATCATATGACTTTTGCACTACAATGTATCTATGTTTGTCTTAGTTGTCAAAATCATAACTATTTTGTTTTTCGAAAATCTGCAGGTAAAATTGATGTACAATGGTTATTTTGTGACCCAAAATAAGAAGGATGAGGGCCAGCCCGGTGGCACAGAGGTTAAGTTTGCATGTTCGGCTTTGGTGGTCCTGGGGTTCACCAGTTTGGATCCCGGGTGTGGACCTACGCACTGCTTGTCAAGCCATGCTGTATCAGGCATCCCGCATATAAAGTAGAGGAAGATGGGCACAGATGTTAGCTCAGGGCCAGTCTTCCTCAGCAAAAAGAGGATTGGCGGCAGATGTTAGCTCACGGCTGATCTTCCTCAGAAAAAAGAAAAGGAGGGATTCATGGATTAAATTCCAAACCCTTCAAGCTAGTATTTAGCTTGGGTCCAAAGTGTAGGCAACCTTGAAGTCAAATGGAACTTGCTTTGGTGAGGGCCCAGTTAGGAAAGCAGAGGCCACTCCAGGTAAGATAAAAATTTTACACAGGGGATCAATTACAAGGGGAATCAATTACAAAGGGGAGGGAAGAACTAAGACATCTGGAGGGGACAGTGAGACGACTAAGAGATTGGCACCTCAGAAAGCAGCCAACTTTCCTTATCACCACTACCCAGGGTTGGAGACAAAGGGAAGAGACAGGGTTCTAGAACCCCAGATCTGGGTCCATCCGACAGAAGCTGGAACCTCAGTGGTCCTGTGGTGGGGACAGAAGAGCTGGAGTGATGGAGGAGCCATAGTAGCTACCAAGGCCTCTCCTTCCCTCTGCCTTGCACTCTTCCACTGGGGCCTCCTACTGGCGCTCAGCCACCGGCCAGAAGCCAGGTGGTGGGACTGGAACTGTAGTTTTGTTGCAGGTTACAGACTGCTAGAAGGACAGGTAGTGGGTCTGAGAGCAAATAAGCAAATGGCTAGCACAGATGGCCATGTGGGGAGGCTGCCACCACTAGAAAGGGTCCATCCAAGTGGCCACCAAGAAGCCAAAAAGAGAGACAGAGCCTCAGTGAATTCGTTACAGTGCAGGATCTGGTCCTCAGTGTTCGGACCCAGAGCTGCCCTCTGACCACAAATTATTGACTCAAAGAAACATTCACTCCGAGGAAACTCATCTAAAAAGGTGACGCATAAAAACTCAGAGTAACCATCTAGCTGATGAGACATTTGAGCAGCCTGAACATTACTCCCCTGTATGAAAACTGTCATGACATCGAATCACCTGCAGACTTTCTGGAGCATGGATGCAGAACCAGGGGGTGCTTGTTTGATCATCAATACATTTTCAGACATCTGGTTTCCATAGGCTAAGTGATCATCTCCACAATAAGACTCTACATGCCATCAAAAACAGATCCATCTCATCTTCAGGTCGAGGTCCCTCTCCATGGAGCTGTGCCTACCTGAGCACAGCTCTTGTTTGCTCAGTGACTAACCCATCATATTTCCATGACTGGGTAATGGGCAACTCTTTCTTTAGATAGGCTAACACAATTGATCATGTCTTAAAATGGTCTGAGAGACATTCTGCCTCTTTGAGAAGACACTTCTCAGCTTTTATTCATTCCATCTTGCTGTTATGACTTAACTCTCAGAAGGCAGCCATTTACAGAATATCGGCACAGCAAGATGGGGGAGTGACATGAGATAGGTTTACTATCGCCCCTCACATGCCACATGCAGGCCCTCTCTACATTTTCTTCCTGTGTTTTTCCAGTCCTTGGCTGTAGAAGACAATCACAGTGTGCCGACTACATCCTACGCTTTCCCACCCGTAGGCATTTGCTGATCTGCTTTCCCTAAAGGAATGCCCATTCCCAAGCTTCCTCCAGTACTCAAGGCCCAACTTGGTGGCCATCTTTCATCAGTCTGTCCTGATCCCCAAGTCAAGCTAAGCTAATTGCCACTCCTCCAAGACCTCAGAGTGTCTTGTTTGAATCCTTCTTTATGTAAAATACTCTACCTTTATTATGCCCATGAGTCCGGTTTGACTTCCAAAATTACATATCTAAAGGACAGGAACCGTGTCTTCCCCATCTCTGAATCCCTAACAGTGCTTGATACACAGTAGAAGCCAAATCATCTGATTGAATAACCCTGATAGATGATCTGGTTTCTCTCTGAAAACTTTCCCAGAAATCATCCTATTGCTAGATAGCTTTGATTTTTAGAATGTTCTTCCTTCTTTTGACCTAAAATCTTATCCTGTTCGTTCATTTGTCTTAGGTTATCCTCTGCTGTTCATGGGATAATTCTATTCCCTCTTCCACGTGACAGCTCTTTAGATATTTGAATAGAGGTATTAGGTTGTGCCTGAATCTCCATTTCTTTCAGCCACATCTTCTACACTTTGAGTTCTCTATAACACCTATCACGTTGGCTCTGTCTGATGAGTGTCCATTCCTAGGATCTACCCTCCACTTCCACTGGACTTTCCATTCAAATTATGCCTGACATTGAACATTATTTCTAGGTAGTCATATATGTTTAATTACTGCTATGTGCTCTTGGAAGTCATTTTAAATAACCTCCTTCTCCCACAGCCCCAACTCCCACCTGAGGTTTTCAACTCTTCTGAACAACTCAGGCTACCAGACCACTTTTTCCCAGACCAGGTCTAGATCACTGCATTCCTGGACTCAACTTACAGATGCCAGAGCTGGCCCCTCTGTTGGGGATTGAGCTGTCCATGCCCAGCCATCCTCTCAGTTACCACAAAGGTCTTAATTAATATTCAAAGTGCCTTAATATAAATGTGTTCAATCTTACAATAATCTTATAAAACCCAACCTTGAGACAATCCATCACAGAGAGAGAGAGATTGAGAGAGAAGGAGAGAGAGAGTAAGTCTCTCTCAGGTACCCAGCTGCCTGCGTGCCCAGGGCCAACCGCTCATTGAGGCCACCCTCAGCTCTCACCAGACGAGAGCAGTAGCCTACCTACAACCTCTTCTCCACACAGTATCTGCTGTGAGATTTTGAATGCAACTCTGGTCATAAGACTCTTCTACTTAAAACACTCCAGTGGCTCCCCTTTGTTATCTTTGGGACAAAGAGCAAAATTCCAAACATGGTCTTTGTGGTCTTCCATAGACCCTTTAGAAACCACTTAACTATCCCTTACTTCCCCTCCCCAGACTCAATCAAGCAAACCTCTCTATTACACAGTCTTGTAGTTCCATGTACCATCACCACATTCATATAATTTTACATTTACTTGTGTGACTCTGTGACTTATGTTTGTCTTTCTCTCTAGTGTAACCTCATGAGGCAGGAATGATGTGCATTTCTTCTCATCACCATAGCTTAGCATCAGGCACAGGACCTGATACAGAAAAAGTCCTCAACAGGGGGTTGGCCCCATGGCATAGTGGTTGAGTTGGCACACTCTGCTTCAGTGGCCCAGGTTTACAAGTTCGGATCCCAGTTACGGACACACACCACTTGTCAGCCATGCTGTGGCAGCAACCCACATACAAAATAGAGGAAGTTTGGCACAGATGTTACTTCATAGTTAATCTTCCTCAAGCAAAAGGAAAAAAAAAAGTGGAAGATTGGCAAAAGATGTTAGCTCAGGCTGAATCTTCCTTAGCAAAAAAACCCCAAAACTTCCTCAATAAAGTAGTTGTGAATGAAAAGAGAGAAGGATAGTATGGTAGGCTGAATAATGCCACCCCAAATGTTGCCCACGTCCTCATCCCCAGAGCCCATGAATGCTGCCTTCATGGCAAAAGGCACTCAAAGATATGGTTAAGGCCTGAGATGGGGAGATTCTCCTGGATTGTCCAGGTGAGTCTAATGTGATCACAAGGTCCTCTTGAGAGGGGGGCAAGAAGGTCAAAAGGAGAAGTAGGAGATGTGAGGACGGAAGCAAGAGGTTGGAGCAATTCAAGGAAAGAGACATAAGCCAAGGAATGCAGGAGGCCTCCAGAAACAAGAAAAGGCAAGGAAACAGATCCTCCCCTCAAGACTGCGGAAGGAACCAGCCTGCCAGCAGCTTGACTTTAGCCCAGTGAGACTGATTCAGACTAAGACCCTCTTTAACTGTAGGAGAAGAAATCTGTGTTGTTTTAAGCCACCGAATTTGTAGTAATTTGTTAGAGCAGCCATGGGAAACTAACACAGATGGGAAGAAGGAAGGGAAAGAAGACATTTCTCTCTCTATTTAACATTTGGAAAAAGGTAAGAAATACCTTACCAAAAGCACCTAAGAGATCTTTTCAGAAAGAACAAAGTTCACCTATCCGGGTAAGGATCGTTGTCCCTTAAAACAGGCCTTCGTACACGGGAACATACTGTGCCAGATTTCATCTGATTCTGTCAAGGACTCCCAGTCCCCGACCTGCCAGCCCTGACACTTTGCATGGCACGCTCCTCCCTGCTGTGGTGACACCTGCAAACTCAGCTTTCTCTGCTCCAGTGGCCTCTCTGCATCCTGCCAGACATTTGACCCTCCCCTTGCCCCATCTCCACCCGTGGTGACTCCTGCCTAAGCCCTGGCAACTCAAAGGGCATAAGCAGCCCCTGTGGCACCTGAACTGTCATTCATGAGTGGTGGGGGGACAACAGCTGGGCCTATGTCTTCTAGGTCCTTGTCCAGTGCTTTGTCCACCACGCACGATACCTCCCTGCCTCCAGGTCAGAAAGATCAGGATTCTTTGGGGCTCAATCTAGGGAGAAAAAAATCACCCTTACTAAAACATTGCCCATCGGGGAGACCCAACTGTATTTCCATCTAAAAATCCTGCTCAAATGTATTCCAGAGCTTGTCTTTTCTCCCTTACTGTAGGCCAAGGCTTGCCTGGCACGTGTCCTAATTTCTCTCTGCCTCAAAGCAGCCCCCTGACCAAAGGGGGCCGGTTTTCCTATTCAAAGAAGTGCAACCTCCCTGCCTCAGCAAATGACATGACATTTGCATAAAGGCTGAATTGAGATGCTCTGGAGCAGACGATGCATTCAGAAAGCCCCTTGCTCTGTTCCTGTCCGTCAGCCTCGCTGGAGATCATCTGCCCCATGCCTCTGTTTCCGCACAGCCGGCCTCAGCGCCAGCGCAGGGAGGCAGGAATTGGGCCAGCTGCCTGATGACTTTAATGTTAAAATGTGTTGAACATTCACAGGCCACAGAACTCTGCTAAGTGAACCAAATGGGTCTCCCTGAAGCCATATGCTCACTCCATCACATCCCAGCTGCAGCCCTCCTGCAAACAGGGAGCAGACTTGATGGGGATGATTTGGGATTTTTTTTTCCCTTCCTGTTGAACTGCTAATACCAGATGCTGATGTCACAATCTGAGAACTGGCAAAGAAGAGTCAGCAGCAAGCAGAGCATCCCCAGAGAGCAAGAATCTACTCTTTCCTAACAAGCAATTTTTACAGGCATCTTTAGACTTTTGCATCCCCTGTGCATACTTAAAAGATGAGATCATTACTGAGCGATTAGGAACTGTGGCAGAGACTGACTAGCTCTTCACCAAAACGCTTTCTTCCTTCTAGCAGAGCTAGAGCACATTTGTCAGCCTCCCTGGCAGTAACATGTGGACAATGACTGAGTTTTGACCAATGGGATAGACTATGTGCCACTTCCATGAAAATGGAGTCTTCTATGATCTAGGGTGACAAACATCCCAATTTGCCCAGGACTGTCCCAGCTTTAATACTGAAAGTCCTGCATCCTGAGAAATCTTTCAGACTGTGACACACCAGAATGGTGGGTCATCCTAGTGGTCTTCCCCACCCGCACTATGACCTACCAGCTGTGTACAGAGGCTCCTAGGCCCAAGGTTATGGTTCTCAAACTTCAGCCTGCATCAGCATCACCTGAAGGGCTTGTCAAAACAGATTGCTGGGTCCCTGCCCCACAATTTCTGATCCAGTGGATCTGGGGTGGGGCCCAGGAATTTACATTTCTAACAAGTTCTCCAGTGCAACTGGTGCTGCTGGACCAGGGATCACACTTTGAGAACCCTGCCCTAGGGGTTCTCAAACTTTGCTACATATTAAAGTTACCTAGGGAGTTAAAAAAAAAAATCCATCACCTAAGCTGCTCCCCAGATCAATCACATCAGAATCTCCAAGAGTGAGTCCTAGTCAGCAGCAAATATTAAAGCTCTCCAGGTCATTCCTATTTGCAGCCAGGTTTGAGAACCCGTGCCCGAGATCAGTGTTTTCAAACATTAACATACCTGGAGAGATTATTAAAATATAGACTCTTATTCAGTCGGTCTGGGAAGGGGCCTGGGACTCTGCATTTTAACAAGTTCTTAGGTCATGATGGAGCTATTGTTCTGGGCAACCACGCTTGGAGAAGCAAGGCCTTCAACCAGTGGTTCTGAGACTTTACGTACGTCAGAATCACCTAGACCACAAAGGTTGGTGGGCTCCAACCCCAGAGTTTCTGAGGCATTTTAACAACTTTGCATTTTTTACAAAATTCCTTTTAATGAATTTGCATTTTTAATAATTTGCATTTTTTACATTCCCAAAGAAAGTTCTGGCTACTCTTACCAAAAGAGGAGAAAAGAGTGGATTCTGAGAGACAAACCACAAAGGTTCACTGCCTTGACACAGATCCAATCCATTTTAGGGAGGCGTTCACGCTCCTGAAGTGAACAGCAAACGCAGGATCCACCCGAAGTTCTCCTTTTGATGCTGGGAAGTGGTCACCATGACAGAAATCCATCCTGATCTCAATACTAACTATGCAGCTTCTGATAGAGGCCAAAGCAGACAAGGCTAGAAGCACCTCGTTGTCAATACTATTACTAGCACAAAAACAACAGGGACAACCATGGCTTGAACTGCTTCCGCCAGGACAGCTGTCACTACTGCTGGCTAACACGTCTAGTCTGTCTACATACCAGGCACTGTCATAGGCACTAACCATTTTGCCCTCACAACAGCACTAGGAGAGAGGCACGATTATCACCTTCACATTCCATCTGAGGAAACTGAGGCAGAGAGAAGACAAGCAATGTGGCCAAGTTCACAAAATGAGAACCAGGATTTGAAACCAGACAGTCTGACTCCAGTGTTCACTGACATAATTATCGCCCTGTACTGTCTCCCTCAGGGACCAGAAAAATACAATGACCTGAAAAGAAACATCCAGACATTATTATTTAAGATCATTATCAATAATATCCTTGACTCCTTCCCAAGTCTTAAACTTACGGTATTCACTAAGGATTTGTTTACAGAGAAAACATAAAACCACAAGAAAAAAGGGACATGAAATAGTCCACCAAAACCTGGAGGATCACTGAAGATTCCCAAGTGTCTGCTCCATAGAAAAAGCCTTGGAAAACTGCAAGCAAAATGTCTCCAGCCCCCATCCTATAGGTACATCATGCTGAGAGCAAATCAGAAGCATTTTCCAACCCATGACGTTGGACAAGTCATTTAACCTCACTTAGCTTCAGTCTTCTCGTCTGGGGAGGCGGGGCCAAGAACAGAAGTTGCCTCCTAGGATTGTGGTGAGAAGTAGACAAGGTTCTACACATCAAGTACTTAGTTTAGTGTCTGCCCTGTAGTAATTATTAAAGGAGTGTTAACTATTATGAGGTACTATTATCAGTAGTTTTTAAATACCTACTTTTTAGGATTCTTATGAGGGTTAGAAGTAATGTACATGCCATGCCTGTCACTAAATAAACATAAATGCTAGCTGTAATGAATATCCCCGCCATGGGCTGCGTCGTGCTACCTTTAAATGAATCAGTGTTTATGGAACACTTATCCTGTCTCCAGGATTCACTCACTCATTCAACAATTATTATTGAGACGGGGTCACATTTGGCATATGTTTCGAAGGTGGAGCCAACAGAATACATGGATGGATCAGATACGAGCTGTGAAAGAAAGAGAGAAGTCAAAGTTGATCATGAGCACACAGTCCTATTCACTACTGTGGGAGCAAAAGAAGCAAGGATAGAAAAAGAGGGACGTGAAAGTGGAGACACAAAGTACAGATCAGGAGGACATCTGTGGGTGAGAAGGCACTTAGAGGGCAATGGGCAGCCGTTGAAAGGCTAAGAGCAGAGGAGTGCTGACTTGAAGATGAGACTGAGTGCAGTGGAACCAGTAGAAATTCTTCATAACATAATAGCTTGGGTGAAACATAATGGGGCCTGAATTAAGGTACGCACAGTAGGAATGGATGGGAGGAGAGACACGTGGATGAAGAGGTGGTGTGTTGGTGTGACTCGTTGGATGCTTGAATGTAAAAGGTGAGGGAACAGATGAATCCAGATGGAGTCCCAGGTTTCTGGCTTGGTAGCTGTGGCAGAGATTGCTCATTACCAACCCTTCCTTCTCTTCTTCTTCCTTTACATCAGAAAACCAGCTACTTTGTGCTCATCTTTAAAAAAATACATTTCCCAGAATTTCTTCCAGATAAAGGTAACCATAAGACACCATTCTAGCCAATGGGATACAATCATCCCTGGGTATCCACAGCCATTTGTTCCAGGACCCCCCAGGGATGCCAAAATCTGCAGATGCTCAAGCCCGTTATATAAAATGATGAGATATTTGCATATAACTTATGCATATCTTCCCCTATACTTTAAATCATCTCTAGATCACTTATAATACTTCATACAATGTAAATTCTAGGTAAATAGTTGTTATACTGTATTGTTTAGAAAATAATGACAAGATAATAGCAGTAAAATAATGACAGCTGGTTGAATCTGCAGGTGCGGAACCAGGGGATAAGGAGGGCCAACTGTATAAGTGTTGAATGGAAAAAACTTTCTGGAAAGCTCCTTAGAGTGGCTGGCTCAGCTAGAACACACCATCTCATCTCGCCCTTTTCCTTTCTTCCTTCCTGGAACATGGCCAGGAAAGTAGGTTGGGAGGGGGCATGCAGGGGCCGTATTGAAACAATGGAGGAAATCACATTCAAAAGACAGCTACGCAAAAATACTAGGTTCCTGATGATCCTGTCAACCATGGTGCTGACCCTGGATAGCTGAAGTGGCTGCTGAAGGGGAGGTTGTGGGAAGAGCTAACAACATAATTTTCATAACAAAAAGCACCATGTTATTCTGGTCTCGGGTAGAGCAGAGAGTATTATTTTCTTTTGGCTTTTCACCATTTGCCACAGAATAGAACCATAGAATTTAGGGTTTGGCAATTTTCACTTTTAAGTCACTCTTGTCTGTCAAAGGGAAATCAAATGATGCAGAACTGCCTCTAGTCATTAATACATCAGTCGAGAATGAAAATCCTCTGAGGTTGCGGCGTAGTCGGGCTTCCAAATCTGCCTTCACCCATCCTGAGACTGCACTGAGCAGTCTTAATTCATGTCCGTACATCAATTTACAAGTTACTTAGCACTTTTTACATACATTTCACCACAGCCGCCCCTTCCAAGGATATCTATGGGTCTATTTCTATCAGGCAAGGTTTAGAAAGGAAAAGACGTTTCACTCTTGGCTTCTAATGGAATGAAGTTAGAATATGTCCCATCCCACAGAAGCCAGGATGGTTCCCCTCCATGAAGTGCCCTCATGATGTGGCGTCCTGACCTTGTTTAATATACTACCATCCAGGACTTCGCCTCTGCCCTGCTTCCTCACCATCTAAAAACGTGATACTGTTTGATCTTGTTGATCAAATCACTCTCGCAGGGGAAAACTCACGATGACCAAGCTTACAGGCCTGATGTCTTAAAGCAAATAGTGGGTTCTCAATTTACGGTGATAAAATGTGTAACCGTCACATAGAAAGAGCATTTGAGGAGCGTAGCATCAGAGGGAAAAGGATTCATCTGAGGGACTGAGAGCCTCATAATGAAGCAGGGTTGGCCTTACCAATGGGACCAAAACACTGGCAGTTGGGTTCACCACAACTTTCACATCCATCCCATGTTGATGGCACCCGTGTCTCCAGCACCAGAAACACCTGAAGACCTTTCCTAACAGTTCTCCCCCCTGAGGGGACCTACCTTTCCCTCAGGGATTCTCCTTATCGCCAAGGTCTTTCTTTGACTATGTGAATAGCTGGAATAAGGTGGCTGTCCTTTCTTACCGTCTCTTTCAGGTGACTTTGCAGTGTTCTGCTCTGATCTATTATGTATCCATATTGAAGCTTAACGCTCAGAAGGAGTCCTTATTTCTCTCGTTTCTCAGTTCTTAAGCAATGACTCACTTTAGACCCCAAGGACTGACAAGAGCAGTGAAACTAGACTGATTTCTGCCTGTGGCATAGGAGCCCTTCTCCTAACTTCATCATCTAATGTTACGTGTAGTACCTGTGAGACTTTGAATTCTGGGTCAAAGGGAAATTTTTCTGGCAGACCCCATAGAGCCCTTCTGCTTGTAAAGTAAGCCTCAATTTCCCTAGATAATGGCTTTCGGGCAGGATTTCTCCTGAATTCCAAGGCTGGCTGGGCATACTTATGCCTCTGGTGATAGGGGCCAGTGCACAGCTTGACTCATGTTTGAATCTTATCAGGCAATCGTTGGCATGGTAACAGAACAATTCCCCTAACTGGTGTCACTTCCTGTCGTTCAAGCCCTCTCTCTCCTCCCTAGCACAGCAGATTAATCATACTGTATTTGGACAGCTAAGTGGTGAGCCCACATATAAAAAGGGTTTTTTGGCACCAGAGCCGGGTTCCGAACACATTACTGATGAGATAGTCAGTTTCTCTGGCACTGGCATGATGAAAACAACTTGCTGTTGACATACAAGTCACCATATGCAAAAATATTTCATTCCAAGAGGCAATCTGCATGGGTGGATGTGGTGCTGAAAAACACAGTCAGAGGAAAGGAAACTACCGGCTCCTTCCTCCCTCTGAGCTGGCACTCATCTCCAAACAAATCACATCCAGTCAATCATCAACCCGTTTACCCCCAGCTGTCCAGGCCAAAACTGCCAAGGGGATCGCAGTAGCGTACCACTGCCTGCTCCCGACAAGTCCCACAACATGCTCTCTGCACCTCAACTGCAAACCAGCTGGTCGAACTAGTTGGGTTCTAAAGGTTCTTCCCATTCCTGTGTTCTGTTTTAATTGATGCTTTATCGATTACATACTCACAGCTCTTCAGGCACATAGGGATCAATTCACTTTATACTAAAGAAAAAAGCAGTAACTCATTTGGCCTACATTTGTGAGCATCCTCTACACATGAGACACACTGCACTCGCCGCGGGAGACTCAGTTACTGTGCAGGTGCTACTTTGAGTCTACCATTTTATCTTGGCGACTATTTGATGCAGTTGGAAGAAAAAGTCATTAAAATGACAAAGGTTTTATTTTCTCATTATTTTTTCTATGTTCTGTGCAGTCTAGTCCCTCTCATCTCACACTTCAGCTCCATCCCATTCCTATGGGTCTTACCAGCCCCTCAGAGCTGCCCCCAGACCCAGGGATGTGGTGGGAGAGGGAGGGGGCAAGGGGCGGGGTGAGAGTCAAGAATGGGCACACCTGGGGACTGTGGTATGTCAGCGATGGTTGGGGTTAGAGCCGGACTTCACTGCGGGATTTGAGGTCAAGTCCAGGCTTTGCCACTTACCAGCCTAGTGTCCTTGAGCTCTGCTGCCTTTGTGCAAAATGGGATTAAGAACAGATCTGCTTCTGGGTACGGATGTTAGCTCAGGGCCAGGCTTCCTCAGCAAAAAGAGGAGGACTGGCAATATGTAGCTCAGGGCTAATCTTCCTCAAAAAAAAAAAAGAGAACAGATCTGCCTCATAGGCCGATTGCACAATCAGGAGAAACAGAGTGATAATTCACACCAACACTCAGCACAGGGCCTAGAACAGAATAAGTGCTCAATTAAAATAAAGTGATTCATAATGTCAGGACGAGTGAGATTTAGAAGTTTGGCCCTCATCAAGGATGTCTATGTCCATTTACCAAGGGATATGCATCAAAACTAGTCACCTCAAAGGGCCCTGCCATCCCTGCTCTCACACCACTGGGGACAGCAAACGTGCCTGCCTGGCGATCACACGAAAACACCAAGTGGAAGGCAAAGACTCCATAAGCGCCGTTCGGAGGAGTGCCGCCCACACACAGAGGAGGCAGGGAGTGCTTCCATTCTGCAGGAATTACAGAGGGCTTTGCAGAGGTGGTGGCACCCAGAGTCAGGTAAATTTACATGGCAGAGGCTTGGGGAAGGGCGTGAGTACAGACAGGACATGTCTAGGGCAGTAAGGAAGGGGTTTACACTCTGTGTGGTATGTCTGCCCCCAGGCCCTGGAAGGGGTGGAAAGGGAGAGAGAGGGCCCAGTGCTTCCCTTTAGGATATGAGTTCTTACATGTCCCTTGTAAGGGTGGGAACCCAAAACGTGCAGTGTGGCGGATAAGGCTCTAGCACGAGGTTGCCTACATTTCCGTCTTGGATATGCCCATTACTAGCTGTGTGACCTCAGGCAAGTTATTTAACCTCTCATGCCTCAGTTTCCTCAGGTGCAAGATGAGGGTGATCATGCTGATAGTGCTGTTGTAGGGATTAGATGAGACAGTGCAACACAGTGCACAGCATGCACCCACTAAATGTGAGCCACGACAGCCATATACAATGACACGATGGTATAACACAACATAATAGCGTATAAAAATAGAGTGTAATATCCCCCAGGCTGGAAATGCACAGATGTCATGTGACTCCTACCAATTCTCTGAGCACTGCTTGTCACTTCGTCTGAAAATTCTTACACCAACACCAGGCCACTAGAACAAACTAGACAGTTAAGATGCGTTCAGATTAGACGTTCTTTTCAGCGATAAATAGCAGCAGCATTATAAAGAATAACAAATATCTCTGAAACTAATTTCAGCCTCTCGGTGGTGAACTCCAGAGAAACAAAAGTGGTGACAGAAATTGATGCTTGTTGAGCGCTTACCATGCACCGGGCACTGCTCTGAGAACTCCGAATGTATTCATTCATTCTTTCCATTCCCTCCACACGCCTAGGAGGTTGAGTTCTATTGCTACATGAATTTTAAAAAAGAGAAACTGAGGACTTCCTTCAAAGGGCTCGTTGCATCTGACCTGGACTGGCCCAGCATGAAATAAGAGCTCATTTTTCAAGTCAAGGAGGCTTCCACAGTATCCAGCCTGAATTGTGCTTTAGACCATAGACATGCCAAGTATGGGAATGGCTGACTGTCCCCATATCACCACCACCAAGAGAAACTACCGCCAGGCTGGGGCATCTGCCCAGGCAGATGCAACCAGAAGAGTCTGCCCAGCAGCTGGCAGGCATCGCTGGGTGGTGCCACTGCGCCTTCCTGATCGGAGACTGGGTGATCCCCTCTTCCTGGAAAAAATGGAAAGTCCGTGTCTCCCAAAGGGTCAGGATCACACTATCTTTCTCAATGCAGGCGAGGCTACAGGGCCGTCGTTCCAAGTGACTGTCAGCATCACCTCCCCCATGCTGAGGTCAGAAGCACCCTCACGGGGCTCCTGCAGGGAGGCTCCTCATGACAGATGGCAGGAGGGCTCAGATTTCCCAAGAGTTTGCACTCTCCTCACAGAAGCTCCTCCCCATTTCACCCCCAGCTCTCTCACCTGGTTTTGTTCGCTGTCCTCCCTATGGATCACAAACCCCAGTTTCCTTTCCAGAGACAGACAGACACAGACAGAGACAGAGAGAGAGAGGAATCATGGGCTGAAATTTTTTCACTAAAAGGCTTTGAGGCCTTCCATTTATTTATCCACCTCTCCTCCCAACTTCCTAATAATACTACTTTTATCACTTCCATACTTAAAGTTTTTAATTATTTGTCATCTGTAAGATAAGCTTAAATTTAAGGCCCTTCAAACTCTAACCCTAACCTACATATTCACACATATTTCTAGTGATCCCCCTTGGCCCTCTGTTCCAACCCAGCTGGTCTGCTCTGAGCTCACTGTCCTTTATCCTTGGGGCCCAGGCCCCTTCCTTGGTACATTCATTGGCATGATTCCTCCTGCTTCCAATGCCCTTGCCCCTCCTCTCTTCTCTTCTTTCTGGGACGTGCTCACGTCCAGCTTCCTTCATAAAGCCTGCTCAGACCACCACACAAGACCCCTCCCTTCCCTCGGGAGAATGTTGCCGCATGTGGTACTGGGCTGGCATGGACATGCTGCCCTTTTACTGCTAGTTGACATTTCACAAGTTTCTGAAAATTCGACAGTAAGGTATTTTATTGAGCATCTGCTAAGGACAAGATACCACGTTATCTCCACCCTGCAGAGATTTGAACACATCATCCCACCCTTCAAGGAGTTCATCATCTGATGAGGAAGATAAATAGACATGCAACCAAACTCAGCAGCTAACAGAATGAATTAAATGCCCTGTAGGTGTATGAGTAATGTGTACGTCAGTGAAGGGTACGGAATTCTGACAAATACCCCTCCAACGAGGCCCAAAATTCCCGCCAATCAACCAGTTGAGGCAATGCATCCCGAAGTCAACTGCAGAATCACCCCTGAGGTCTGTTCTATTAGTACAAACATTTTTTGTTTTTCATTAGAAGTTGTCCACTTGGAAGGCACGGGTATGTCTCCCCAGGGGAATTTGGTACAGGATGGCCCCATCCATATGGAGAAGGGAGGGTCAGAAAGATGGACATGACATGTGGAACTGGGTGGGCAGAGAAGCTGCACGAGGCACCATCCAGGAGGGAAAGAGGTGGCATCTGAGGCACCCATTTCACCACTTGGCCTGGGCTTGAGCAATCTGGTATCATCCCAGCGTGAGAGCTTCTACAGGGAGAGAGACAGGACGGGTGTTCAGGAGTCCAGAATCCCCAGCAAGACTCAAAAGGTAAGACAGGTGACAAAGGCCAGAGCAGCAAAAGCTGATGTCAGGGGTCAGAAAAGCCTTGAAGGTCAAGGCAGCAGGGTCTTAAACACAGTAGCTGGTGAGGGTCAGCACAGGAGCGCCAGCAGAAGCTGAATCCTCAGGGCCCTTCAGCCCTGACATGCATGGTCAGAGAGGCGAAATTTGCAGCCACAGTTTAGCAGATGGGCTGCAGGTCTTCTCCAGCATCTTCAAAGATCAGTTTCTATCCAAAACTGGCATCCAAACCCAGTCAACTCCAGACAATACTATAAACTTGAAGTTGGTTCCTGGTGGCCCTCATGATCTCTTTCCCACAGGATGCAGGGACCCTGCCCACAAATACATGTGGAGGTGTCTCTCTTATGTCTCTGCTAAGCACATGCCTATAAGGAGCCAGAGACAGAGCCAGCTGACCTTCCCAGGAATGACGGGAGGCAGCACAGCATTGCGGTTATGATGTAATTTGCTGTTTGACTTGGACAACTTGCTTCGCTTCTCTGTGCATTTTTCCCATCAATAAAATAGTAATGATATTAATAATACCCACTTTAAAAGTTTGTTGTAAAGATTAGATTAAATATAAGTGAAATTCTTATGTCTTAAGTGCTGGATAAATTGTAGGTATTACTAATTGCTTTTTTTATTTCTATTTTTAAGTGGGTAACACTTTATCCAAAGAAGTGAGTTTCCCAGCACTGAATTCCACGCACTGAAGCAACTGAGTGGTTGATGGCTTTGAGAGGAAGCACAAACCCCAAAGCTCTCCACTCGGATCGCGTAGACAGGTACTCACCGCGGCCCTGATCAGGACTGGCCTGGCCCGGGTCTAACTCCATCGGTTATACAACCCAAACTGACTTCTTCATCTTTATTGTTCTCGATGGCCATGCGATAGCTTTATTCCTTTCCTTTATATAAATATCATTTCTGTTTTCCGTACTTACTACTCACATTGATGCATTATACCACAAGCTGCACATTTGTCTTCATTCTGAAGGAGTAATAGATCTTTTTTCTTTTTTTTCATAATTCAATAATTTGGTTTTCTATACAAAGCAATTCAAGTTTCTATTCTTGAGGGAAGGGGGAAAAACAAAAGCAAATAGCACCAGCTCAGAATGGAAAGAGAGGAAAAACAAAAAGAAAAACAGAGAGACACCGTGTGAGGCAGGAACCCCAAGGGCAGGAGAGAGGGTGGGTTCCTAGGGACGAGTTCTCTCACACCATTTGAATCCCACACAACTGGTATTGGCAGGAGCTGGTCGGGGCAAGAAGACAGTTAACAGGTCTGAACAGGATGCTGTAAATCAGCCAAGAGTCTTCTTTTCCAGATGCTCATAGGAGCCAGAAAAAAACAATCAGGTCTGAAATTTTTAGGAGGCGTTGGAAGGCACCCAGCGGTGATGGGAACAATAGCGCACAGGAGGCCAGGAGGAAATCAGCACTCTCCTGGCTGACAGACGAGCTGAATCTGAACCGTTCTCCACTAGTGGCTAGTGGAGCGGGATTTCAGTCTGAGCTGCCCAAACGCCACGATGGTTGTACAGACCACGGGGCAGGCAGAGAGCACGGTGGCTTCAAGTCTGCGCTGCCACATCCTGGTTATTGGGTAGGTACCCCACGGAGTCCCCATTTCCTCAGGTCTAAAACAGGCAGAGCAAGGCCCCTGCCCCCTGGCGATGCAGTGGTGCGAGCTGGAGCGTGGTGATGTGTGCCACATCCTCAGATAGGCCCGGCACGTGTGAGGCGCTTAGTCTGCATGAACTACTTTCTAGAGCTGTTTTATAGAAGGAAACTTGGTTCACGTCTCAATTCACTGCCAGCTGCCGATACGACAACCTCAAAAACTGTGTCATTCTCATGAATCTGGTTGCAGTTGACTCCATGCCCCACGAGCTACACTCATCATTATTTTGGGTCAGGCCTCTTTTGCCTTTGGGCAACAGGCGAGGCTGCTCTAAGGCCCACCCTTAACAGTCTTAGAAGCCCTTTTGTCTGAGCAAAAGTTTCTACAAGGCACCGTCTTAAATCTTTCTGAACCCTTTTTTTCAGTTTTATTGAGATGCAATTGCCATATAACATTGGATAAGGTACACGACACAATGATTTGATAGATGTACATATTGTGAAATGATTACCACAATGAGTCTAGTTAACATCCCTCACCTACAGTTTTCCTTGCGATGAGGACCTTTAAGATCTACCCTCTGAGCATTGTTAACTACAGCCACCACACCTTTACCTCCTCAGGACACATTCATCTCCTAAGCGGGAGTTTGCATCTTTTGGCCACCTTCACTCATATTCCACCCCCCATCCCCTGCCTCTGGCAATCACCAACGTGTTTTCTGTTTCTATGAGTTTATTTGCTTTTTTTTTTTTTTTTGGTGAGGAAGATTTGCCCAGAGCTAATATCTGTTGCCAATCTTCCTCTTTTTTTGCCCAAGGAAGATTAGCCCAGAGCCAACATCTGTGCCAATCTTCCTCTATTTTGTATGTGGGACGTCTCCACAGCATGGCTCAGGAGTGGAGTAGGTCTGTGCCTAGGATTCAAACCTGTGAACCCTGAGCCACTGAAGCAGAGTGAGTGTGCAGAACCTTAACCACTCAGCCACTGGGCCGGCCCCTGTTTCTATGACTTTGATTTTTTAAGATTCCATATATAAGTGAGATCATACAGTATTTTTCTTCCTCTGTCTAGTTATTTCACTTAGCATAATGCCCTCAAGATTCATCCATGTTGTCACAAATGGCAGGCAGAATTCCCTTCTTTTTTGTGGTTGAATAATATTCCATTGTATGTATACACCACATTTTCTTTATCCATTCATCCATCAATGGACACACAGGTTGTTTCCATGTCTCTACTATGGTAAATAAGGCTGAAATGAACATGAGGGTGCAGATATCTCTTTAGCATAGTGATTTCATTTTCTTCTGATATATACTCAGAAGTGACACTGCCCCCTATTTTTAATTTTTTGAGAATCCTCCATACTGGTTTCCATAGTGGCTACACCATTTTACATTCCCACCAACAATGCACTCTTAAAAAGTGTCTTATAGAGGCTGGCCCGGTGGTGTAGTGGTTAAGTTCACGTGCTCCACTTCAGCCGCCTGGGGTTCGCAGGTTCAGATCCCAGGCACGGACCTAGCACCGCTTGTCAAGTCATGCTGTGGTGGCATCCCACATAAAATAGAGGAAGAGTGGCATGGATGTTAGCTCAGCAATGATCTTCCTCACCAAAAAAAAGAAGTATCTTACAGCCATTCCCTTGATTTAATCTTCTCCTGAAGCCATTTCTTACTGTAAGAATCTTTTGCTACAAAAAATCAGGGACAAAAATAATTTTATTTTTCAACCCAGCACATTCTGGGCTTTCCATATTTCCTCTAAATTCTGCATAAAAACTGAACAGTTCCTTCTTTAGTTCCTCTGTATCTTATTATATGCAGATAAAATTAATTAATGAAGGCAACCTGACCCCTTCAATATTGCAGTTGGACAGTTCCTTAGCCAGGATGGCAAGTTCATGCAGTCCATTTTCTATCTCCCAAGAGACCTCAGGAGTCAGTCTTGCCAATCATTCCA
Source organism: Equus quagga (assembly GCF_021613505.1). Lineage (NCBI taxonomy): Eukaryota > Metazoa > Chordata > Mammalia > Perissodactyla > Equidae > Equus > Equus quagga. The sequence goes on along the minus strand of NC_060273.1, from coordinate 27,875,982 downwards.
CCACCCCTTTCTATGGGCTGCCCCTTCTCAGCCTCTAAGAGCCCTTGCAGGCTCACTGACAGATTCCTCCAGACCCTACAGCTTTCACACACCAACTGGTCCTAAGGTCAACGCCACATATTTTAGGTTCTTGTTCTGGCAGTGTTCCCTTTCTGCTTCCATTTTCTATTGCCCCCAACTTAGGGGCTTAAAACTCCAACAATTTATTCCTTCTCAGGACTTCACAGAATCATGAGGACCTTAGCTGTGCTGTTCCTATGCTGGTTTCTCCTGGGCTCACTCGCTCCAACAGCTGCTTTCAGCTGGACCATCAGCTGGCTGGAGTCAAAGATGGCTTCGCTCGTATGTCCTGCAATCATTGCTGGCTTTTGGCAGGGCTGCCTCTGTTCTCCTCTCAGTTTCTCATCCTCTGACCGGTGAGACTGGGCTGTCTCAGAGGGTAGTGATCTCAGTGTTCTAAAAGAGTGAAGACAGAAACCTCAAGAAATCTCAGTGTCACCCAGTGCCATTTCCATCACATTCTTGTGGTCAAAGTAAATCAGGGGGCCAGTTCAGATTCAAGGGGAGAGAAAACAGACTCCACCTCTTAATGGACGGCAGGGCAAAGGCACATTGCAAAGGGGCACATGAGATGGAGCCAATTGTACACAATCTGCCACAAGTCTCACCACTACTCAGGGTCTAAATTTACTCCCAGGAGGAGTGGGAATGATTGGCAGAATTTGGCATTCTGGGTTTCTCGGGATGGGGATGAAATTACAGCTTCATAAATAGGGCCCATAGTTAGTTGACTTTTGCTTTCTGTACAAGTGGAATTCTGTCTCCTACATCCAGGTACCTCCCTCTTTTTCTTCCTTAGAAAATTATATAACAAGTCTTACCTGATTCCTTTTCTCAAGTCTTCTAAGCCCTACCTGGCTATCACGCAAGCCTCCCAAAGCAAGGCCTAGGTTCCGTGGAAAAGGAACGTGTGAAGACATGTCCAAAAGCATGAGAATTTTGAGGAGGCCACGGGCTGGATTCCATCCTCTGCTGCTGCCTAGCTGAACTGCAGTGGGCAAGTTACTCTCTGAGTCACAATTTTCTTGTGATAAGAAAATACTCCTCTGAGGATTCAGGAATGACTTTAATGAGATAATGTAAGAAGAAGTCCTGTAGAAATTCTTAAAGGCTTGTATTAATATCATTTAGCTTCATTATTATTGTTGCTGTTGTTAATAGTGTAAGAGTGTCCTTTGCCAATTATTACTCACAGTGTAAGTGTTTAAACTCAGGCCACGGTTTTTTGGCACAGCCTTCGCTTAAGAGGCCAGCATTCATCCTCAAATAATAAAAGAAATTTCTTACATGGCAGAGTGTGATCATCACAGTGTGAGGCGGTTGGGTAATATTTGTGCAAGCTCTCATGTGGGCCTTTGCCTTCTCTGGGAACTTGTTCCAGAGCTTTCACTCACTGGGGGAATCAGAGATGCCGTCTGGCAGCTCCTGTTGAGCAAATGGCTCCTGGAGCTCAGCTCAGAGCAAGGCCTGAGGGCTGTGCCCACGTGACCAGGTGCAGCATTGAAGGAAAAAGGAGGAACAACAGGGAAGGGGGTCAAGAGTCACACACGAAAAGCAGCTCGAGGCAAGAAACCTCAGCTGCCCACTTCCCAGGAGACCATGGAGGGCAATGGGGGGGTGCATATCAGGAGAGCTCTAAGGCCCTGCTCTGTAGAAGACAAAGTCATGGCTCTGGCAGAACAGAGAGCTCAGTGTTTGCACAGGGTTATACCACCGCCTGCCTGGGCATCAACGGAAGGGACCTCTTCACGAAAACACGAAAAGCAAGGGGGACCAAATGTCTTTTTTGGGGTCTATATCCATGTCTATCTGTTGGGCACTGGCTAGACACTGAGGAAGAAGTTAAAATGAATAATATAGTCTCTGTATACTTGCGACATAGACAGTCTAGGCTTCCCCTGTGTTTTATGACAGTGAATTCCAGCTCATTCATTCAAATGATGTTCCTCGAGCATGCGCCATAGCTGTGCCGAGCACTAGGAACCCTAAGGAGGACCAGGCAGCACTGTCCCTGCCTCATGGTGCTTCCGTTCCCAGGGACACAGATGACAAACAACTGATGGATCAATGTGGTAAATACACACCAAAAACGGAAATAAACTGCATACTGAGATATGTGCTGTGCAGGGGGCAGGGGAGGGCTCTGAGGAGCTCCCGCAGGAGGGAGGGAACCTGAAGACTACAGAAGATGTGCCTGCAAAGGAGATGGAGAAGAGAAGGACAGGTCAGGCAGAGAGACAGCAGAGGATGTGCAAATGGCCTGAGAAGGGAGAGAACACGGTGGGGCAAACGCCAAGTGAGCCGGGGGGAGCTGGCTCCACTGCCACGGGATTGAGGCCCTCCAGGACCGAGCCCCCAGGTCTGCCGGGCCTGTCCACTGCAACTCAGCACCCCCAGCTCTAGCCGCAGATGCCCTGACCTCTCCTGCCCTGTACCCCTCCCTGCGCTGTGCCTTTGACCCTGCGCTTCACCCCATGGCACCATCCCCACTCTCCCACCTCTCCAAATCCAACTCTTTCAAGGATCCTGTAAAGGCCTGTCTTTCCATGACCCCAAGGCTTACCCACACACTCAGCTGAAAGCAATCTACCCTTCTACTATGTCAGCTCCTAAATGTGCTTGTATTTATATCTGTACATATATGTATGTATGTATGTATATATTGTATGTATATTCTATCTCAAGTGTGTATATATGTGTATGTGTGTGTGTCTGTATCTCTAAAATATATTGTTTTGAGCTCAGAAACTGTACGAATTATCTGTTTCAGCCCCCTCCTTGTTCAGAAAACGGGATTAAGTCCTGAAGCTCTAGGAGACTTGCTTAAGAGAACATAGCTGGGATTTGAAGCCAACAAGACACCTGGCGTTTGACCCCTCCGGGCGCCCCTTGAGGGGAGCCATCCAGGGCCGAGAAACCTTATTTTACCAGATAAATCCCTTCACTGCAGGCTCTCGAGACGCCTGAATACTCACTGCAGAGAGGGATCCCCGCTCAAAGCTCTTTTTCCTCCTCAACACATTCACACCTGCTGCCCGAGGGCTTCGGGCCCCATGTTGGTTTGTACATGTTTGTATGCCCCACAGTACTTAGGAACGGAAGCCGCTCCATAATGTTTGTAAATGAATGAACAGTTGAGTGGGACACAAATCATGGGACTTAGCAGGGAGGTCTGGGGGGAATAAAGATTTTCCTAACAATTTATGTTGCTCTTGACATGCCATGCTTTCTTCCTTGCCCAGGAGGCCCAGAGCACAAATACATGCCTTGCCATGAAAAATTCACCACCGTACATTAGTCAGATACCCTGGTGACATTACTTGCAAACTGGAAAGCCAAGGTCACGGCAAAAGCTGCCATAAATCAAACGTGTCTTAAACACAGCATCTTCCTGTGGGGAAACCTGACCCATTTACTGTGCTTCCCCCAGGATAAAGGCTACTGAGCACACCTCCTACTTAAAGAGAGAATATGTCCGACACGCAACTCTATCTGATGCCGACCTGCAGCATTGGCCACTGCCTCCAAAGCGTCAAGCCCCTCTCCCCGCCAGTTCCTCAGAAAAGCTTATCTTCTATACGGTGCATTAGGCAATTGCAGGAGAAGATATGAAGGGCTTTAAAACAGCTTCTCCCAAACTGTTCCACATGATATTCCTAGGTGTTTCGCAAGTAAAAACATTCACTGTCAGATAATTTGGGGAAGCCGTGTACACTGTAGCCTATTCTCGCGAGTTTCACAAAGTGCCTGTGAAAAACTCTGCAGGGAAGAAACCTGTTTGACCTTGCTTAACCCAAGGTCTCCCAATCACTTTGACAACAAACCCTTTTATAGCACGCAGCTGCCGCAGCTCTGTGGAACTTTCCGTTCCATGGTCATAGCTATTTATAACTGCAGAGGCTATTTGAAGTCCTGGTGCCAGCTTCCCCTCCCACTTTCATGGGTCCTTAAGAGACAGAAGATTCATAAAAGAACACTTGCCTGCGCGGAGGAATGGGATTCAGCTTTACCAGACGATGGTGGTGGAGAGAAATCCGCCACCAGCCTTTTCATTCACAATTGTCCTCGGGTGCCTGGCTAATGCCCCGGTAGCTAGGGGCTGTCAAATAAAAACAAATCTGGACTTAGCAAGGAGATACTTTTATTGAAAAGGATTATTGCAAAGTGTAGGGGGTGAGGGTGGGACTATTGCAATAGGGGGAAGCCTCTGACCATAAGATCTGCAAGCAGCTCAGTGTCAGGCAGAGAGGGATTTCTTTCACATAGAGGGGTAGGCAAGGCTGGAAAGAACCAGATGTGGGGTAGTGGATGGAAAGGTGGCATGATTGGCTAGTAAATCAGAGAATGTGTTACCTTGAGGCCAGCTTGTTCTCAGGAGGAGCCGGCTTAGGCTGAGGGTGGACCAAAGGTCAGGGCCCTGGACGGAGCAGAGAAGCTTAATCAAAGTTTGGGTAACAAACATTTTGCTCCAATTGGTCACTGTGGATAAAACAGTTCAGCTAATCATTTATGGGGCAAGGAATAGGAATTTAGAGAGTCCATGTCTGTCCTTGTCATCGGTAAACAAGGCGGGCACCTGAGGGTCTCATCTAGGGCTTATAGAGAAGGGTGGTTCTTTGCAGTAAGCCATTTTCCAAAACACAAAGGGTGAGGGGAATTCCTCTAACCCTCGATGTTTTCCAGGAGCACAGGGCTCAGGTACAATTCCAAGTTGCCGGGGCCTGTTCACAGCTACATTAATCCAGCAGCAACAAAACCTGAATAACTCCCTCCACCACACTCTTCACTGGGGTCCTGATATGCGAAGCAGTGGCTTTTTTAAACATTCAAGGCTCTAGTGGATGTGGGGAGATACCTATAGTTACAGAGGGAGCCAGACTCTAAAACCACATGGTGTGGACGCAGGCAAACAAGGTGTGACAGAGACACCTGCTTGCTCAACCAGTCTGGATTCTTCCCTCCTTCCTCAATAACAGAACCCAGTGCCCCAGCTTTTCGCGTGGCGAGGAGTAGCTATATGACTCGGTTCTGACCAATAGAAAGATATGGAAATTATCAGGCAGGATGTCCAGGAGTATTCCTTAAATAGGGATAGAGAGCTGGGGGAACATTTTGGCCTCTCTGCCTTTATTCCTGCCTCAACCAAGGCTGTGAATGGGGTGGTGGGAACTCCAACTGCCATCTTGAATCATGAGATGACCCTGAAGATGGAAACCATGCACTAAAGGGTTGGAAAGGAAAATAGGAGGGACCAGCTTCCTGAAGATGAGGCAAGTTGCCAGCCAGCCCATGACTATCTGCCTCCTTGCTTCTACTTTTTGGGAAAAAAGAAAAGAAAAATGAATTGCTTTGTTATTAAGCTATCGTAACTTCCAGTCTCTATTGGATCGACCCAATAAAACTCCTAATACACAGAGATGGGGAAACAGGAAAGATACAGATCAGTAATACAAAGAACACTTCCCACTATTGTCCTTTGAAAATCTCTCTCTGTGCCCTAAGGCCAAGCTCACTAACTAGAAATTTCCTAAAAGTCGACTTCTATCCAGAATACTCCCCTGCAGACTTGTGTAGTGATCCACAGGGCACAGGTAGGGCTAGGAGCTGTAATACACTGCGAACTCCTTTCACTGAAAGGCCAGGGTTTGGTATGACAGCTGCGGGTGTGAGCCAAATGGTCCCACGGGCTTTGTCATGCTGATGCCACTAAGTGCCCAGTTCTCAGGGATGTGCTGCTTACAGCCACCTCTCCTAGGGAAAACGAAAAGAAATTTCAGTAGAGAGAAGACATTAACTGGAATTCCTTCGCTCAGGCAGAAGATGATGTAATTGCTCAATAGAGCCAGTCTCGAGATAAGCCTCAGAATAACACAAGCATGTGTCTTCACCCAGACCTCTGCTTAAACAGCCCTGCACACCCAGGTCCTGCCCTGGTTGACTGTGACAGAGGTTAGCGTAACAATGTCTGACGGGAGAGCAGAGCTCCAAGGAACTCTATCTCACAGGCATGATCATTATGAAGAGCGGTTTACAAGGTTGAGAGCTCTCAGCTCTCCACAGAATGGATTATTCAAGTACTCTTTCTCAATGATATGAGAAAAGCGCTGTGGTGATAATCAGCAGACCTGGGGTTTTTGCTGATATTGTCATTAACCCATTGCACGACCTTGAACGACCCACGAAGTCTGGCATTCATGTTTCTTCACATGTATGTTAGCGCCCTGTTGCTACTGTAACAAAGTACCACGAGCTTGCTGGCTAAAACTAACGCAGATTTACTCTCTTACAATTCTAGAGCTCAGTCGCCTAAATGAGTTGTTGGTAGGGCTGCGTTTCTTCTGGAGCTCTAGTTGAGAATCCGTTTCCTTCCCTTTTCCAGCTTCTAGAGGTTATCTGCATTCCTTGGGCCGTGGCTCCTTCTCCCTCCATCTTTAAAGCCAGCAGCATAGCATCTCCAAATCTCTGTCTGATCCTGATCCTCTTGCCTGTCCCCTCTTATAAGGACCCTCGTGATTACATTGTGGCCTCCCAAATAACGCAGGATAATCTCCCCATCTCAAAATTCTTAACTTCAATCGTACTCGCAAAGTTCCTTTTGCCATATAAGGAAACATGCTCACAGGTTCCAGGGATCAGGCTGTGGACATCCTCGGACTGGAGCTGTTATTCTGCCTAATACAATGTGAAAACTTGAAAGTTGAGAGAGAGATACTCCACAGCCCCTTCCACCCATTTACACCAGATCCACCATTATTACTTCTCCTCTGTGAGGTTCAGATAGGTCTGATCTTCAAAAACTGTTGCAGTCACAGTCCTTGCCCTGTTGACCAAAGAAACTGGAGATGCCTTGATGAACTTATTTACCTATTTAATACTTCGGCAAATACCTATAGAACACCTACGGCATGCCAGGCACTCTGCTATGCCCCATGGGTTTACAGAGTTAAAGACACCGCCACAGGCTTCAAGTCAACCTCAGCAGAGAAACAGCAGGGAATCAGAGGTGCTGCCTTCTGAACATCTGTGCACTACTTTATAGGTTTGGGTTTATCAGGCAAGCATGAGTGGGAGTGGTAGTTCATTCCAGAACTATGCTTGCAATTTGGACAAGGTGTCTAGTGTTCTCAATACGGTGGCATTTTAGACAAAACAATTCTTTGTTTTCTTGGACTATGCTGGGAATTGTAGGACATTCCCATCTGTGGCCTCACGTAATAAATGTCACTAATGCTCCCCAGGAACTGTGACTCACATAGACACACCCCGACATGCACATGCACACATTTCCAAATGCCCCCTGTGGGGTGGGACCGCTCGTGGTTGAGACGCACTGAATGAAAAGTTGTAGACAAAATAGATAGGCCTTCCCTAGCTTTTCCATCTAATTCTTAGACTTTATCACAATTCTAGTAATCCATGCCTTTTCCAGTATTTTAAGATGCCCAATGAGCACATTAAAATTATTTCTTTTATGATTAAATATTAACAGTTTAGCCCATGATGGCAATAATAGCCATCTTATTACTATTTTGTGATCTTAGATTAAGAATTAATCATGTCCTTCTGAATTGTACTTACAGCTGGAGTCTGAAGACCACAGGGCTCTCTGGGTACCAAATTACACCAGAGATTCTTTCTGGGGACAGCAAATCAGAGAGAGAATGCATTGTTATGTTTCGCTCGGTAAGGAGTATGAATTAAATATTTGACTGTACAAGAAGCCCTACTTTTCAACAATAATAGCCAAATTGCTTTTTTTTTTGGCCTTAAGTGTGTGCTGCTTCCAATGACTGACTGTTTTGCTGTTGTTGTTGTGTTGGTATCTCTCCTTACAGTGGTTCCCAGAACCTACGTCTAACACTGGGACCCATGGTTGATTCCTTCTCATGGCTTGATGCAGCGAGAGCAATGCTACCACGTCATCTGCAAAGTTTCCTGGTTTCCTTTACCCAATCTATTATTGGCTTCCCTCCTCTTCCTTTTTTTCCAGAAGCTTCACTCTACTGTGCATCTTTCAATTTCACACCTAGGAAATATCTGTAAGGCACTGTGCGTTTGGAGAGACAGTTATGAGCACCTACTCGGACCCTTCAACTCTCTGTCTCTTATTCTCCTGGGCTTCACTTAATCGCTCAGCTTTCTTTCTTCCCCTAATGTTTACACACGACTCACTCCAAACGTACAGATTTCACTTCCTCCTTCCTCCTCCCCTTCTCTGGCTCTTATTGCAGATGCCCGTGCCCCCCACCGTGCTCCATGCACCATCCAGAGGCAACACAGAAATGCAAGTGGGGGCTGACAGACCCGCCCCTGGCTCAGCCAGGACTTCGCTCCTGCTGACGCCCTCGGCCACTGCTCAAGACCCTTATCTTCCAACTCCGCACACTCTGACTCCACTCTAATATGACATATCCACGTCTGGCCTTCCCTGCTGTTTTGGAGGGCCCATTGGGACTCCACTCAATGGCAAACAACCCACCTCTCTGTCTGCCTGACTTTTGGCCCTTGTGTTACTTTGTTTTCTTTTACATATAAATGTATGACTGCGTTTCTCACGGGTTTGTACCTGGCAGTGGAATGACTGGGTAATAAGGTGGGCATATACTCAGTGCCATCTGAGTAGATACTACGAGACAGATTTCCCAAGTAGTTGAACCAAACTACATTCCCACCGGCAATGTATGTGATTTTTCAGTTACTCCAAATCCTGACTAAAGCTTGGTCTTTACATATTAGCCATTCTGGCAGATGTGTAGTGAAATTACATAATAGTTTTAATGTGCATTTCTATGATTACTAATAAGTAAGAGCATCTATTCATCTGCTTATTGGCCACTTGCATTTCTTCTTTTATAAAATTCCAGGTCAAGTCTCTTGTCCATTTTTCTTTTGGATTGTCTTTTTCTTATTATTTTACAGAAGTTTGTGTGACCTTGTGCTGCTTTGATCTGGATATCACCGTAACTTGGGGTGAGAGTCACTCTCTGCCCATGTGGCCACCTGCCCCCTAGCCTCCCAACTAGGCCTGCTGGTTGGAGGGGGGAAGTAGAGTGAGAAGGTCCCTCTGGAACTGGGGACCACGTGCTCTAGAAGCAGTGTTCCAAGCCTGCTGTCTGCTGCCGTGAGCTGACTGGAACGGCAGCCCAATGCCATGGCTGAGTGGAGGCCCCAGTTCCACCTCCTGTCCTTCCACTCACAGCCCGTGAGGCTGACTTAACCCTCTTGCGCCATGCACCTGGTCTGCATAATGAGGATGATAGTGGACCAACTGCATATTGTGAGAGGAAATGAGTTATTTAATGTAAGACATTGAGAACAGCGTCTGTCTCATAGGATGCCATCAATACACACTAGCTGTCTTTATTCAGATACAGCTCACTGACCTCTTTTGCTAACCGCACAGTCGTAATTTATTTGCTTCCCCTGATTAAAAGAATTGTAAGAAAATCCAAAGGCATCAAGTTCTAAGTCTGCCTTTGCTGCCATCTCTCTGGGTAAGTGACTCAGGGGTGAGTCTGCGGGCCTGGGTTTTCTCACCTGCTAAACAAAGTAGTTGACCCAGATCATCATCACAAAAACCTTTTCACCATAAAACTCCCCACAGTCACTCCATTGTATCACAGCCAGGGATGGCAGGAAAAGACCGGAACAGACACACAAATGCTCCACCTGGCTCCCTTCACAAGAGATCCTGCACCTTCTGTGCTCTCCCAGGTACACAGGAAAAAGATAGGTCACAAGGAAGGAACTGAACATGCCAGAAGAATCTGGCATCACACACACACACACACACACACACACACACATACACACTTCCACGCGAGCTCTGAACAACTTGCCTCCTTCGCTGTTAAGCTCCATAAATGTAGGAACCATGTCTGGTTTGTCTACTTTGCTGCCCGGGGACCCAGCACAGCATAGATGCAGGGGAAGTCAGGAGAGAGGGGACGCCTCATCTTCATAGCAGTTTGCACAGCTCCCACACCCTGCAGGTCTAACAGCTTCAGGAGAGTGTGTGACCTCCTTGCCGTGGCTCCCTCTCCAGCCCACCCTGCAGGTCCCGCAACCCATTGCTTCTCCAGGAGAGCCCTCAGAGCCTGTGCAGTGCAGCAGAGCAGAAAGAGCTCTGGAGACCCGAGCTCTGGTCTTCGTCCCACACTTCACTCTCTGTGCGTCCTTGGTCTTCTAGGTCTCACCGAATCCCTCTGTAAAATGAGGGTGATGTGGCCCCCCAGATGTCAGGAATTGAGACTGGAAAGAACGACATGAAAGTACTAACAGTATTTGTCTCTCAAGGATAAAATTCCAGGGGACATTTCACTCCTGCTTTATACTTTTGCTGTATTCCCAATATGTCTAACAAGGTATAAAAAGTTTTTATCATAAGAAGAAACAATACATGTTATTAAAATGTAAGATAATTATAGGTCCTATATTTTGCATATTTAGAATAATAATAATAAAATATAATTCTCATTGTTAAGCACTTTCTCCCTTTTATTTCTTAACCTAAGCAAGTATTCACACCTCAGAGAGAGGGGTCTTCTGCTGATGGTGAAAAATTTAGCTGTGGAGAGTTGGAAATGTTCCCCAAAACAGTGTGGCATTAGCCAAGTTGTTTAGCCTTTCAAGTGCTTGCTCTCCTCCTTTATAAAGTGATGGACGAGAGTAACGTTGTCCTGGTTCTACAATTCAGCGCTTCCTCACGGCCAGCCCAGCGTACGCAGAAGGAGCCTTAGAGACTACGGTGCGCATTGTTGGGACAAGGCAGCCATGCCACAGAGCCCGGTGTGTCACTTCCGCTGGAGAAAGCTCTGCGTCTTGCAAAGCACCAAATTTGCTGGAAAATGAATGCAGCAGGGGTATTTGAAGTGAATTGGTTTTATGAGGGCAACTGGAATCAGTATCAGGCAGCTAGGTCCTCATCAGACTGCTTGGCTGTGGCAAGAACAGGCCGTCCCAAATTAAATCTGCAGTTGGCACTTATCAGTCAACTTTCTGGAGTCAGTCATTTGCATTATCTCAAAGTTATGGATAATTAACAACAACGACAACAAATATATGTAGGGCTATCTCAGTGACCATGCCCCCATGCCTTGCCAAACAGGAAAGAAAAGCTTTATGAGGAGGGAGAAAGCATCCTTTCTTCTCTGCCCCTCTCTTTGTCTGTCTCTGTCGGTCCCTCACATCAGCAGACACAAAGAGAAAGCTGGCTTTCAGTCAGTCTGATCACGAACAGCCGGTACTTGTTGGCAATCACCAAGTTCTTAGTGGAAACTTCCGAAATAGCAAGGACAGCAAACAATCTTCGCTGCTGTCCTCTTCTGATTGAAATCCCCCAGTTACTCTGGCTCCAAAAGGGAAGTAACACCAGTCACTAGGACCCTGTCTTAGCTAAACAAGAACGAAACATTCTTCAGAAGAAAAATTAAGATTAGGTGATATCTGGGCTTTTCCTTTTTTGTCCTATTTCTTGATATGAAGGATGATTGTGCGATTTATTTAGCATCGAGGCAAACTGCAGTTCAGCATTAAAGAACTCAAGAATATAGCTGAAGCCCAAGAAGGATAAGAACTTTCCTGTAATCTGAGGTCTTTTAACGGCTCGACATAGTTAAGTAACTACTCACTTAGCTACAGAAAGGCCTGGTGCTGAGGGAAATCCGGCTGGCTCCCCACTGGCACTCCTGTAAAATCACCCTAAATCAGTAGGTCATTAATCAAGGCTCATGATCAAACTTGGATGAGACTGAACATGTATGAGAAGCTTCCGTTCGTCCTCACCTAATGATGAGTGAGCCTGCTTCTCCTTCCCTAAGGCCCAGAGCACTACAGGTCAGCTCACGGGGGACCCTCCCTCTGCTGGCCTTATGCACCACTCAGCATCACATCAGGCCAACTTCCGCTTCACTGCTTGGAATCCCTCAGACCCTGATCCAGCACTCGCCATGTGTCAGATATCAGGCAGGACCCAGAGGAATTAGCAAAATAAGGTTGTTTATGCCCTGAGCATAGAGCCATCACAAAGAGACACAGACGGCAGTGTTCTCCCATCTGATGGACAGAGCCAGCGATGGGACCGACAAGCACAACTGCAGAGTCAAAAACAGAAACATGTACTGGGGGCTTAAACAAAGGACCCTGAAGACCCAAGAGAAAAAGTGGTCAGCCCAAAGGTCATTCCCAGTCACGTGACTGCCGCAGGATGGTAGCAGTAGAGATGGCTTTTAGTGGACAGACAGGAACATATTTATCTGTTTATTTTAGAATTACTTGTTGATGGTCAACAGATGGAGCAGGAGGGACTAGGAAGACTTCAGATTAATCCCCAAGTTAATGGCTTTCACAGCTGAGTGATGGTGGTTCCACTTACCAGCAAGGGAAAGACGAAGTTTAGAAGGTTTATCCTGTTTATGCTCCAGCCCTGCCTATACTCGCTGACACGTGCCAATTGACCTCAGTGCCCCAGGTGTGTTTGTGACCCATATGGAAGTGTTTGAGGTCTGGGAGTGGTGGAGACACTGCTGCCCTGGAAGAGATACCACAGAAATTCAAGGATCCAGTCTGTACTCTTGCTGAGCAGGAGGGCTGCCTCTCGGATGTTGATGCCCACTCTCAGTAGGGCTCCTCCTGACTCACTGGAGGCCCACGAGGGTTTTACTTCCTCAGCAATTCCTTGGGAAGGCCCACCATTGACAGGAGCAATAGGAAAATAAGGAGAAGGCAGGTCTCATCCCTCCTCCTGCAGGTTTCCATTCTCACTGCAGTGCCCCCTACTGGCAGAGCCTGACACGGAGGCATTGGCCAAAAAAAAAAGAAAAAACTGCGATGTGGCAGTCCCAGCCCCGAAGTGGCAAAAGAGAGTACAGAGTGGGTTTGGGGCTCAAAAACAAGAACTTGATTATCATCACACCATTCAGGACCTTTACTCACACCCACCGGTACCTTGATACCTAACCTGCAGAGTCACAGATATTTACAGCTATGAGGTGTAGACAGCAGAATATGAATCGAGATTGGTGTTCAGTGGGCAACGAAGCTGACCCTTCCTTGGAGGAATTAGCGAGGACACAGCTTAACGCTCCTGAGGCTGATACCATCAGCAATCCAACTTCTCTTTTTCAGGGCCTTCTCATAGTCCACCCTTTCATGGACCTCCCTGGAGGTATCGGGCGCTCAGTGATTCCTACCCAATACAAGCAGCCTCAGGAAAGAAGGAATCCCACGAGAAGACTGGTTGACTCTCCCAGGAGCAATCATATACTCTTGTCATGAGATGCTGAGAGTGGCCCCAGCTTCTCAATGCTTGGCCTCCTGCCTGGCTTACAGCCCTTGGTGACCCTTCATTGTCACCCTGGTTTTCCTTCTGGTAAATGCCCTTAATATCTTCCTTGATTCTGTACTCAGACTGTGCTTGAGTGGCTGGATACCAAGTTCTGACCCCATCAGGACTTTTGACTTTGAACTCTTTCCGATGTCAACACATGTTGAATCTCAAGAACTTCCAAAAAGGAAAGAATTAGGGCAGATGCACAGCCCTGACCACAGCCAAGCAGAGATGGGATTAGTACGACTGGTAAGTTCAACATCAAGACCATACCAACCATACCCACTACCCTCTCTGGGAAAAAATATGGCCTATTTTTTAAAATGTCTGGAGTTCCCTAAAGAGAATAGTCCAAGTCCATAGGGAAAAAATGTTGACTACACAGAGACCTGTAAAATGCATGCAAGAATGCCTACTGCACAGATTCCTTTGAGGTAAGATGAGTTGAAAGCATAAGCTGTCTGTGGACTGGGTAATATTTAATATCAATGGAAAGATGGTTTGTACCATTCCTGCACTTGACCTCAGGCCATTTCCAAACTTACAGAGGTGACAATGAGAGAAGACCTTGGCCACAAACCTGCTTGGCCTCTTTTTTTTTTTTTGTCACTCTGTTTCATCAGCAACTTCTGCTGTTCTTCTGCAGAACAGACCTCATTCCATCTCAGAAGGTAGCCAGTGAACGCAGTTGTGAATGTGTTACAACAGCTATTAGGCTGATTTCAAAATACCTTAGAACATGCCCCATTTTATCCAAGTGAATAATATGGTTTCCCTTCTGTAAGCAAAAACATGATATATAGGCAAACTCCACGTTAATTGGATAAACCAGTGGTAAAACCCCAAAAGAACAATTAACTTTCATGTGAAATACTCCCAGCTGAAATCTTGGAAAACTTGCATGTAATTAGTACTCTCTTCCAGCTCTCCGAAGTATAAAATACAATACATTAGGGCTTGTAACACTAATATCGCCAAGAACACAGCTAATGTAGGAGGTCTAATTTGCCACTAATATGCGGATGGCAGGCTAGCTGGTGCTTTCACCTGTTCTGGCTAATTGTTTTCAAAGTGATTTAGAAACTCCATGCTCTATGATACAGTTCGCATGATGCATCAAATCCCCAGCACTGAGCTGTGGTAAGTCATGAAATTCAGATTTCAAATTCAGAAGTGACCTCAGAGGTCACTTGGTCCAGTTCCCAAGCAGTGGTTCATGAACGTGTTGCATCATAATCAGCTCAGGACTATTTATAAATGATAGTTTCCCGGGTTGCACCCTCAGAGGTTGTGATTCAGCAGGTCTTGGCTGGACCTCAGAAATCTCAAACATAAATAAATGAACACATTTATGAATCCCACCAGGAGATTCTGAGGTACAACCATGCTTGGGAACCACTGATATTCTGAACTCTCTACTCAAGGCACAAATTCCCTGTATAACTTGAGTGACCAGTAGGCATCCAGTCTCTGCTTGAACAGTCCCAGGAATAAGAAGCTCAGGGGCTCAGCTCCATCAGCGGTGGCTGCATGGACCTCTGTGCTGAGAGGGCTTCTGAGGCTGTGTCTTCAGTGGAAGAGGACCAAGTGGATTAGTGCTCTCTGCCCTGGGCGCAGGTGAGGGCAGCATGCCAACATGTACTTGCCCTTCCTGATAAGAGATCATCCAGGCTGAATCTCACTCAGTGGCTGGTAGTTGATGAAGACTGAAAACAGTGATCTAGTTCATAGCCTTAAATCAGAGTATTGTAAGGGAAACAATCAGAAGATCAGAGTCTGAAAACCCGGGTTTTAGTTGTGGCGCCATCACTTCCTAACAATGCTACTTTGAGAAATTTACTCATCCCTCCGAATGTCAGTTGCCTATTTATCATAAAAGAGCATGATATCTGCCTGGGAGTGCTTTGAAACTCAAACATACTTATGAATGTGAATAGGCTTTGAAAATGCTAATTTATAAAAAAGTAATGTATTGTCAGTATACTATCAAACATTAGCGGTATTTTCCCAGGAGTACAGGTGCTTGAGCAGGTAGCCAAATATATACATGTAGTAATACAGTATTCAAAACATTGACCCTTTCTTCCCTAATGATATCAAGACTTCTTTTGTTACCAGAACAAGGGCTTGTTCAAACCCAGAGCAATCAGAAAGCGAGTCAGCCAGGTTTTCAAATAGCTTTTGTAAACATTTTGTAAACACCTAGCTCCCTGCCTTTCCCTCCTTCAACAGCAACTACCAGCCTGAACATTGAATGAAGTTTAGCTGAGCTGCCATTGGCTTAAACTCATTCAATAGCGTTATGTAATTCAAACGGTGACTTGACCTACTGGATCTAAATGACCCCTGTTATTTTGAACTGAATAGACTTAATTTGTTAAATGTTAGATGCGACAGACACTAATTAGACTGAAAGATATCAGATTGTGAAACTGATTGAATGATTTGTTAACAACCTCCTTAAGGGCAAGGAATAGGTCTTATCTACCTGTGTGTGAGGTGCAGAGCCTCTAAGACAAATGTGTTACTCGCTTTAGGATAAAAAAACTTGTCTACTCATCTCCAACAGAACCAGCTGATTTAGTCAATTTGTTCGAAAAAATTATTTGGCCCTTCAGGCCAGTTGTTTGACCTTAATTTCTGCAAGACACCTCTGTTTGTATCTTTACTCATCAAAGGCAGGAGAGGATGGTGGTTAGTAGGGACAGCCCCAGCACTAGGTGACCCAGTGTGAGTCCCATCTGTGCTGTACCAACAAGTAAACACATTATCTCTGTTTTTCAGTTCCCTCTTTTGTAAAATAGAGATCGTGATAATAGTATCTACATCTCAAGCAAACAGGTGGATTATGAGGATTACGTGGAAAGCGCTAACACCAGCACTGGGCACATGTTCGCTAAAAGTGTGTGCACTTAAAATGATATGCTTCCAGATAGTACTACCATAAGCCATCAACTCAAGAAAAAGCACCAAATTGATTAGTAGGATTCGTATGCCCATCCAAAGGAAACAAATGTTCCTCCACTGAGACTCCCACAGGTCAGTATCGCAACTAGTCAATGCTGCTAAAATATTTAATCCTATAGGACACACAGGAAAGGGAGCATGAAATGGAGGGGGTAGGATTTTAGCAAACTGTCCTTTGCCAAAAGCTACCGTGTTCTGGTGCCTTAGTCAAAATACCACAGACTGGGTGGCTTATAAACAACATAAATTTGTTGCTCACAGTTCTGGAGGCTGGAAGTCCAAGGTCAAGGCACCAGCATGGTCAGGTGCTCCTGGTTCATGGCAAGCGCTCTCTCGCTGTGTTTTCACATGGAGGAAGGGGCTAGGGATTTCTCTGGAACGTCTTTTTTAAGGGCACTCCTTCCATTCAGGAGGGTTGCACTGTCATTACTTAAGCATCTCCCAAAGGCCCCACCTCAATACCATCATCTTTGGGGATTAGGCTTTTAACAAATGAATGTATGGAGGACGTCAACATTCAGACCATAGCAGCTGGGCACTCTGCTTGGCACCAAAAGGATAAGGAAGATTCCATTCATGTGTACTGTTGTCTTCAATCCTCGCAGCAATCCTGAGGGGTAGGAGTATTCACCTCAAGTTACCGGCAAAACCAAGAACAAACAACATAAATGAGCTTCCCAGCTCTCCCAGCTAGAAAGCAACAAGCTTACGATTTGAACCTAGGCCTGGATGATTCTAAAGCCTCCCACTCATTCACTTAATAATTAATCATTGAATGTTTATTATGTGAAAGTCCTAATATGAGAGGCAGAGGAATAAGAAAGCTGCCCTCCCTGCCTCATGAAACTGAAGTTCCATTATGACTTTTCTAACTGCGTGAAAATCAACAGCCGGAGAATAAAATCTTATCTTAGACACATATTTGACATTAGCACAATGTAACCTATGTTTTTAAAGCTACTGATTAATTTTTCTATGGTTTCAAAGAGAAAATAACTCAAATTTAATCATACCATCATATGTACAGTACGGACATGTGCTCCTCTAACTGGTATCAGGGATTTCCGCTCTTGGAGCAATATTCTGAGATTTAAAAATAAATGACATTGATTTATCATTAGAGCCTTTTTATATAAGAATTTATCCCAATAGAACTTTTAAAGATATAAAATATACAGTTTATGTAGCCTTAGGTTGCTTAACAGAACAAAATCAAACCGAATAATAAAGTAAAACGGAATAATAAAATGATCAAATAGTGTAAGATCAAGTCAGAACTGATTTGGAAGCACCTTTTATAATTACTAGGCTGGAAGCAGTCTCTGAAGATTCAGCAGAACTGAATCATGAAATGAATTAAGACCATACCAAATTATTAATACTTTTCATATGCTGTAAAACGTCTTCCTTCATGCCTCTCTGGGAACTGGAGCAAAAGGTCTCAAATAGCAGGCAGGAAAAATTGAGGAAAATTAATAAATAGGATATTGCTTATTGTTCTTTAATAGCCACTCGGCTAATCCTTTGGACATTTATGGACCTTTGTTCTTTTCAGAGAACTTTCAAATGCCTATCTCATTTAATCTCTGTAAGAGCTCTTTGGGACTCTTGAGAGGGGCTGCCAGGTGCAGTTGGCAGTTAAGGGCCTGAGGGCTATACCTCAGGCTCTGCTGCTCCGGGCCAGGCACCTGCAGGTGAGTTGCTCAGCTGGTCCTCGCTTCCCTGGCCTCCTCTGGACAAGGAGGATGACAGCACTGTGCTAGACTCAGAGATGCAGGGAAGAGCCCAGTTGCTTGTTAACAGCCAGCAGTTGTTAATGCCTTCACGGTCCACCCCTGCTTAGGGACTGAGGTCACATTATTCTCAGGGCAGCTGCTGGCCAATGGCTGAGCAAGGCAGTGGGACTCTCACCAGGCCATTTTCACCCCACAAGGGACTCCTCCAATGGGCCATCTGTGCTCTGGAACTCCCCACTGGGCTGGCAGAGACTTCATCATCTCTGCATTGGCCTGACAGCTCCCCCTGTCCAATTCCGCTTCCTTCTACTTTGCCCTTCATAGGTTTTACTCCCAGTAAACCTTTTGCGTTCCCAACTCCCTCTCAGCCTGTGCTTCCAGAGGTCTCAGGTGCCTACCTGCTAATAGTATTTACCTAAGAGGACCATGATAAGATAATGTAGGTGAAGGTCTCAGCCCAGAGTTGGCCCATGATAAGCGGTCAATAAATATTAGCTATTGCTTGTGTCCTCAGCTCTGCTTTGCACTTGGAAGAATTGAGGCAGTGCTGTCAAATGATTAACCAACTAAATTAAGTTTTCTCTGCCAGTCAGCAATTTTAAAAGATGCCACCTCAAAGGAGGCTTTTTTTTTCTTTGAGGAAGACTAGCCCTGAGCTAACTACTGCCAGTCCTCCTCTTTTTGCTGAGGAAGCCTGGTCCTGAGCTAACACCCGTGCCCATCTTCCTCTACTTTACATGTGGGACGCCTACCACAGCACGGTGTGCCAAGCGGTGCCATGTCCACACCCAGGGTCCGAACCGGCGAACCCTGGGCCGCTGAGAAGCGGAACATTCAAACTTAACCGCTGTGATACCGGGCTGGCTCCAAAGGAGGCTTCTTGACAATCACATTTGACGTTATGCATCAGTCATAGCCAAGAACTCATATCTGGGTCACTCTCAAGGGTGTGAAGCATTTCTCTCTCGAGATGGCCTGTGGCTTACGTGAGAAGCTCTGACACCTTTGGGACCAGTTCTCCAAATTATCCACTCTGTGGTCCACAAATTGCCAGGATTCAAAAGCAGGCCTGTCTGTTTCAAAGGCCTATGCTCAGGAACACTGTGCAATGATGACTGGCACCGGGGAGGATTCGAAGTGAGGGCACTGAAGGCCGAAACAGGATCATGTGCTGAGGCAGATGGCGTGGAAGGTGTGAAGTGTGTTGCAATAACCTGAGTGAGATATAGAGGAAATGGAGAGGAAATACACCTAGGCTTTAGAAATACTGTCTGGTGTGGGAGAATGAGCTGAGATGGGAGTAAATGACCTGCTAGCCAGTGTTTTGGCTCCGAGTTGCCATGTAAACCTGCATATGAGGACTGAGAGTTTGAGAAAGACTTATAAAGCTTTGGAGACTAAGTAAGATTACACAAAATTTTGACTCAACCATCCAAATTTACTTAGGGGATATAGCAAGATCCAAGAAGATAGAATAAACCACAGCAAAATCGAAAGCATGCTGGATGGAGGATCAGATTTGGAGTAGGTCCCTTTAACATGCACATTAACACAGCAAAGAAGAACAAATCCATTTGACTGCAAAGAAAAGAAAGTGTTAAAAGTTTCTAGGGCACAGAAGGATGATAAATGGAAATTAACAGTGCAATATTACTAAATTAAGACAAACAAAATTAGATTGATAGTCTATATTTGGTATGTTATTTTTTTCTTTTCTTTTTTTTTTTTTTTTGTATTTCTAGAGACTTCCAGACATTCACTACTGATCTTGTCCTCCTAGTTTTCTCCATATGATTTTAGAAGCTTCCATTGTAAATCAACCATGATGGCAAGGCTGGGGAGCAATGGACAGAAACGTTAGCTCCTGCAGTTTGAGAGAGTACTAGAAGTGACTCTTTATAGAATTCAGCTTTCATTTTCCCCCCAATCATTTGAGGGTCACAGCTGTGGACCACGGTTTTCAGTCTCTGAGTTTCCCTACATGTCCCTCAAGCAAGCAGAAACTGGCCATGAATTCTGATCATTTATCTGTTCTGATGGAGCCTTTCTAATGACTTTTAGTGCACCCCGAAAATCCAGAAGACAAAATCCTGTCCGGCCAACCCCCATTTTTGTGATCCCTGTTTTGCCCTGTACCGTTTTCGCTGAACTCTGTGTGGCCCCCTTGGACTCCCAGCCTGGACGTGGCCCTAAAGCCCCCTCCCAGCCCCCGGGTCCTGTCTGCCCCTGACTCCACATGCTGAAACTGGAGCTAAGTGGTGCCTACGCTCCAATCCAGCCCAAAGGACCAGCACCAGCCTGACATGGAGAAGGAACTATCCATTCATCTCCCTCTTCCCAGGCCCTGGATGCTCACACAGATTCGATGGGTATCTGAGTTTGGTTTGTCTTTAGAATTTCTAATTTCTTCATCATCTTTTTCCGATGCTGCCTTGATTTCTTTCTTTGCTGCCTTCTCCCTTAGGGATGTGTGTTCAATCCAAGTTTCTGCTTATAGCCTCCTTTTGAATTCTTGGGCAAATATTCATTGAATTTCTGTTGCATTGTTTTCCTCCTCTCTGAATAAATTATCCTGTCTCCCTGAGAGTCACCATGTCTCCCTCACTGATCTACAGGCTCTTCATGTGCATGCAAAATCCCTCTGAATTTATCTTCATCACCAGTGCAACCTCCCCTTGATTATTCCCCATAGTCTGCATGCTCCTGCCACTGTCTGATAGTAATGCACTGTGGAGTCCACAGAAAAGTTTGCTAAATTTGTTTCTTCCTTGTTTCTGCTGGTCTGCCTCCTGCATGAAGATGCTATAGGAAACAAGATGGCTGCCAGAGCGTAGATTTCCACCCCCCACCCCCCAAACTCCAGTCACCCCAGCCCCCAGGGCCCTGTGGCATACACTGTTACCAGCCCAGAGCCCTACCTCACAAACTCTCTGGCCCATTTCTGCTCTCATCAGGAAGGGTGACTTCTAAGCTGAGCAGAATGGTGGAATAGCCCTGCTGGCCTCAGCTGCCACACCTGGGCCTGGGCTACCCAAGAACTTCCCAGTCCCGATATGGATCACAAAAGCCCTTGGCTGATGGGGATGTCTGTTTATACACTGAGAATCATTCTAGTTAAAAATCTGAGAGATAATATGAATATGACATAGTATAATGTACTTGGAAGAGAAAATGTAAGCAGTGAAGCCCCATTCTCACTCCATGGGACCACGTACACTCCGAAAGACACCAAAAGGAGGGATTTCATTCTTTTCCTGTCCAAATTGGGACTAAGGGTAGGGGAGATTTTCCTTGTCCCTACATAAAATGGAAGCTCATTTCCCTTGTGACATGGTCAGGGAAGACTCTCACCAGGACGAGCTGGGAGAATCCCGAGTCCTTCCCTGGGAGGCCAGTGAAGCAGGAAACACCATGGCACTTATGTTTGCGGAAGGCTCCACCTCTTCTAGCTGCACAATGTGGGACAAGCTCCTTAATTTCCCTGAGCCGCCACATCCTCCTATAAAATGAAGACAATAGCAGCGATGTAACAGGATTACCTTACAAAGGAAATGAGAGGATGCATTTGATTACGGTGTCTGCCCTTCTCCTGGCTTCTGATCTAGTGATGACCTTCTGGGTTTGGTACCATAGTTGGCAATTTTTGGTGAATCCTCTAGGCATCCTGGACCTGGGCAAGGCTGGTCTTCACAAATACCAAGATCCACAGCACCTTGGTGAGGCACACGCCTGTGGACTAGGACTGCCTGGGTTCAAATCTGGCTTCTGTCCCTTGATTGCTGAGTGATCTTTGGTAGGCAGTGAGCATAATAATAGAATCGATAGGAGTTTGTAAGGATTAAAAGAGACGATCTCTGTGAAATATTTAGCAAATATTTATGAATATCCAAGTCTTTGATTATTTTGACATCTATCCTTTTCCTAGGATGGGGATATAGACTCTGAGGTTATTTCCAGCTAAAAGAGAAGAACATGTTAATGTTTCTAGCACCTCTCCATGTTCAGAGTTTTGTGAACATTGATTCTCAAAACTGTGAGATGAGGGAGGCAGTCAGTATTGTTCCCAGTTTACCAAGGAGGAAACTGAGACATGGGGTTCGATGGACTTTCCAAAGTCACATGGCCAGTAAGAGAGAGTGGTGATCCTTCTGACACTTAACCAAATCAGCCATGGTGCACTGACGGTCAAGTCAACGGGAGCATGCCCTCCAGGCTGGAGTTAAGACAATTTTCTTTTAGAACTTTAATAAAACCATTTGTTTGTTTTAGTGCCACGTGTAGCTTCTGTTATTCTCTGCCAGCCGCTTGCCTCTTAGCAGGAAAAGAACATCAACTCAGTTACTCAGCTGGTCTTTGAGATTCCGGGCATCAAGTAGAATCACTCTCTGAGGTCAATCCAGATGATTATTTGAGAGACTCAATTTCCTTTAGAGAAGGCACATTGTCAGTTCAATCTACTGTGGAATTTGTAGTATTAATGAACTGAAGTATACTTTAGGGATTTCTCCCAGATGCTTATTTTAATTTAAGCTCTAGGGGTTTAACTTTCCCAAATACTCAATTTTGTTCATTATGAAAACTAATAACTGGCTTATTTCACTGCTAATTTGGGTACGAAGGTTAATTATCTATAGTGGAGTGGTCTCGAGCTAATCTAAAGACTACCTGAACAGGCCTCTGTGGCTAATTGATTCCCCCACGCACTGAGAAGGGAGGATTTCTTTGTGGAAAAAAGCTCCACCAACTTGCATTCTTTTTGCTTCTGTCTTTGTAAAAGGAGCAGTGTCCCTCCAAGATGGTGGGCAATCTTTCCCTTTTTAGGCTACTGTCAAATCCATTCCGTTATCTCTGTGAGAACGTCACACTCCGTTCCATCGCAGCATCTTTTCCCCAACCATCCGCCCAGTCACTGCTCCTACCACTGCTCATTCGGCACGTGTTTAGGAAATGTGGATGTGTATTTTACATTATGTTAGCATGATCCTGATCAAATAAGAATGCCTTGCCTTCTAAAATACGCCGAAAATAGTGATAACAACAATAATAATATTGTCTTGCTCTCTTTATGGTTCCAAAAGGGCAGAGGATTTTGGGCAAAGGCATTTCCTGAATCTTCCTAAGAGTCCAGTGAAGCACGCCAGACACTTTATCCCGCTCTTTAGCAGATGAAGAAACTGAGACCCAGAGAGAGACCCAGGTTCACACAACAAGCAGGTGTGAAGCATGAGAACAGAAGCCAGGTTTCCTGATTGCTAATTCCGTGCTCTTTCTACTCAACCACATCCCTCTGTGATGATCTGTAATGTCTTCCAAAGTAGTGTTGTTTTTAGCATTATCTACTATTTCAGATACTCTACTATATAATTCTGTCTTGCACTCCACGAAATCCAATTTTGTCTCCAGGAAGTCAGATGGGCTAACACTTAATGCTGCCCGTCAGATCCTAGGGAACACTCCGTCATTTGATGTTCACATCTTTTCCTGTAAGATCAGCTCTTTCTTCCTCTGCTGGCTCTCTTCTTCGGACAGAAGGCCAGGCATCTGGGTCTAATTGACTCTCCCACTCCTCTCAAGGACAAAAGCCAGATTTGGCCCTGAACTTCCTATGCACATGATAGTCTTCGGAGCTCTCTTTCCCCATCCACCTCTGATTTATTTAAAAATTACTTTCTAAACCAACTTGAAGCAGCTCAAAATTAATTTAAACTCCCCCAAAACTGAATTTGTCAATGTCCACCATTGTAATTTGTTACATTGCATTATAACCTACTACAGAACCGTGGCAATGTCAGAACTCCAATGATGTAGTGTGGTCTCCATCTACAATATATCATAAGAGCAGTTTCAGCTTGGATGATAGATGGAGCAAGCCTGGGAAGAATTTAAAAAGAGACCTGAACTTCTAGAATTTTTTTATTCCTTTTAAGTGGCTGAAGGCGTCACCCCCAACAGATTACTGAAAGTCTAAATCATTTTTCCTCCTTTTTTGCTCTGCAAAGGCAATTAACCCAGGATGTTGGCAGAATTGCTGAGGCATAATTCGCTCGTGCTGTGGCCTTGTAGCTTTGCCTATGACATTGCCCCATCAATTGGGAAAGGGAGAATGAACCTGCTTGGCCTGAAGGCATCACCAACTGTCTACAATCATGATCTGCCCATCCTTTTGGCAGGCTCCAGGGTACCAGGTCCTGGGTAGGGTTTGTCCCCAAAGGAGGGGAAAGAACTCAGCTCCACTCTGTGCACTGTGCCCTGGACTCCTCTTTGAGGCTGATGCTGTCAGGTAACCTGCTGGCTTAAATGCATCGATGCCAGGCTGAGGCTCTACAACCATGGAGAATAACCAAGATATTCTGCAGTGAGATACATCCTCTACGGCAAGAGGCGAATACAGCGCATCTGCAGATATGGACGACACAGGTCATTCTGGTCCTTCTCAGAGCCCTAGACTCCTCCAACCAAATTAGCTCAACAGTGCAGCCTTCCCATTTTATGGAGGAGGGAACTCATGCCCAGTGACTCACACCAGTTCAACAGCTGGAACTCAGAACTTGGTTTTGGGACCTCAGTTCTCTGTGTTTTACACTCTTAACCATCAGGTCTCCATGGCAATTGCCTAACATGCTGGTGCATCCTGATGAATTATGAGTTCGGTTGTAGGTAATTTGTTATTTATAATAAATTTAAAACTTGGGAACAATTTTGCTTTTGAAAAATATGAATTAAAGTAGCTGTCTCTGTGAAGACATCTCCACTCTTTAGCCATCCTACTTGCTTTCTTGAGTGAAAGAGAAAGGGGGCGTTGTAACCATTGCATTGGGAATTATAGGTGCCCCTCGGGAATAAATTCATACTAAAGTTCAAACAACTTGTGTAAGATCCTTATGGAATCTAAAGTAGGGGCAGAGGTCTACCCACAATGTGGGAAGAATTAGAATATAGCTGGGGCCACTGAGGATAATTGCTGCAATGTCACAATTTGGCATGAAGACTACTCTCTAGCATGATGTTTCATCCAACTAGCCACACATGCATGCAGGTATGCAGACACACAAACATATAGACAGAAATGGTTGGGGCATATAAACAGCTCAGAAAAGCCCAATAACCCGACCACAGAGCTGTGCCAAGAACTGAGTCATGGGCAGAAAGGAGGACTGGGTGAGTGCATGCTGACCACTTGATGGTGGGAACAGCTGTGGTTCTCACTCTCAGACAACTGCAGCTTTCAAACAGACAGAAATATGCCCAAGGACAGGGAGGGAGAGGCAGGGATGAAACACAGTGGGCTGACAAAATATGTCCTCTGGACCAGCTAGAGCCCTGATTTGACTCCAAAGTCTCATCACTGTGGTATTCAGCCAGTCAGCAACGGCCCCAGAGCCACTCATGTCACTGGTCCTACTTACATTTAGCAGCTCCTGTGTTTGCCGTGGAACCTGGGGCCCCTGTTACAGGGAATGAGATGGTGTGGGAGGGCAGATTATGGTCAGGTCCAGCGCACAGCCTGTGGGGGACGACACTCACTGTGTGAGCTTGTCTAACCACTCAGCGTCTCGAGTGTCAGTGTCACACCCACTTCTCAGCATAGTGCCTGACCCTTACAAGCATTTAATAAATACCAGCTCTCACGTTGATCAAATTTGAAAGGTCCAGCTACCACAAATATAGTATTTATGGCTTGGCTGTAGCTAAGCTTGATCAAGGCTTGGTTTATTCTTACAGCTTCTAAATCATTGACAGCATCATGGCCCCACCCCAGGAAAGAGGCGGTAATTTCATCCTTGCTGAAGTGCTCCTAGAAGATACACTACATTCCGATGCAGAAGATAAATACATTGTACTTGAATAAACCAACATGAATTAATCGCAGCTGTTCTGTTTCCAGCAACGGTTATGCAATTTACCCTTGCCGCGGGCTCCTTTAAAAATGGAAATACTGAGCTTCAGCACTGGGAAAAATATCATTTAATGAAGAATCAAATTTAATCTAAAACATGGAAAAGAACTCAAAATGCCCATGCTTCGAGAACTAGGTATGGTATTTCTACAGGGTGAGAGAATTTTGCTTCAAAAATCAAGAGATTAAAGATCTATAGCATGTTTAATGTTCCTGCTAATCCTTCTGAATCCTATTCTATCATGATCAGACCTAAAGCGTGTTTTAGTCTGCCTTCTTATGTGCACCCCAGATTCCAAAACTCAGTTACAGTTTCATCCATCTCTCCCAAACTAAACCCCTGTGTATGTAGAAACAGCATCATTCTGCCCTTTAGTATTTACTAAAATGGGGCCAAATTCCATTCGTTTTCTTTTTCAAAGTCCTATACATGTCACAGGGGAGTCAATGTGGCACTGGAGGAGCAAATTCAGCCCCGTCGTCCTTGAGCAGCTTTAACTTGTCTGAGTTTCCAACGTCTTAATGAGAAGATAACGGTACAGCAAATTCTTGATGAGGCTCCCCCAGGGTGAGGCCCTGGACACCCTCTGAACACATCTTTTTTCTTGAGTACGTGATGCTAGTTGTAGATTTTCTGCTGTGAGTTTTAAAGGGAAGTTATCTTCCCCACCAACACCCTTTCCCAGGCGACAAGTGGATAAAGCAGTTGGTTTCAAAATGTATTCAGCAGAGCCCAAGGCACAAGAGGGGAGGTTCCAGGGAGGGTTGGGAGGGGAGAAACTCTGGTCTTGGAAAGTCTAGCCCATTGTTTCTTCTGTCTGATCGCCCTCCACAGATACTTTTTTGCCCTATATGGTCCACCTGCAGCTGCCTGTGCTGCCTGATGTTGGAGAGGAGACGATAGAGTGAGGCTGGGAGTAATGAGAACACCCTCCCTATTTCTTATTCCCTCATTGTCTTGGCCATTGCTCCTCCTGGATTTAAAAAAAAAAAATCTCTGAACAGGGAAAAGAGCAAGGCCAACTCCTTAGATGTCGAGGGGTTCCTAGGACAGAGTTCTGCAACTTGCTTCCGTTGACCACACCCCAGCAGAGGAAGACCAGCAACAAAATCAGCAGGTGGATTTGGGGAATCAAAGACCAGAGAGTCCTAGCCGGCCTCATCTCAGGCAGAGCTCAGAAAAGCAGCAAGACCCTAGTGAGCAAAAGGCTGCCTGACGCTTCTAGCCCACGGGGCTAAGGGAGCCTCACGGCTTTCCCATCTCTCAGAGGCTCTTAGAGGAAGGGAAAGTTTTCTGGCAATGTAGTGGTTAAGTTTCAGTGCTCTTACTACTGTGGCTCACATTCGTTTCCTCATCAGGGAATCACACCACCCATATGCTTATTATCATACTGTGGCAGCTGCAGTGATGCTGAAAGCTCTGCCACAGGTATTTGGAATACCAGAAAGGTCCCCCATGGTGGACAGGTTTCAGTGGAGCTTACAGACTAAGACAGGCTAGGAAGAAGGAAGTTGCTACTCACTTCTGAAAAAATTGCTCATGAAGACTCTATGAATAGCAGTGGAGCATTGTCTGATATAGCACTGGAAAGTGAGAGGATGGCGCAAACAGACCGGCCAGGATTCTGCTCTGCTGTAACAGGGTCACCAGGAGCTGGAATCGACTCGATGGCCCCAGCGTTTCCTGGATGCCCAATAGCAATACAGACTTGGCACAAAATGCGCAGAGGGATTGAGAGGCTGTATAGAAAAGGGCTAACCAGCAGGCCTGAGATCGCTTTCCTCAGAAAGGTCTGCTTGTAAGGTCGCCATGGCTGGCATCTAGGAACCGGGATTTGGAGAAGATTTCCGCCATTCTTTAATTGAGCAGGTCACAGTGCCTGAGTGCGGTTTACTTGTACAGCGTAGTTTATGCTAAACACTTGCTTTCATTCCGGGAGTCTGGAGTTTTGGTATGTTCTAAGCAGAGGATGCCTACATGACCAGCCCTGAATAAAACCTTTTGGGACACCGAGTCTCTAATGAGGTTCCCTCATAGAAACCATTTCACACGTGTTATCACAACCTCATTGCAGGAGGAATTAAGTTCATCCTGTGTGACTCCACTGGGAAAGGACTGTTGGAAGCTTGTGTCTGGTTTCCTCAAACTTCACCTCATGTGCCTTTTTGTTTTGACGATTGTGCTTTCTCTCCTTTCACTGTAATAAATTATAACCATGAATATGACTGTGTGCTGAGTCTTGCTGTCCTAGGGACTCATTGAACCTGGCTGATCTTGGCGATTCTCAATACAGGGGCTGTGAATTGGATAAGGAGGATGCTGCAGAGGGT
The DNA here is from genome assembly GCF_021613505.1 of Equus quagga. Taxonomy (NCBI): domain Eukaryota; kingdom Metazoa; phylum Chordata; class Mammalia; order Perissodactyla; family Equidae; genus Equus; species Equus quagga. Next base: position 27,847,664 of record NC_060273.1, on the reverse strand, counting down.
GACTACAGGGACCAAATATCAAAGTCCAGAAAGTTGGTGATGCAGAGGATGCCAGTCCAGATAGACAACAAGCAAGGACCCTCACCACCAGGGCTGGCACCAGCAAGGCCCCCACCATGCACCACATCCCACAACTCCCTGAGAGGACCATGAGATAACATCCTCATCACTTGGTAGAATGGGGGCTTGTGAGAGAAAGTACATTTAATTTCAGAAAATTCAGTTACATTTCTATTACTCCCTGCTTGTTCTTGCTACACACAAGCTCTCTGAAGCAAAAATCCAAATCATCTACAGGATTGAGGGGAAGCAGTAATATAAAGCTGTAGTTCACCGTAGTCCAGCTAACTTGTTCCCTTGAACTGTCCAAGAGTATGGGGTCTTAGTCCCAAATCTCTAGACTCTCCCCTTGAAGAGGATTTGGTCTGGCAGCATGTACCTCCATGGACCACTGTTCATTCCTCTTTATGCCCCCTTCACTGCCATTTCTGCAGTTCTTGCCTTTTTTTTTTTGGTGGTGAGGAAGATTGGCCTTGAGCCAACATCTGTTGCCAATCTCCTGTTTTTGCTTGAGGAAGACTGTTGCTGAGCTAACATCTCTGCCAATCTTCCTTTACTTTGTATGTGGGATGCCTCCACAGCATGGCTTGATGAGCGGTGTGTAGGTCTGTGCCTGGAATCCAGACCTGTGAACCCTAGGCCGCTGAAGCAGAGCATGCAAACTTAACCACTATGCTACCAGGCTGGCCCCAGTTCTTGCCTCGTTTTAACTCATCCCTGACCTACACCTTCCCTCTAAGTTTTCCTAAAAAGTGAACCAGCCCCAAATGTCTCTTGCTGCTGGTACAGCTTCACAGGCTTGGGCCTGAACCAGATGTGGTAGACACCCTGTCTTCCTAATGGTTCTGTTCTTGGAAGAGAAGAGGGATATCTGGAAGGGCTTGGAGATAAAGGAAAATTGAGAGAGAATTTGGTTTTCATGGGTTTTTTTTATTTTTGTGTATGCTGTGGGGGCCTGGGGGTATGGAAGCACTCATCTTGCTCTCTAAGAATTAAGATCCTGCCAATTACCATTACCAGGTCTTCACGTGAGATCCATAACCTGCCAGCCCATTCAACTTTGGTCTAATGCTCAAAGAGCATTTACTGCCTTTAAATCCTTGGATGCTATACAAAGCAGCCTTCCGGTATCTCAGCACTAGGAAGACCCAGATCCCACTTCTTTTCCTAAATCCTGGGTCTTCACCTTCCTTGTATCCCATTCAGGCTGGTGAGATTAGTAACAAGAAGAGCGTTCCACCACATATCAAACAAATGAGTTCCTTTGGAAATTTCCTTTGTGGAAAGAATCCTTAGGTTTTAAATCCATAGATCAACAGATTGTTTTATAGTTCTCAACTCTGACTAAATTTGAAATGCTAAAACTTAAGAACATCATTAGTTCTCTCCTATTTTTCACAGTCAGCACATAGGGATTCCAATCTAGTGCTCCCCATTCAGCAGGGCCTCCCAGAGATGTGCTGTGGGAGGGCACGGTAGGTCTCGATGTCAACCTCAAAGCTAGCACTTAGAACATCCCTAACTTCCCCTTAGTAACACAGAATAGATCTATTATTCATTAGCTTATCTAAATCTTTTCTTAAAGCTCTTAATATTTTCAATCTCTTATGTAGTCATATTTCTGAAAAGATAATTAAGTTTGAGGGTATCTTGGACCATTATGTAAGTTCCTTAGCCAAGTAATTTCATCGTGGGTCTCCCTCAGAGTCCAATAATGTCCCAAAGTGCCAGAAACCCTGAAGGCCCTATCATTCAGCCCCAACTGAAGCCTCTTTCCTGGATTATAGAGCCATCTCTGCTCACCATCCTTTAGTCGTGAGAGCAGGCCCTTTATCAACTGTCTCTTCTGATCTGCCTCCAACCACTCCCCTGGTTCAATTGAATGTCTAATATCAAAGACATCAAAATGCAATATTGGAAAGAACGACGCCTTCCGATTGTGTCTCACTAGAGCGGCCATTGAACCCGACTTGATATTCCAATCTAATTGCTCCGAGAACATCTCAGCCATAAGGGCTTCATTCATCCCAACGAGAGTTTCAACAATCTACTTTGCCTGAACTTTCTTCATTTTACACTTTAATGTTAACAGAGCACTTTTATTTTCTATTCCTTTGACTATGTTATTTTAATTGCCACATGAATGCTTTTGTACATGAAAGGAAATGGGAAACCAGGCTGGAAACTCCCTTTCTTTCATGGCATCAAATGTGATAAGCTTACTTACGCTAAACACAAGTATAATGTGTTATGTTTGATGTGAATAGAGTGTGCGCCTTTTAAGAGAGTAATATTCTAATAATAAGCACTAATTGTATATAGAACTTCATATTTTACAAAGTGCTTTCTTTCATGATCTCAACCCTGTGAAAAGTAAGGGTCAATGGAATCATGGTCATTTTACAGACAAGAGAACAAGCTAAGTGCTCGGGGATGTTCACAGCCAGTTAGACTCTCTGGTTGTGATGCCATGAAATCAGGCAGCTCTAACATCTAAAAGGTGTCTACACCAAAACTGCCCTCGATTGTTAAATATACTTGACTTTCCACACATACACACAAGTGAATGCACGTAAAATGGTGAAATCTGAATACAGCCTATGGATTGTCCTAATGTCAGTTTCTAGTTGTGGTCGTGTGCTGTGGCCATGTGAGATGTTACCATTGGGGCAAATTGGGTGAACGGTACACAAGACCTCTCTGTACTATGTTTTGTAACTTCCTACAAATCTGTAATTACTTCAAAATAACAAATCCAAAAAAATTTGATTTCAGTAGAATCTAAATTTTTGGAAATTTATTTTTCAGAAAGACGCTTATATTTGTTTTCATAAAATAATAATTCTTCCAACAAGGACACCAGTGATATTAATTCTCCCTTCTCCAGTAAGACCTCCTCTTAACTAAGTACATCTACCATGACCCTATTTCCAAATAAGGTCACATTCAAAGATTAAAGGGGTTAGGACTGAAACATATCTTTTTAGGGGATGAAGAGGAGAAGAGATACAAAGATGGACATGCACACAGGCAGACAGCCATGTGACAAAGGAGACAGAGATTAGTGTGATACATCTACAAGCCAAGGAACACCAAGGACTGCTAGCAACACCAGAAGCTAAGAGAAAGGTAAGGAACAGACTCTCCCCAGAACTTTCGGAGGGAGCGTGGCCCTACTAATATCTTTGTTCCAGACTTCTAACCTCCAGAATTGTGAGACAATAAATTTCTGCTATTTTAAGCCAAAACAAAATGATGGACTCAGTTGTTAATTACACGCACACATGTGATGCGCTGCTCCACTACATGAGGGAAATAATGGCATATTTTCATCCAACTTAGATTATTTTTACTGATGACTTCTAAAATTACTACCCCAATGAACTCCCATAATGCAATTCCATGAAATATAATGGAAAATTATTTCAAAAGATCAGAGCAAGGGGTAACATAAGGTAAAATTTAACAGGGCTACACATAAAGTGCACACACACATGGATTTGAGTGGTTGAAGCCACACACGAGTCACCACCTGAGACAGCTGCCAGCAGGGCTTGTATAGAACAAAGCTCAACCAGAGCAGGAGAGGCCATGGCCTGTTTACATCCAGACAGGCCAGACAACACTCACAGTATTATTGTCTTCAATTTGGGGCACCATAATTTAAGAGGAACGTCAATTAATAGAAGTTGAAACCAAGAAGAATGACAGGATTTCTCACCACAAGGAACTGGTGAGGAAATATTTAATCTGGAGAAATAGACATGGGAGTGGAGCTTTGAAGCTGTCTTCTCATATTTCAAGGGCTGTCATGTGGAAGTAAGATTAAGTCAATCTGCAGAAATTAAAACTAACATCAGCGACGGAAGTTAGACAATGGAACACTTGGCTCTATATAAAGAAGACTGAGAGTCTCATTAGGACTTACCTGCTTCAAATATGCCTCCAAATGGCCTATTTTGCTTGAAGGTCCCGCCATTCATGTCACTCCTCCAGGATAAGGTTAGCTTTGCCAGAGTATTCCTATTAACGGTTGTCCGTAAAAGATTACACCTCAAACCGTTAGTTCCTACCCATGCATTTGCACAGATTAGTTTCATAAACTAGCTGTCACCTCTGAAAGAAAAAAGCAAGTCCCTAAAAGAATGGGACATCCAACCATATAGCTTAGAGGAATCTGCAAACTCGGGTGTGTTGGGGGAAAAGAGATTGAGAGGAAGAAACACACTCAGTAAGAAGGACCTATTGAAGGTTCTTCCTTTTCTGAAGGAAGTCTCATTCTCCTTGTCTGAAGTCTCATTTTCAGACAGGAGGGACTTTTGCCATATCCCCTTCCTTTCCAAGATGAGCTGCTCTAGAGAGCCTCTTAACTTCACACCCACCCACCCACACACACACACACACACACACACACACACGCAGACACACAAAGACTTCATGTAAAACGGGTGAATTCTGCATAAGGCCTGTGGGTTGTTCTACCGTCAGTTTCTGGTTGTAATGTTGCACTGTAGTCATGCGAGACATTACCATTGAACAAAGCTGCATGAAGGGTACACAGGACTCTGTCTACTACTTTTTGCTACCTCCTGTGAATCTATAATTATTTCGGAATAACAAGTTTAAAAAAACCCTTGATTTTAGTTGAAGCTAATTTTTTTCATTTCCTTTATTTTTCAGCAGAATGTTTGTAAAATCTTTTGACAATCTACAGATTCAATTATCAATTACACTTAAACAAGCCCAAAATATCCAGCACCAAAACAGGTAATTGGATGTCCCCCTCATTCTGTTCGCTCCCTCTTCTACCCTCTCCTCATGAGACGACAGGCCCAAACATGCCACCAATGGCTACCCCTTCAGTAGGAGGGAAGTCATGGAGACAGAAGAGGGAAATAGGTCAAGCAGAGAAGGAAAGAAGGAAGAAAGGGCAGAAAGAGAAGGGAAAAGAGAAAGGAGAGAAGAAAGCAAGGAAAGAAGGAAGAAGAAAAGCCAGCATTTATCATTCAAAAAGATAAACATTTTACAGCCCAGCTTGACTGTGTCAAGAACACTTGTGTTTTAATAGTATGCCTGCAAGCTTTCAAAACAAGTGTTTACCTGTCACAATAAACAGTTACGAGTGTGGAACACAAAACAGAGAGAACCAGGAACTGGCAGGCTGCCAGCCCTGCCGCGTGCTGCTTGTTGCTGAGCTTGTCATCCAGGCGGCAGCAGCCCAGCATCTCTGCTGTCTCCATGGTGAGGACCACTATCACAGTCAAGGAGCCTCTGGGCTCGGGGGAGCCAGTAAGGGCCAGGGAGCTGGTGGAACCAGATCCTTAAAGGACACGGGGCAACAGCTGCTGATCTGAGGGCCGCCCACAGGGGCCAACAGGTCCCAAGAACTGTGGACTCCAGTTAAAAGTCAATGGGAACTCCCAGAGACTTCTGGAAAGACCCTTTCTGGAGAGCTGGCACACAAAATGCCACATACTTCCCATCTTTCTTCTCCTTTAATCTTCACAACAGGCTCATACATCAAGTAAGCAAACAGGGAGTGCCATACTTCAACTTATATAGTTATAATTTGCCACTGGGAGCAGGCAGTCTCATAAAAACTAACTTTTATAGAGTACTTTATACTATATAAAGAGCTTCCATACCCATCCGTTTCAGTTAATCCCTACAATAATCCCTTGAGATAAGCTGAGCCAATATCGTCATCCCCAGTGTGAGGACACTGGCCAAGTCACTTCACCTCTGTGCCTCAAAGCCCAACATCTAGCAAACAGCCAAGCGAGAACTCCAATACATAGACATATGGCTCAAACGATCTATGGTTCTCAAACTGGTGTGTACAGAAGAATATCCTGAGTCACTAGCTTAAAATGCAGACCCCCAAGTCTTAAGTCCAGGGCTTTGGATTCAGTAGATGTGGGCTGTGACCCAGGCAGCAGCATTTTTAAACATTCAGGCAGCTAATTGAGAGCCAAGTGATTCAAAAGAAGAGGCTCAGTGAAAAGCAATTTGAGAAACACCATCCCTAGAACCTAGGACACTAAGATAAATAGAGTACATCCCAGCCCTTGTGAATTTACTATCTAGAGCTGAGCTCTCCAACACAGTAGCAACTAGCCCATGTGACTGCTGAGCACCTGAAATGTGACTGGTGGCACATGTTGAAATGGTATTTGTGTATATTAAGTTAAATAAAATAAATCACTAAGATTGATTTCACTCCTTTCTTTTTCCTTTTGAAAGTGTGGTTACCAGGTAATTTAAAATTACCTATGAAACATGCATTATGTTTCTATTGGACAGCACAGATCTGTCCAGGAGGCGTATGAAAGGTAAACTTCAACACATTATGGCAAATGGCTAAGATAGCGAGTCTGGTAGCTATAGGAAGAGTCCAGGAAGAGTTTCCTCCTTGCCCCATTTAGTCTCAGAGTATGAGTAAGAGCACAGAGGGAAGCGAGGAAGAGTTTGCAGCAGAAGGAACAGCATCAATTCATGACATGTTCAGGGCAGTTACCAACCCATTATTCTGAAGGGATCAAAGATTTAGCAGGAGTAGCTGGCAGGAGCCTGACAATGTGGTCTTGAAAACCATGTTAAGAAGCTTGGGTCTTGTGCAAAACGGACAATCACAGAAGGCATTGAGGTGAAGAAAAGCACAGTGAAAATTGACTTGAGACCATTCACAATGGCTACAGTGGAAAGGATAGGTTTAAGGGCAATGAAACTAACAACAGGAAACCAGCTAGTTGGTGACAACCATAGACCAAGCAACAGTAATAAAGGCCTAAATTAGAGCAGAGATCAGAAACTGAGAGTAAGCTGTAGAATCCAGAAATTCAAGAAACGCTTAGGAGAAAAAAATTGGCAGAGCCTGGTGATTAATTAGACATAGGAAAGGAAGAGAAGGACGCCAGGCTTTGGCAAGGGTGAGGGTGGCTGGTGACTATACAAACCAAATCTGGGAGCTTAGGAGGCATATCATTAGTCTGTTCATTTGGAAGCAGATGGTTAATTTAGTCACATATAGGTTACACACTGGAGAGACTCACGTGGCTTGCAAATACATAGGTTCTGTAGAGTGTAAGTGGGACACATGAGCTCTAAGTTCAGAAATGAGTAGGATGGTATTCACATTTGGGGATCATTTGTGTGCAGAGAGTAATCAAACCCACAAGAGTGAACTGAACTCACAAAGGGAGGCGAGGGCGTGGAGAGAAGTACAGAACCCCAAGCCTTGACAGTGTTCAGTCCTGAAACTCAGCATTGTTTAGTCGACACGTTGACACACACTCATTCGACTCATTCCAAACCCCACTTCTACCACTACCACCACTGCCAGACCAAATGCCTTTCGCCTGAATTGACTGGCTCAGGGGAGCTCATGGCCTAGGACAGGAAGCCACTTCTGAGCTCCTTGACTGTGGGTGTGGTTTGCACATGTAGCCTTGCCTAGGCAATTTCAAGAAGAATTAAGAAAAAGACATTGTGTTCCTCTGTTTCTAGAACTTATTATACATTTTTTTCTTGAATGCTGGAGTGACATAGAAAAATTAAATGTTACTGAGCATTTTCATGTCTTTTCAAGTCTTTTAGTCTATAAATTCCTAAGAACAGGAATATATATTCAAAATTCTTTTGCGTCTTCATCCCACTACTGCTTTCAGAGATTAGCAGAGTGCCAAACATTTAAGAAGGCATAGTGTCTCGAAAAGTAGTCTTTCCATAAATATTTGCTGAAAAAAATCTATAGTCCATAAAAATACATTGAATTATGGTGAATGAGTGGGATGATTATTTGTTAAGTGACCTTGGGCTATATCAATAAGAGTATTTAAATAGATACCAACTATTTAAGTCTCCCTAAGTAATCTCATGCTGTCCCATGGTTCAAACATCATTTATATGACAGCAACCACCAAATTTATATTTTCATGAGCTTTCTTTAAGTTCCAAACATGTGTTCCCCTTTGCCTTCTTGAGATTTCCACTTTGATGTGTAGAAGGAATAGCAGAGTTAACATAATAGGAACAGAACTCTAGATTTTTATCTTCAAACCTGCTCTTCCCTCATCTCCTCTAGTTGCTCAGCCAAAAACTTAGGGGTCATCCTTTGTTCCTCTATTTCTCTTTTGACCCATCTCCACTCCAGTGCCCTCTTGTCTATCTCTCACTCACCCTCATTGCCAATGCTGAATTGCTTGTCCAAGTCACACCATGGACTATGGCAACAGTCTCCTAACTGGCCTCCCTGGTCTTCTCCTGACTCCTAGAGTTCATTCTTCAGTCGTCAGCCAAAGGGAGCTTTTTAAAATTTAAATCAGATTGGCTCACTCCCACCTCCTCCTCTATCTCAACTCCCATTATTTAAAACACACCAGTGACTTCCTATTTGAAATAAAATCCAAACTGCTGAGCAGGGTCTCCCAATCTCTACAGTAATTGACTGTGGCTTCAACCTGGCAGCATTTCCAAGGTTTTTTTCTTTCTGTCTTTGCTCTATCTCTTCCATTTGGGTAGAATACTCTTAATATGACTGCCTCCTTCTTGCTACTTATAATTGGATTTAAATAACACTGTGCTCAGAGGTATCTTCCCTAATCACCTAATCTAATTTTAGCCCAGCTCTACCATATATTGAAACATGATGTAAAGTTTGTATAATTAAAAGTGCGGTCCTTGCAGATGAATACACAGATAGACAGATGAGGCGGAATAAGAAGCCTGGAAAAAGACCCAACTACATATGGAAATTCGGTACATGATAAAGACACGTCTCAAATCTCAAAGGAAAATACAGCTTCATAAATAAGTGATGTTGGAACTGGATAGTCAGACGGCAAAAGATGAAATTGTAACAGTTTGTGTACCCTTCCCTTCGGTAGGTAGTGAGCTCTCAACAGTAGGAACCGCGTGTTAATCTTTGTATTCTCCACAGTAAACACACAGTAAATGCAAGCTTACTGCGTGGTATTCAGGAGTCTGAGCTCTCGAGTCAGGTTGTTTGGGTTCCCATCCTGGTTCTACCGCTCGCCGGCTATGGCCCTGGGAAACGAGCTTCACAGCTCTAACCTGCAGATTTTCCATATGTAATGAAAAGGGAGACAGAGGGGAACTTTTCTTTTTTGGTTGTTTTAGGAGCAAATTAAATCAAGCCTATGGAGTGGTTAGCAATTCCTGAAGTATTATATGTGCTCAGTAAAAGTTAGGTATTGTCATTAGCACAGGGCCAGAAAAAAAACATGACTTTGACACTTTAATTGTATGTTTATCATCATTATTAGTTGCTGTTATTGTTGGCTGAAATATTACAAAGAATATTCCAACTCTACCATTTACTAACAATCTACAACCTTAAGCAAGTCATTCCGCTATTCACTAGGAATGATAATATGCAGCTTACAGGTCTTTGCAAGAGTCAAAGAGGACATGTACTTAAAATCAGTGTCTGGAGCATAACACATCCTCAATACTTATTACCCTCATCCTTTGCCTTCCTCCACGTCTCTCAATGGCACATTTAGTGTCCCAAACAAGCTGAAAAACCAATTGCCTGCTCTTCATTGATCAAAGTTGGAGAGCCAGTCCCGTTCTGGGTGAGAGGAAACCCAGGAACTCCTAAACCTAGTGCAGCAGCTGAGCACATCCTCAATGTCGATCTAGTCCCACTGCGGCTGCAGTCCACACTGTCAGCAGGTGACAGCTTGTGACCGTGCTGCTAGACATTCCAGTCCTCTGCCTGCCTGCCTGGATTCCTGCCTTGAAAATCCCACTGCCCACATCTGTCTACACAGGAGTCCTGCTCAGTTCTTCCCAGCTCTCTTTGGAATCTATGTTTGGCTTCTAAACTTTATCCCTGATGCTCGCCCTGTGCCCTGCGTCTCTCCTACTACAGCCCCCTCAGAGCCTGGTAGCCCAGCTGCCAGGCTCCCAGCCTCTGGATTCCTGCCCTCAGGGCCTCACTCTGGGAAGGGCTGACTTCCACACTTGAGGCATCTTTTAAGACCAATTTTCCCTTAGGGCTAGACAAAGAGATCTGAGGATCTCTATTAAAGAATCCAAGGGGAAATACCCCTACAGAAGAATGTTCTAAGAAGTTTGCACTTTGCTTCCTAGTAAGAGCATCTTGCTGTATAGCCAGCCTTAGTAGAGCTCAGCAGCAGAGCAGCAGAGATGAGCAAAGACTAAATAAACCGACAGGCCCAGGCCAAAAGGTCCAAGCCCTCAACGATTTGCATATGCATTACCAGCCCAGTGCAGAGATTGCTCTGCTCCAAGTCACTTAAAAATGCACTTCAAGTCACAGAGAGGTCCTGCTTTTAGGAAAGCAATTGTGTCCATAGGTCTTCCAAGAGATCAGAGGGCACTCTTTGTCCTTTAATGAATAAGCTGTTAATGAATAAGAGAAACAGTTGAATTAAGTGATGGGACAATTATGCACTGGCATGATTTCCAGCAGCTTGCACACTGAACAGTATTTAGGTACTGGAGAAAACCCAGAAGCACACATATGCTTTAAAGAGTCTGAGCACACTTTGTTATTAAGAATGTAAAATACAGCCAATCTCTCATTGTTCAGCCCATAGTTCCCATCAACTTGTTCCCTGGTTAGAATATTTAAATGGGTGCTGACATGATAAGGAGATACTTTGTGCTTCCCAATGTGCTCCTCACCCAGTAAGACCCCAGCCGTCACTGGATGTTGTTGAATGGCTTGAACAGAAGGTCCTGAATCATACTGGGTGTTGGTACCAAATGGTCTGCATCATTCCAAGTCCAGTTCATGCAACCTGGAAGAGCTGGCAATTTTGAGTCCCCTGGTGCAGTTGTGGGGAGATGGAGGGGTAGAATGTGAGTATCACACGTGAAGTAGGAGGAGTGGCAGGTGGGGAAGATGGAGGAGAAGAGACAAGATGAGCCGGTCCAAGGAAAGGGGACAATTTCGTACGAGGCAGCTGAAAGTTTGGGGCTATTCCTGCAATTGAGAGAATTGCTAAGAATTTTACATCCAGCTCTGCACTTTAATTCCTGCCATGACCTCTGGGCGAGTGGTTCTGCCCATGCTCGTGTGGCATAGTTTTTCTAGGTCTCTTGGTCTTTGGTTGTGATGTAGCCAGACAGACGTCCTCAGGAGAACTTGCTGGCCTAAGACCTCCAGGGAGGGGATGGAATTATGAGTCCAGGAAAGAGAGCTCAGAAGTCCACTTTTCTAAAGTTCTCAACAAAACATTTTGTGTAAAGAGACGCTTAATAATTGCTGGTTCTGGAATTTTCTGGAGGGGGTGTGAATCTTCTGCATCAGCCACTGCACCAGCACTAATGAATATTTACTGAATACTTCCAGGGGGCCTGTGCTTTGACCAGTGCCACTTGCCTGGATCCTTCACCCTTCCTCGTCCCTCAACTAAGCAGAAAACTGGGAGCTGTCTTTACACTAAAGGAGGAAAGTGACCAAAGCTTCATGTGACATGTTCACCTTTATGAACATAAGGAAAGAAGAGAGTTGGGGAGTGCAGGGAAGGAGAGAGAGAATCCAAATAAATATCCTAATCCTCTGAGAGACCAAGTAGAGGGAATCTGACTTCCTACACTACCACCCCCCTTACCTTCAGGGTCTGTTATACTCCCAAATAAGGAGGGCTTCACCTTCCAGAAACTGAAAATAACAAAAGCAGATTAATTAGGCTATAATTATTCACATAAGAAGAGGATCCCTGGATCATAAAAGATTTGACTATGGGGTTCATTCAAATAGAGGAATTTCCTTCTATTTTTCAAATGTGCGTAGATTCCATGCAACTTCTCTCAGGCAAAATGAAGTACAATTATAATGGAATTTTTCCAATATCTCTGTCAAATGACAAGTTGCCAGAATTTATAAACTTTAGTACTTTGGGGTTCAAATCGCAAAGGGTCCTTGCATTAAAATAAAAGATGGAGAGAGAACTGGACCAAGAGGCCTGGTGGCAGTCCTGGCACCAACTCCTGTGGCCATGGGCCAATCACATCTCCACTGTATGCATCAATTTCCTTACCTGTAACGTGACTAGGTAGAGCTGAATCTCTCCTCTGGATTTTTCAGGTCCTTGAATCAGTGAATTATTATTCAGGTTCCTTTTTGTGATTTTTCCCCTTGGATGAATTTCAAAAGAACTGGATGCACTTAAAGATGCATCCATTTCCATTCAATAGAATTTACCTGCCAGGCTCAGGGTGCAAGTGAGGCAGAGATGAATAAGGTATGGGGACCACTTCCTGGAAACGGAAACACAGTCAGGAAATATGGAAGGGAGGCTAAGAACAAAAACAGAGAGAAAGGGCATCTCTATCTGGGTGATAGCAGAGTGCATCAGAAAACTTCTGAGCCAATTCTTGAATCAAAGCAGACAAGGCAGGGACGGTGAAGGGCAGGTGGTTTGGCACAGTCTCCTGGAAACCTTAAACATGGTGTTAGCTCTGCCAGAGTGCTAACTAATGTGCTGTCCTAGTTAACTTTTCAGCTTCACAAATGGACCGTCAAAGCTTTTGATGAATCTTAAGGGAAATATTTTCCCCGTAGGTTTCTACCATCCTAAGGAAAGAGGTGGAGGAAGTTCTCCCACTCCAGCAGCAATTCTGATCGACTTTCTCTTACACAGTGTGAACTTCTAATCAAGGTCTAGGAAGCTGGATTCATTAATTTTAATGAATCGCTGGAACAGCCTGAGCAAAGCCCTTGCTAATAAGGCCGTGTATGGGTAAGATGCCGTGCATCCTTCCGAACAGGAAAAAAATATCCCTGGAAAATTTTTTTAAAAAGGCATGGCATGTTGAGGCCAAATTGGAAGGAAAAATCACTGTGGAATCTCTGATTTTCTCAAGCCACAATTTACAATCTACATTTCAAGGTCAATTGAACCACTTGATGGCCAATTTGGGGATAAAAAAAGAACTACATGAGGAATTATAAATGGCCACGGGAGTTTCTGACACCAGCCAGACCTTCACAGCCACACTCGGCTGAGTCCATAATGATCTCAGGTCACTCCAAAAAGCGCAGGTCAAAGGGGCTCTGTGAGCCCAGGGACTGTTGATTTAACACCAGCCTGGTGACATCCATTCTGCTCACTCTGTGGGTGGACATTAAATGTGGAGCTATGACACTAATGGACTGTGGGGGGAGAATCAGGATTTAATGTGTTTGTGGAAACCTGACCCTTCTCTGACAGCCCAGGGCTCCCTTTTCAATCCTGAAACATCCATCCTATTCCAGAGACAACACTCTGGATCTTCTGAGGGGTCACGATTGGTGGAGGCATGACAGGGAGAGTCATCCGTGGAGTCAGTTTGGGGAAGGGATTAGGGGAAAGTGCCTGAGGAACCAGAAGATAGAGTTGGTCTGTGTGGATGTTCAAACACAATGTTCTCACGGTTAATGGTTAAGGGAAGCCACAATTACTTTAAGTGTAGGAAAGAAAAGTCTATCTCCAGCGCTAGACTAAATGCCTACCTGGATATTCAAATATGAATTCATTTGGCTAAATTCATTTAGATGCTGAATCAAAAGTCACTGAGGCTTGTCTTTGCAGAATTTGTCTTAAGATTATAAACTCTTACGTCAGTTTTCCCCAAATGTTTGAAGACTGGCATGGATGTGGCTGCATCAGAATCACCAGGGAGCTTTATCGGAAGTGCACATCCCTAAACCCCATTCCCAAAGGTGTGAGTTTAGTGAATCATCAGTAATTCAGTCCTCTCACTGCTCACTGGGGGAAACTCAATTGTGGAAAAAATATTTATCTTTCACGGTAAATCTCATTAAATTCTTCTTGCAAAAAGCAGGGTATAAATGCATGTAACATGATGCCGCTGATTCGAGACGGAGCTGTGATCAGAACTGAGATCTTCGACCACCAGTCCAATATTCATTCCTGTGCTAACTCATTTGTTTTTTGTCCATTTAGTGGATTTCCCTCCTCTTAAATCTCCTGCTCGTCCAGCTGAAACACCTACTTCCTCCAGTGTCATATAGTCTGCCCTGAACCCAAAACAGAACATGCGTTATTACATTAAACCCTACAGCTCAATCCCGCACTTCATCAAGGTGTGTGCTCAGCCACAACGCCGGCACATGCCCTTAATACATTGTGACACCCTATTACTACAGCGCCTTTATGAGCTTCAAGGGAAATTACATTTTAAATTATAGCATACAAGTATAATGGAAAATCTAATTGTCGCAATGACAGTTTATTTATCAATCATTTATCATTTTGATTTATAAGGTGCCCAACTTGATTTAAAGGTAACTAATGTTTAAAAATCTCAAGGCACCCATACAACCAAATACACATTGAAAGCAACAAAGTGAATAACTCCTGCTTTTCTGCGGCTCTTCGCTCATCATACCCAAGGCTGAAGCTAAAACCACAAGGAGGTTGATCGCAGGAAACCTAGGCAGCATCTCAGAAATTCTTGATGTCAAATCTCATTGACTATAGAACTAGGCAGCTGTCAAGTGTCAGTGTTAGCAATGCAGACCTCATATAACACGGTTCAGTCGTTTTAAGATATGTGTGTCCCAAGTTCACACAGCTTCAGAATTTAGAGGGAGAAGGGACTTCCAGAAGTGACCTGATTTCCCCGCCTCCATCATCCACCTTACTTCTAAGGAACATATCTTTAAGATTCACCCTTAGGAGGCTATAGCTGCAGGTGATCACCCCTTCAAATGCACCCCATTCCATGGTACCAATTCGCATGTGCTTGCTCCCAAACCTTTCCTCCCTGCCAACTCTCTGTGGGCTTTGCTCTAGGATCTGAGCATCTCTCTGACTCTATTCATCCTTGCTTGGACTTGATATCTCCTGCCAAGCCTGGCCGCAGCCCTGGTTTTCCACTTTACTGTATCCACCCTGGCTCTGGAAGCTCTGAATGACCTCACCATGAAGGAAGACCCCAGTTAAAGCAACCGAAGTGTTGGGAGGTCTGAAGTTCCAGGCCAGCTGCTGCAACCAAATCAAAATCAGTCTTAGCAGTGGAGCCCTGCCTACGGGCCAACTTCAGTGGTCATTTTGGGTTTTCCAGAGCATGGTTTCTAATTCAACTCAGCGCACACATACACGCCAGGCACCAAGCTTACTGGGGCTCTGCCATGAAGGGATTTTCCCAGCCCCAAAGGTGTTCGCATTCTGGTCTTCCACCTTCAAAGCTGACATTCTTTTCACTACACCCTACTCTTCTCCAACTCATCACATCCCACTTTATTTGCTATGTTTAACCACCTTGCTTGGAAAAGGCCTAAGGTCCTCTAACATGCCTCTGTGAGAGAAGAACAGAACTCTCACTTCATTCTTCAGGAATCTGATATGTGTCTACTGAAAAGGATGTGATCTGCTTCAAAATATTAGAACACTTGATTGTCAATAAAATGTCTGATTTTCAAATGCCTTGATCAGTTAATGATCACTACTTCTGAAATTATGCTAAAATGGCATATAAGGATTCATCATCTTCCCCCAGTGAGAAAGACATTTCTGAGAATAAATGATGGCTGATTCATCTGCCCATTTAAGCAGGACATGGACCACTTGAGATTCACAGCAAAATCCTCCCATGTCTTGCTTGAAATACAAAGGTAAAGCTTTTCTTGCGGGCATTCCTCATGCTAACTCGCAGGCACAGAATGTTGGAAAACCAACATTCTGCCTATCATTAGTGGGAACAGAGCTCACTTGATTCTCTACATGGCTTGATTTCCAGAAAGCTACCCCAGCCCCTGGAAACATTTCCTTGGGGATTTGTCCTTAATATAATGCTTGATACATGGTAAGCCCTCAAGAAACATTAACTGGTTATTTTCCATATTACTCATATTCCTATTATGTAGTACAATCACTTAAAATTGATCCAATTGAATTGACTGATATTTTGTAATTTTTGTGGGAGGGGGAACCATCTGACCCTTTGTTCTAAGAATTCATAATTATATTTTTTTAAAAATCATGACAGTAACTTGCATTTTTACTCCACTTCACACTGCATACAAGTTGGGCTTTTAGAAGTCAACTCAAACACCAAGTTCATGGGCCAAAGAAAGAACAGGAAGGTAATTGGCTTTTCAGGAGCACAGATGTCTTTATCTTCTCCATCCTGTCCAGTTCCCATTCCAGGCCAGACCAGCTCAGGCTTACATGGAGCAGTTAACTTCAGCACTGTGAGCAAGTGGGAATTGGATTGGCTGTGCCACCTGCCATAACCAAATGGCCTTCTGAGCAATAGCTTTCTCCAATCCCCATCCACACTTCTGGGTACACCTTGTTTTGTGGCTTACACAGTAGCTCTCTGCTGAGGCTGGAAAGCCCTGCTCTGAGCTGTAGATAGCACAGCTATAACCCTGCCAGACTAACTTGGTTTGCTTCTCCATATCTGGTGGTCAGACTTTGTCCCATGCGTTTCCTAGGTGGCTGTCTCTCTGTGACTGAAAGTATCATTCTCCTTCCTGCTGCTACCTAGAATCTTTCACTATGCTCTATCCACAGGATGTGAGCTCCTTGGAACCTGAGATCAAAGCTAGTTACATCCACACTCAGTTCCTCACGTCATATTGGAAATTTGTCATGAGAATTCGGACTCTTCCACCCCGAAGTGGGACCACTTATCTCCAACCCTGCCTGCACGGATGCCATCTTTCGTCTCCAGCTTGAGGGCCTCTAACTGAAGAGTCAGAGGAGGGAACCAGAAGTCAACAGATGGGGCTGCATGAGGTTCAGTCTGAGCCCTGTGGAGCTGAAGCGTGGGACACCCACCACCCTTCTCCACAGCTTGGCCTTAGCTCAGAGCTTAATCCTTCTCTAGACCTCAAACACCTTGAGGGCAGGGACCAGCTCATACTCTTTGCATCTCCAGTGCCCAGCAAAATGCCATGGGCATCTGATGTGCTCAGTCTGTTAACCAAATAAACAAATGGACAAATATCCTCGACTTCCTCCTCCCTAGTATCACCCTAAGATCTACTTCTGCCATGGTGGCAAAACGGAAGCTTATTTTTCTACTAACCAACAAGTTAGCTACATAGTGTTATTACTATCTTCCTTAACAAGTAGTACTTCTAACCAGCTAAAAGTCATTCAAATATATTTGTTATAGAAAATTCAGTTTGCTCAATTAAGCAATAGGTGGGAAATGCAAATCAAAACTGCAATGAGCTACCACTTCACACCCCACACTCGCTAGGATGTCTATAATAATAATAACAGTAAAAACAGAAAACAACAAGTGTTGGTGAGGATTTGGGAAGATTGGAACCCTTCGTACCCTGCTTGTGGGACTGTAAAATGGTTCATTCCTCTGTGGAAAAGAGTTTGGTGACTCCTCAAAAAGTTAAACATAGAATTAGCATTTGACCCAGCAATTTCACTCCTAGGTAAATAACTATTTTTAAAAGAGTTGAAACAGGTACTCAAACAAATAAGTATACAGGCATATTCCCAAAAGCCAAAAGGTGGAAAATGCCCAAATGTCTGTTAACAGATGAAGGTATAAGCAAACGGTGGCCTATGCATACAATGGAATATTATGCAGCCATAAAAAGGAATGGAGTACTGATACACACTGCAACATGGATGAACATACGCCAGACACGAAATGTCACATACTATACAAGTCCATGTATATGTACTATTGAAAGTAGGTAAATCCACAGAAGCAGAAGGCAGATTGGTAGTTGCCAGGGGATGGAGGGAGGAGGAACTGGGAAGAAATTAATGAATGGCTACATGGTTTTACTGTGGAGGGATGGGAATGTTTTGGAACTAGATAGAAGTGGTGGTTGCAAGACATTGCTAATGCACTAAGTGTCAGTAAATTGCTCATTAAAATGGTTAATTTTAAGTTAGGTGAATTTTACCTCAATAAATTATTTCTTTCAATCCAGTAATAGATGAATTCACTCACCTTATGATAATGAGTCTCACTACTGGTGTGCATTGTGTCGATTACTTTATTAGTCTTAGTGCTGTCTTTTTGGCCCGTCTGAAATAGAGTGAGTCTCTAACAGGTTTCCGGAAAGGCATTAAAATCTGTCCAAATAGTCAAAGCCAGTTGCTCTGCAGGCCTTGTGCAAACACAGCTGCTTCAGCTCTAAGCCTTGGAAGCTGCCAGCACGATGCGGATTTGGCCCAGAGAAGTTGGATCAGCCTGCAGCCCGGGCCTAGGCAGCGCATCTTTGGTGGAGAGGAGCGTGCTAGGGTGAAACGGGGAGGGGCTGAGTCAAAGGCTGGTCGTGCTGGTCACAGGAAAACAGAAGCATGAAAAAGCTGCTCTCTGATCTCATGGAGCCTACATTCCGGTCGGGGACACAGACACTAAACCTGACAAACTGACACCTCAGTGAATAAGAATGTGAGTGATACTCTGCAACCCTGCAGCTTGCTCTCAAGACAATAAACCAGAATAGTGTGCTAGACAGTGGGGGAGGGGAGTCGGGAGAGGGTGGCATTAGTTAGGCTGGTCAAGGAAGCCTTCCCTGAGGAGGTGACATTTGGGCTAAGACCCAAGCATTGGGAAAGAAAATTCCAGGTGATGGAAGAGAAAGTGCAAAGGCTAGATGCAAAAGTCTGTTTGGGGAAGGTTGCTTTCCTCTCTTGGCTGATAAAAGGAAACAGTTTCCTCTACACACAACACTTCTGTCACCAAATGTGTGGGGTCTTCCCTCACATTAGCAATCTGACACTAACTACCAGGAGTTGGTGCAGAGCCCACAGGTTAAGGGCTCAGTCACACGACTCTGCCCGCCACAGTCACAAGTAGTGGGTCCTCAGGTTAGCCACACTTCTGCCCAGCTTGGCTACAAATTGAGGGTTCTCATGACCACCTCCTCCTGTTTGATCATTTGCTATAATGGTTCACGGAACTCAAGAAAGCACTTTATATGCTACTGCTGGTTTACTATAAAGGATACAACTAAGGAACAGCCGAATGGCAGAGATGGATGGCGGTGGGCGTGCAGGGAGCTTCCACGCTCTCTCACGGGCACTGCCCTCCCAGCACCTCAGCATGTTCAGAAGCTCTTCCAACCCCATCATTTAGGCGTGATGGGTTAAATCATTGGCTATGAGTGATTAACTGGATCTCCAGCCCCTTTCCCCTCCCCGGAGGTTGTGGAGGGGTACTGAAACTTCCCACACTCTAATCAAGCCTTGGTTTTCCTGGTGACCAACCTTCATCCTGAAGCTGTTCTAGGGACCCAGCCACCAGTCATCTCATTAGCACACAAAAGACACTCCTGTCACTCCGGAGATTCCAAAGGTCTTTAGAAAATCTCTGTCAAGAATCAGGAACTAAGAGTAAATATTATAACGAAGATGCTCCTATCACCCCCTCACCCAGGAAACTATAGGGCTTTTAGGAGCTGTGTGCCACGAACCAGAGGCACAGACCAAATATATATTTCTTATTATGGCACAGCTGCCCACCGCCACTGCCGGACCAGTTGAATCTTCCAGAGCTTCTCCCCTGCCCTGGCCTCTACAACTGCACCAACACACAGATGGGGCCATGCCACGTTGATCGTGGACATAGTCCTCACTTGTCCCACACACTGACCATGGACTTCATGACAAAACGTAACTGTGGCGCCTCCTTCCTCGGATTCTTGAGGCCAGCATGAGACACTTTCACGGTGGTGGAAGCCTCCTGGGGGAGGAACATGCAGAGCATATTCAGCAGCTGCTCTATCGGGTGTGGGATGAATGCACACCCTCTAACTGCACAGTTAAACCCAATCCGTAGTTGGGGTGAGTGTCAGGGGGCAGTCCACGCCTTCATAGCAGTTGGAGAGCCAGGTGGCCCCAAGCACAGGGAAACAGCAATGACGCAGAGGCAGGGCCTTCAGGTGCACGGGGGTATGAACAAAGCCAGAGGGACCGTGGGCCTTGCTTGGCAGGGCAGGCCTAGAGATCTGAGCCAGCGAGACACCCCAGCCCTGCAGGCTGCATTTAGCCCACTGCCCACGTCAGTTGGAGAAAGAAGCACCCAGGTGATTCCGGAAATGCCTCTAGACACCTTCCTCTCTTCGATGCTCTGTGGTCTTCATTTTCACAGCAGCACTCAAACAAAATATAGGCCCGTGGCAGCAGGAGCAAACACCGTTTTCCCAAGTATTCATCTCCTGTTCTTTTTTTAACCAAATTAGGCCATCTAGATGGAAATAGCCTCAAGTTAACATCTGATCCTTGCTGGAGCATTTCCACTGTCAGTGGGAGTGTGAGGAGACCCCCCCACACACACACACCCCTGGCCCCAGGTGGTGACCAGGAGTAGGGAGCATGGGGAGGAGCCGGGCCTGGCATTTCAGATGCAGCCCCAGGCTGCCTGTGTGCACACGCACCTGCCCTGCTTCACACCAGCTCCAGCACACAGAGGCTCCTATGCGGGGACACCACCATCTTTAGGAACGACTTCTCCATTGGAAAATCCAAAGAGAATTTAGCCACTAAATGCCTTCCCAGGAACCCCAGCCTCTTCACCAACCCATGCTTCTATCCATCTTCTTAACTCACCTCTTCCAGGAAGTCTACCTGGACTGCCCTCTCCAAATGACCCATTCCATTATACCAGCGCCCTCAGATGCAACACTATTTTGAATTAATTTATGTCCTTCTGTTTTGCTAAGTCATTTTAATAAATAGGTAATGGGGAGAGGGAGGTTCTTAATTAGACTATTTCTCAAACTTTGAAATTAGAAACTTCTCAAAAGCAAGAAACTTATTTAACCAGCATAACTGAGCCTTTTATTAAATAATAGATGTATTCATTTTAATTGCTTTATTTAACCTCCACAACAAGCTTGTGAAGCAGATGTTGTCATGATGTTTGCGATGAAGTAACTCATCCAAAGCCACACAGGCGGAAATATGCCATCCAGGATGCCCAGTCCAGCTGGGTTTTCGCACACCTGGCCTCCTCTTTCCAGATGTCTCCCTGCTCATGTAGGTGCTGAGGAAGCACTGATGAAATGGCTGACCATTGTAGCCAAGGAATGCAGGCCAGGCTAGTTAACATCCATTTCAGAGTTCTGGAAGGAGAAAATGACCATTCAATTCCTAAAAGCAACCCCCTCCTACCAACTCATCCCACCCCCAAGGTTATGAGTCATCGGGATTTTCACTCAATTGATTCTGAAATGTTTAAATTGGTAAAAATAACCCTCCCCCTTCACATGATTTGAGACAGGTGATCTCTCAGCTTCCTGCTAAGTCCAGAAATGAGGACAGAGGCTCAGCACTATAACCCTACGATCCAGACCCGGCTCCCCAAAGATCTCCCTCAGCCATCTTGGACAGATGAGTGTCGAAGCCCTGGTACACTCTCCAGTAGGGTTCTTTGCCTTCCAGAGGAAGGTTCCCAGACAAAGCTCTGATCAGCAATCCATTAGTGGGGAGTGGGATATTGACAACTGAGGTCTCTGGGTTCTTAGAGAGCAATTTCCAAGGTGGAACCAGAGGGAAAGTAGCTGAGATGCAAACTGGGCAAGGGTCAGTGGCAATTTAGTTCAGTGTCATCACTTTGTGTGTACCATGCTTTAAGCAGGATTGACTGACTGTACCACACCAGCCACTTGGGGCCCATCAAGCTGTCAGCACCCGTGTTCAAAGGAAGACCAGATTCAGGGCCAAAAGGACATGACAAGAAGTCAAGGTGGAAACTGTGATTCCAGATGGACATCCATGGAAGCATTCATCTCTGAAAGGACCTCTCCGGAGAGCTAGCAGCCCTGCATCTCAGCATCTGCCTCACCCATCTAGACATGCAACACTCTGAACCCAGTATCTGACAGTGATGCACATGCAAGCCGAGAGGCATGCCTTCACCTCCACTCTCTGCCCCCGGGTCTCCTTGAGGCATAAGAGCCACCTTCAGAGGGGCAGCTGCTTCAACCAGAGCTGAATAACAGGACAAACCAGCAAACAGCAGTATCACTTCTAATTGTGACCCTGAACTTGTCTCTTATCTTCTCAAAACCTCCATTTCCCCATCTGTAAAATGCCACAGGCTGTGCCCCCTCCACAAGTTGTCTGTGAGGTCTAAAGAGATCAAGGCATGTTGAAGGGTAGCCTAGGGTCAGCAAATGGGACATGCTTGACAAATGTCACCTCCCTTTGCTCCACTTTTCCAGCATCCTGAGTTGAGAAGTCAGGGACCAGCTGGGCCCTGCCTGCCAAGAATGGGAGGCGGCTCGTCTTAGGGGCAGGCCGGGTGCAGAGGCCCTCCACTTAAGCAAGGGCAGGAGGCACTAGCAGATAATTGACTGGGGACAGTGGCCACACACCCCAAGGTGAAAGCACAGGGCGCTTTACATATCAATAAGGTCAATTATCAGAAGATGTCCGCTTCCTTGGTGCTGCTATTAACCTATATTGCTCTTATTAACCTTTCTGATGAAGAATCTTTCAAAATAATTACATTAAAGCGCAATTCCCTGCAAGTTTAAAATATGTGAATGTTCCACTCAGTACTCCTGCGTCATGAGATAATGAACACCTGATTGCCCTGCTCTCACGATGAGGTTTTTAATCAGATTCCTTTCATTGCTCTACTGCAGGCTCTGCCAGTCCTGGGAGGGGCGAGAAGCTCAAGGCGACATGACGAGGGAGGGGTAAAGGGCAGCACCAGGAAAGGGGAAACAGATTTTTGACTGGAAGGGGTCACTGTTCTCTCCAGAGGAAGCCAACAGCCAGCTACTTGGTATGTGTTCCGGGGTCCTGAGAGGGATCTGGGAGGGGCCCCTCTCCAATGATTGCCCCTAGGTCCTGTGCCTGGGGCCTGGAATTATTTTGTACAGAAGACACATTTTGGTTCCACAAGGAGAGAAGGACCGGAGGTGAAGAACAAGCCTCCTGACACCGAGGGCTGCCCGGCTACGCTCACGTTAATTCTGAGAGGCGTGTGGCCGGGGCGGATCCTGTGTGAGCACACACGGTGCAGGTCAGGGATTACCAAGGCACCAGAAACGTGAGAGGAGGGTATTGAAGGACCACAGAAGAGTGGAGACGGGACCACAAAGAGAGGAAGGGTGGCCGGCAGACGTATTTAGACATATCAGTTGACTTTGCTCACTCTTGTAACTGCCTAAGTGCGAGACAGGATACAGACAGACCCCCCGGGAGCTAGGCAGCTGGGAGCTGTCTCCTGTCCACATTTTCACACGTGCGACCTCTACTTGGCTGCATGCTCCGCCAAAGTCACAGCTGCAGCGGCAGCAACCTCCACAGTCCAAGAAGCACAGCTTCACGGGCCAGTTACTTTTGGGTAGTTGGGATGCTGGCTTTCTTTCTCCTCCACAATGCTTGCTCACCACAGGAGATTAACTTGTGCTCCTGACACTTCAGAGGTCTCAGAACAATGCCTGGTGCAGAGTGAGCCCTCTATTTCATCTTGTTAGCACGGAACAGTGGGAGTGAAAGTGTAGGAGGCAGACACAGGAAGAGCTGAGGGTCTGGCCTTTACACATAAACTCAGAGTAGCCCCTTGGCCACTTTCCATCCTAATTCTGTCAACATCAAATTCACGCCTCAATCTCTCAGGGTTTTCCCCTATAAAGAATCCACCTCTCCCACTTTGTCACATGAAGTCAATGGGAAACCGGATTTCATTACATTCCATGCATTCCATACATATTCACTTAAATCACAACCTTAATGGACTAAATGGAGGGAAAATATTGTCCCTAAACACAGGCCAGGGGGATGGACGTGAAGGCCAGCAAACAGTGGGCAACTCTGGACTTAATAGCAACCCATTTTACAGATGAGGAAACTGAGTCACAGAGATGTTAAAGAACTTTTCCAAGGTCGTGCATCAGTAATGGCAGAATCAGGATTCACATTCAGGCATTTGATTTTCAGAGTCTGTTTTTTGTAGCTGTGATTCTCTACTGTATAGAGGTGGTACCTTGAGAATTTAGTCCACAAATATGGGCAAGAGAGGAGCAAACCAGGGCAAGGACTCTTGGATGAAAGGGAACTTCAGAAGATGACCGTGTGGCCCCCATACAAGTCTTTTGGTCATAATAAGTCAAGCGACAGAGAATGCTGGAGATCCAGAGAGCCAAACAGTAGGGATGAGGAAAGGACTAGGATCTCGACAAGCAGAGGTCCCGATCCAGGCAAAAACTATGTGGCACG
This sequence comes from Equus quagga, assembly GCF_021613505.1. Classification (NCBI taxonomy): domain Eukaryota; kingdom Metazoa; phylum Chordata; class Mammalia; order Perissodactyla; family Equidae; genus Equus; species Equus quagga. The sequence goes on along the minus strand of NC_060273.1, from coordinate 27,823,440 downwards.
TACAAAACCAAGGTCACGTCATGAAGCAGTCTTTATCTCAAGGTAGGTGCCCAGAGGGTGAGCATCCAAACCTCCCTGTGTGCCATGTTGGAGACAGAAGCAGGACAGGATACCTGAAGTTTCTTCTGGTTGACAGATCCAGAAGGTGAACCAGAGCCAGATATCAGGAGCACAAAGGCCCAACCTGCTGGAGCTAAATCCAGTCTCCAGACCATATGGAGAGAGGCAGTCCAGCACAGTGGTCAGGAACCCGTACTCTAGAGCTGAACTGCCTGACTGACTTCCCCACTCCTCCGTTTACTAGCTGTGGATCCTCGGGCAGATTGCTGAACCTTCCTGTGCCTCCTTTTCCTCATTGGCCAAATGGGGCTGCTGTGAAGATTAACTGGGTTAACATATGCAAGGCTTAGCTTGTTAATGTCTACTTCATAGGAAGCACTAAATCGCACAGGGAGAACACACAGAGAAACCGATACTCGCCGGAATAGAGAGAAGGAAAACAACCAAGCTCACACAAGCACTATCTAAAGTGCAGGGGCAGCAACGTGGTTCCAAACACTTCCCAACAAATGTATTAAAGTCCTGGACATGTTAGGAACCAAGTGATCAAACGAGAAAATAATGTCTGTCCCTGGGGAGTGGTAAGGATTAGAAATAATGCAGACCCAGACGCCCCCAGGGGCCCGGGCGGCAACAGGAGCGGAGGACAGTCCTTCTCAAACTTGGATGCACAGCCACATCACCTGGAGAGGTTATTAAAACACAAGTGGCTGGGCCCCATCCCCAGGGATTCTGATCCAGTGGGTCTGGGGTGGGGCCCAGGGATCAGCACTTCTAGCAAGTCTGGAGGGATGCCTCGATACCGCTGGGCCCTGACCACACTTTGAGAAACGCTGGCCTAGAACAGTAGGGAGTGGTGAAACTGGAGAATTGGTGTTGCCATGCAGGAACATGACCTCAAGTTACCAAATCGTCAACAGTTTGAAAGAAAAGTCTTGAATTTGGAATTCTATGTGATATACCCCGATGTCTAAAATACGATGCCACCCAAACAAAACATGGCTGCCCTTGTGTGACTCCACGTAGAACATTCAATAATGAGCGGCCTGGGTCAGTGAAGACAATGACAGCAACAGGAAGAGAATCAGCCAAAAAGGAGGAAAAGGGAGGAGGCTGATCATTTTTAGGACTTATGTGCTCTGCTGCTGTTATAATGTCAAGAAAGTTGAGCAGCTTGTGATTTGCCTGAATTTAGAAGCAACTCTTCTTGTAAACAGTACATAAACATGATGAGAGGGAAAAAACCTGGAAGGTGTAGGTGACATTCTAATAAAAGAACAGAGAGGTGGACGGGGAGCCAAAGGTCCTTCCGAGAGACAGAGGCTGGAGAAGGAAGTTAGCATCTCTAACCAAATCACTCCAGTCGGCTTTCACCGCAAGTGTCTGGGACATCCACGTTAGGGCTCCGAGAGGGGCAAGCTGCATTAAAACAAACAAACAAAAAAATGCATTTGTTTTTTTTTCCAAAAGGACTTTCTGAAAACCAGGAAATACAAAACACCCCTGGAAATCCAGAAATTTGTTTTCTTTTGTACACGTTTCCATGAGTAGCATTTGCTAATGAAATTACCTAATTGTTTATATTAATGAAATAGGAATACATATTTGATTTCCACTGGAATCTTTCCAGCAAACCAATATCTTTAGGCTTTTTTAATGGTGATCTAATTTTCCCTTGTTTTTATGAGAAATAATACCCATATGACAATCAAAGTCTTTGTGGTTTCTATACAAGACATAAAAATTAATTTTTTTTCCAAAATGAAAGTTCAGGAAGAGAATTTGTTCACATTTTACTAATCAGTTCATTCAAATATGTAAAGATCTATGTTTTGTGTGTGTGTGTTTTAATTTGCATCATTTGGTTTAGTTAGAACTGGAATCCAATGATTTCTACTTACCCTCCTAGTTGAACAATTTGATTGAGACCAGTTCTATACCAGCTGAATTCAAAATCCAAACTACATATTTTAAAATGAGGGTAAATGGGTATTTTATAGCAAAGATTTTATGTTTTGTTTGACTTATGTTCTTTGTTATCAGCTTGGTTTGAAGGTAGAGACATAAATTTTAGGAGTTTCCTTTCAGAAATGGGACTAAGGGCAGACACAAAAGACCCCAACCAGGAAGCTATTTGTAAATCAAAGCAAAGGTTCTACATATCTGGTGTCCGTTAGTTTTAGCAGATTGTAAATGATCTGTCCTCCAGTTATCAGAGGAAATTGAGGTGTGAAAAACCAATTATACTCCGTATTCCTCAGCAGATAAATGAGGAGTTTGGCCCAACTCAGGCAGTGCCCTCATCATGAACACACTTGGGTTGAGTGTCTGTTTTAAGAGTGGGAGATCCAAAGGCAGGGTCTAAAAACCGCTGACTGTCAAAGTGATATAAAAGTCATCTCATTCACACAGTTGTCTATCTCTTTTTGATTATATGTTGTGCCGTGACCACATTCTAATTCTGATCCCCTTCCCACCCATTAAATTGATACATGTGGGGCTGTATTTTAATCTCTGATTCACTTAATTACCTATGCTGTGCTCAAGATCCAAGGCCACAATTAGTGTTTCCAAGGGAATAAGATTCACGGTGTCTTTTCCATTGTTCATTTTCATGCTGCCTTCATCAGCTCTCCGGGACATTCCCATCTTCATGGAGTGTTCTCCATGCCAAGCCCAGAGGCCTTCAGCATGGGCCATAAACCCAAATCATAGCCATGGGTACCATCTGCCTACGCAGTACCCGTAGTCGCCTTTCTTCCCCAGGCAACTGTGTCAGTAGAAAACACCACCTCGTGGTCCTCGGTCTCCTTCCTAAGAAAGACGTCGTGGTCCCAGCAATGCTTCTGCCCTCTTTTTGTATGGATTTCAAAAGTCAATGCTCATAGTGCAAGACAGTAAATGTCATTGAGTGGCAAAAACGATCAAGCTATGGGAATTCAGTGGGTCTTCATCTTCTGTTTTGGTTAACTCCAGCATCTAAGGAAAGCTTAGAGGTGGAGAAGTTGTAGACACTGGGCCTCAAAGGAGGAGTAGAACTCTGTGGAACATTAGGGTGAGAAATGTCCAGTTCCTTATTTTTACAGTGAAGAGACTAAAGTCTAAAGTGGCATAAAGCAGACGTGGTTCTTATGCTAGTTGCACCAGTTATAGGCTGGGCTACCTTGGGAGGACTGCCATAGCCTCTCTAACTTCATTGATAATTCAGCAAAATGAGAAAAACAGTAATTGCCTCGTAGGGTCACTGTGCAGAGTAAACTAGATTGTCCCTCTCACGGACCTCTCAAGTGTTCCATGTATACAGAAGATTCTGGCAAAGGCAACTCTCTTTTCACCCATTTACCTTTTAATAAGGGGTACCAAGCAATCAAAAGATCATTTCTTTGAAGTCAGTCAGAGTCTGGGACAAAATCACGGATCCATCACTTACCTGTGATATTTCACATTTCTGAGCTGCAACTTCCTTGCCTGCAAATGGGAGACACAAGGTTACCCCCACCTAGTTGACATGTAACACCAGCAGAGTAGGCACTTGAGAAATGTTTGTTCTTTTTCCCTTGAGTTCTCATCCTGGCTCTGTATGTATCTCTGTGTAACCTTGGGAGAGTTATTTAACCTTTCCGGGTCTGAATTTCCTGACCCATAAAACTAGGGGATTTGACAAGATCCTCTTTGAATTTCCTTCCAACTCTATCATTCTATAATTCTGTGACTTTGAGCCACCCAAGGGATATGGTAATGGGTTACATACACAAAAGACTTGGATGTAATATTATGAGCTGTAACACAAGCTTCCAGCAAACTCTCCTGCTCTCCCCAGCAGAATTCCCTATTGTTCTGAGTTTAATGAATAATCCAACACAACACATGCTCTATCTGGGCCCTGCCCATGTCCACACTCGGGGCCAGCCAGAGGCAACATTGTAAAGCAGGAGAAGGATGCTGTCAACATCTCTTCTTCCCCCTGGCAATGCCCTCTGCCCAGGGAAATGTATTCACTTACCTTGACATCACCCACCTGGGCCAATACACGTGCTCCAACTACTTCTGTTCCCACAAGAACCTCAAAATTCGCCATCCTTTTGTTCCATTCCTTTGGGACCCAGTGTGCTTTCTGTCAATCTTATGAAATGATTCATTTAAATAAATATTGCTTGCTTTAAAAGATACAAAGGTGAACAAGACCTACTACCTCTCTTTAGGAGCCTTCAGTCTTAAAGGTATGGGATCCTAACACACAATTATAAACTGAAAAGCATCAACTACAAAAATAAAAATAAAATGTCATTCTTGTAGGATAGGAAGAGAACATTACTCCCTGAAGCAAGAAGGGAAGGCTTTGTGGAAAGGTGGCATTTGAGCAGAACCACAGGTGTCAGCGGGATCTGACAGGCAATAATGGAGGACGAAGGCTACGGACGGAGAGAAAATTATAAACAAAAGTATTGAGTGAGGAAGCATAAAGTGAATTTCAGAAACTGAGAGTAATCTGATTTGGCTGGGGTGCATGAAAAGGAGCAATGAATGAGGTTAGCGAGGCTGGTTGAAACTCTATCACGAAGGACCTGAACAGCCTAATTAAGGTTTGTGTTTTTTTTTCAACAGACAATGGAGAGCCATTGAAGCTCACAGGACATTGAAGTGCTGGGGGAAAGGCAGGTCAGGCAAAATTTTCATAAGAAGCTCATGTTTGGGAGGATTGAAGCAGAAACATGGGAAGCAGGTAGCAAGCTTGAAGATCTCTGTAAGTGACCTGGTGAGAAATCATGAGATTTGAGCCTCAGGGAGTAGCCAGAAGGATGGAGGTAGAAATGTGAGAGAATCAACAGGACTGGGCTATGATGACCTGTAGAAGTAAGAAGCACAAAAAGGAGACAAAGGAGCAAAACCTTGAGGGGCCCAAACATAGAAAGGGGAAGTCAAACAGAAGATTGAGTTTGGGTGGGAAGGCCGTGAATTCAGTTGGCCAGACGTTGAGTTTCTGAATGCTTTGGGAATGACGGGGAGAAGTATCTTCACCTAAATTCAGGACAAGGGTGGGGCTGAAAGCCCAGAGTGGAGAATTAGCTGAACATAATGAAGAGGCAGCGGAAGCTATCGAGGTGAATACGTTTGTAAGAAAATGAGCGTTGTGAGAGAAGGGATGGGGGCCAAGCATTGAACCTTGGGGAAAGTTACATGAATGGATTCAAAGAAGAAAAAGAGTTCAAGAAAGGAGTAGACGCAGGGCCAAAGTCGGCATCAGAGAAGTGCAGGAAGCGCAGGGCTTCCAGGAGAGGTCACGATGGGTAGGTTTACTCCATCATATCTTCAGTTTAATCCAGAAAGAGTGCCTTATCCTGCAGCTCCTGGCCCTATCTGTAGGGGGAGTAATTCAGGACAAGCAGCCCCACCACCCATCTCTTGAGAGGCCCTGCTGTAGCTCAAGTGGGTGTCCCAGTCTTTTCCAGCATCTTTGTCAGCCCCTCATAGAGCAGCTTTAGTGGGTGCAAAGAGACGGAGGTTTCATTTCAGTCCCTCTTAGAAGAGCACGGCTCTGTCTGTAGGAAGACCTTAGTGAGCCCGCAGGCAGCTGAGGTGCTGCAGAGAACATGCAGGAGCAGGTAGGAAGACGTGAGAGGGTGGACAGAAGCTGCTCTGCACAACAGAGGGAAAAGAATGAGCAACTCCTGAGGGCAGGTTGGAACCCAGAGACTGTGGCCTGAGATGGGCGTGGGAATGAGGAAAAGAAGTAAGGCTGGGCCTGGGGGTGGGTATGGAGGGTGGGCAAAGGGCATTTTAAGAATTGATATTACAATACTATGTTAAATAAGAGTGGCAACAGTGGGCATCCTTGTCTGGTTCCTGTTCTTAGAGGGATAGCTTTCAGTTTTTCTCCATTGAGAATGATATTTGCTGTGGGTTTGTCATATATGGCCTTTATTATGTTGAGATATTTTCCTTCTATACCCATTTTATTTAGAGTTTTTATCATAAATGGATGCTGTATCTTGTCAAATGCTTTCTCTGCATCTGTTGAGATGATCATGTGATTTTTATTCTTCCTTTTGTTAATGTGGTGTATCACATTGATAGATTTGCGGATGAAGTCCTAGCCCAAGCAATCAGGCAAGAAAAAGAAATAAAAGGGACCCACATTGGAAAAGAAGAAGTGAAACTGTCGCTCTTTGCAGATGACATGATTTTATACCTAGAAAACCCTAAAGAGTCCACTAAAAAACTTTTAGAAATAATAAAGGAATGCAGTCAAGTTGTGGGATACAAAATCAAGGTACAAAAATCGGTTGCGTTTCTATACACTAACAATGAAGTCAGCAGAAAGAGAAATTAAGAATACAATCCCATTTAAAACTGCAACAAAAAGAATAAAATACCTAGGAATAAACTTAACCAAAGAGGTGAAAGATCTGTACACCGAAAACTATAAAACATTGTTGAAAGAAATCGAAGAAGACACAAAGAAATGGAAAGATATTCCATGCTCTTGGATTGGAAGAATGAGCATTGTTAAAATGTCCATACTTCCTAAAGCAATCTATAGATTCAACGCAATCCCTATCAAAGTTTCAACAGCAATTTTCACAGAAATAGAACAAAGAATCCTAAAATTTATATGGAACAACAAAAGACCCCGAATAGCCAAAGGATTCCTGAGAAAAAAGAACAAAGCTGGAGGTATCACACTCCCTGATTTCAAATTATACTATAAAGCCATAGTAACCAAAACAGCATGGTACTGGCACAAAAACAGACACACAGATCAATGGAACAAAATTGAGAGCCCAGAAGTAAACCCACATGTTTATGGACAGCTGATAATAGACAAGGGAGCCAAGAGCATACGATGGAGAAAGGAGAGTCTCTTCAACAAATGGTGTTAGGAAAACTGGACAGCCACATTCAAAAGAATGAAAGTAGCCCATTCCCTTACACTGTGCACAAAAATCAACTCAAAATGGATTGAAGACTTGAATGTAAGACCCGAAACTATGAGACTTCTAGAAGAAAACATAGGCAGTACACTCTCTGACATCAGTCTTAGCAGCATATTTTCAAGTCCCATGTCTGACCGGGCAAGAGAAACAAAAGAAAAAATGAACAAATGGGACTACATCAAACTAAAAAGCTTCTGCACAGCAAAGGAAACCATCAACAAAACGAAAAGAAAACCTAATAATTGGGAGAAGATATTTGCAAACCATATATCAGATAAGGGGTTAATATCCAAAATATACAAAGAACACATACAGCTCAATAACAAAAAAACCAACAATCCAATTAGAAAATGGGCAAAAGATCTGAACAGAGATTTCACCAAAGAAGATATACAGATGGCCAACAGGCATATGAAAAGATGCTCAACATCATTAGCTATCAGGGAAATGCAAATCAAAACTACAATGAGGTATCACCTCACTCCGGTCAGAATGGCTATAATTAACAAGACAGGAAACGACAAATGTTGGAGAGGATGTGGAGAGAAGGGAACCCTTGTTCACTGCTGGTGGCAGTGCAAACTGGTGCAGCCACTATGGAAAGCAGTATGGAGTATCCTCAGAATATTAAGGATAGATCTACCATATGATCCAGCTATTCCACTGCTGGGTATTTATCCAAAGAACTTGAAAACACAAAGGGATAAAGATACTTCACCCCTATGTTCATTGCGGCATTATACACAATAGCCAAGACACGGAAGAAACCTATGTGCCCATCAAGGGAGGAATGGATAAAGAAGATGTGGTATTTGTACACGATGGACTACTACTCAACCATAAGAAATGACGAAATCCGGCCATTTGTGACAACATGGATGGACCTTGAGGGTATTATGCTGAGTGAAATAAGTCAGAGGGAGAAAGTCAAATACCATATGATCTCACTCATAAGTAGAAAATAAAAACAACAACAAAAAACAAACACATAGCACTGGAGATTGGACTGGTGGTTACCTTTGGGAAGAGGGGAGGAGGGAGGGCAAAAGGGGTGATTAGGCTCACATGTGAGGGGATGCGCTATAATTAGTGTTCAGGTGGTGAACATGGTGTAATGTATATAGAATTCGAAATATGATGTACGTCCGAAAAAAATAAAAATTAAAAAAAAGAGTCACAAGTCCAATAGCACAAAAAAAAAGTATGGATAAAAAAATAAAGACTATAATGAAGCATAAAAAAAAAAGAATTGGTATTACATAGAGGAAGCTTAAATGCACATTACTAAGTGAAAGGAGGCTGTCTGAAAAGGCTACACACTGTGTGATTCCAACTCTATGACATGGTGGAAAAGGCTAAACTATGGAGACGGTAAAATGCTTAGTGGTTGCCAGGGGTTTGGGGGCCGCTGTGGTGAATAGGCAGAGCACAGAGGATTCTCAGGGCAGTGAAACGATTCTTTACAATACTACAATGGTGGACGCACGTCATTATCCATTTGTCCAAACCCACAGAATGTACACCACCAAGAGTGAACCATAACGGTAACTATGGACCTTGGTGATAATGACATGTCACTGTAGGTTCATCAGCTGCAGTAAATGCACCACTCCGGTGCAGGATATTCCTCGCAGCAGAGACTAAGAGGTAGAAGGAGTATATGGGAACTCTGACTTTCTGCTCAATTTTGCCATGAACCTAAAACGGCTCTAAAAAATGAAGTCTATTCAAAAGAAAAAAAAGGAATTGATATTGATATTGCTTCCTGCAAATACTTGTGTACACTGCTGCTGTGTAAACATCTCTTCAATCAGTTCTTTCTTCGCTGCCCCTCAGCTCTCTCCCACCAACGCTTATCAAAGCGCATTGAAGTCAGAAGAGCCTTGGCCTCCGTGGATTGTTTTCTTTCTTTTTGCTGTGTGAGGAGCTAGTGAGGAGGCTAAGTTTTAGGTTCAGAGACGATCCTCACAGGCCCAGAATCCTGTAGACAGAGGGAACCAGGAGAGTCTGAGTCTTAGAGAAATGACAGAAATGGTGGGACAGCTGCAGACTTCCCAAAGACTGGAATCAGGAAGCTGAGGCACCCCTCTCCAGACCTCTAGGCCCGGGAGCCCCCTCTGTGAGCCGGCTTACTTCTGGAAGGCTCCAGGTTGGCGTAGTTAATCACAGGTGTGCTCTGCAATTGCAGTGATTCAGGAGAATAGGTGGGAGAGAAAAGGGCACCATGTGACCTGGAAATGGGCAGACAAGGCCTCTTATCTGAGCTATGCCCTGAACACTGGCTTTGACCATGACCAAGCACTCAGATTTCATGGTCCTTACTGCTCTAAAATTCTACACTTCTAAATCAGAACTTCCACATTTCTTTGACACTTCCAAAGGAAAAACATCTTTTATAAGAAGCGAAGCAGCATGTACTCAGCAGGCTTCCCAACGACCCGTGTCGTTGAATCCCAAGCTGTGTAGTACATATGTCCTGCCAGAAATACGGGGCTTCCTTTACTTCAGAGATCACCAAGCAACAAATACCAGCCCACCTGTTCCGGAGAGCTGTCTGAGCTCCCACCCTTCACCCTCGGCTGGCAGCAGAAAGCAATTACCTGCAGTCCCTGGCAGCTGCCTGACAGGGTGGGCAGGGAAGAGCACCAACAGCTACCGGCCAGGCCGAGAGCGGCGGCAGCCACATAAGCATTGTGCATGGTGAAATGGTCTTCGCTGCCTTTCATTAATCTCTCCATGGCCCCCTGAGGTCAGAGATATTTAAACAGCATTGAGACTGAACTTGCCCACCAGGCCGGCTCAGCTAATCTTCTCCCCACGGGCTGCAGGCTTCCCCAGTCATGGCCAAACCACCAGGTGAGCAATAGGTGAACTGCAAGGTGTGCAAATATTTGGCTTCATCCATGATCAAATAAATCATTTTCCTTTCCCTGAGCTCTAGGAAAACCCAGCAAAGCTCCTGGACCTGCCCAGGAGCAGAGATTTATGCACAGAAAGCTCACCCTGCTTAAAGGAAATGCAAGGCTGTAAAGAAAGTCCATTTTACACACTCCCAAACTACAATGAGGATCTCAAAACTTCACTTTTCCAGTAAAACATCTTCTCAAAGCACATCAGCCTGTGCATTGTAATAGGTAATATTATGCACAGAAATAAACTATCCTTACACGGTGAGTTAAAATGAGGTTTAGTTTTTTAAACCTCTTGGCCATAATTATTCAGGTCCATGTCTACTCTGTAGAGGAAGTTGCTCAGGGCTTTCACGTGTTCAAGAAAGCTGTGAATCCTGGACAGTTGGTACAGCACTGCCTTGTCCCTTCCCCCAAGGAAAAACTATGGATGGCTTTCCTGTGACAGCCCAGGCAGCCAGAGGAGGCTGCTCTGCGTCCCACAGAGTGTTCCAGGTCCTGGCACCTGTTCTGATTCCTTCCAAATGATGCTAGATGAGCTGGATAACAAAGGGAAAATGTTTAGTCAAATTGTTGTGCAAGCTTCATCTGTACCAATTTTTTAAGATGACTTACCCTGGGGAGTAAATTTACTCCTTTACTGTTTCTATTTTGTGCAACTTTTGACGGAGTGGTTTGTGTGTTTTGGGTACGGCCTTCTGTGGCTGCCTCAGTAGTACGGGGCAGAGACTGTATGGGAATTCACGTGCTTTGCGGGATTGTTTTTAAATCTCAGCTCTTCTTTCCTCTCCAAATTTATAGAGCCAGCCTGCTGCCTCATCTTCCTCTTCCTCCTTCTGGACTCTCTTAGAGATCCACACCCAGGAAGACACCAACACATACTGGGTCCAGCCAGCATCTGGATAACCTGTTGCTGGCACCAACATGATGAAACGACCCACTGAAGCAAGGACTCCTCCCGCTTGTCACAGGCCTTCCCAGTGGTCACTATCACAGGGACAACAGTATCCTCCTCTTGGACTGTGGTCTTGAAACACAGCTTGCCCCTTACTGCCAAACCACAGACAGCCATCCTCCACGGCGAATCACCAACACACTCAAACACAGAGAGCTGTTTGGGACACGCAGATTGCCGTACCATGATGAGACATCAGGACAAGGGGGCACAGGGCTGTCCTTCTCACATAAGGTTAATCACCGTTTCTTAGGACCACATCTCTCCAAAAGAGAAAAGTCCTTTCTCTCCAGACCACAGGCATTCACCCAGGTTCTCACACCTAAACTTGCACTATCTGGTCTTTCTCAGGCCCCCTTCTTGTGGCAAATCCATCAGAGCCTAGTCTCTAGATGATTCTCTGGCTTCCTTCTCTCCACTCATTCTCTTCACCTCCTGCTTTCTCTAAATCCTTATTCTGGTCACCACCAGACCCTTTCTCAGACACCTCCTGTCTGCCTCTGGGCCACATGGGACTGCCTGGCTTGTTCCCCTTCAACTTCCTTCCAGGTCATTATAAAATGACCACCCTCCAAAACCCACATCTGCTGTGGTTTAAAATGCCTAGCTCCTCCAAAAAGAGGGGGCAGCAACACTCCTGTAAGCCGATGCGGAAAGTACAGTGATAATGGAGACAGGGGATGGTCATGGGGGGGGGAACAGGAAGGGCTCTGCAGCGAGTTGAGCATCTACTGTGGGCCAGACATTTGTTTAAAACTTTATTCTTTTTAGACCTGGCAACAACCAACTGAGTTAAGCCACATAACTACCGTGTTACAGCTGAGGATTGTGAGTCTCAGCGAAGTTTAGGGAGCTGCCAAGACCACACACTGGCCTGAGCGACGTCTCTCCAACTTCTTGGGAGAGGTCTCTGCTCACAAGAGAGGTGTTGGGCTCTCCCCCTCCACTTTACTGCCTGTGGTTGTTCCTCCTGCACCTGTCAAGTCATGAACCTGAGATGTCACTTCGGGTTAGAGATACAAGGTTAGCACCCCACAAGTGTCCCACTGAGAGGAAGTGGACACAAAGAACATACATGAGAAAGCTTACACTTAAACTTTTTATTTTGAAATAATTATAGACTCACAGGAAATTACAAAGAAAGCACAGAGAGGTCCATGTACCATGCACCCAATTTCCACCCGGTTGAACCCAACCAATTTTTATATGTAGTAACTGTGCTATTGCTCAGTACTAAGTATATCCAAATTTCCATTAAGATTTCTTCTTTCCTCATGAAATATTTAAAAGTACAATTTTAAGTTGCAAATATATGGAACTTCTTAAGTTTTTTCTACTCATATCTAACAATTATATAGTAGACAGAAAATGTGGTCTATATGATATTCTTTGATATTTTCTGAAATTTGCTAGTACCTGGTCAATCTTTGCAAATGTGCCATGTATGCTAGAAACAAATATATATTAGCTAATTGTTGGGTACAGAGTTAGCTTTTGTATCTTGGAGAGCTTCAGAAGATATATAACTGATCTATGTCCTTATAAATTTTTACCTGCTTGATTTAGTACCAATAGTGATATAAAATCCCCTAAAATCATTAGGAATTTGTCCAATTCTCCTTGCAATTCAGTCATGCTTTGCTTTTATATATCTTTGAGACTTATGATTATTTAAAGTTTAAAATTGTTGTTTATTTCTGAAGTGTTACTTTTAACATCCTGTAGATTCATCACTATGCCTAATTAGTCTCCTTGCCTTAGAAAGCACTGGCCCGGTGTTCATAGAGCAGCCTTCTCTTGGGAGCTAGGGGCCATGTCTGTCTTTTTCATCCTCATACTTTTCACCTCTCTCTGCCTCTAGGTTTTGAGTCTGTCACTTGTAACGTGTTCTGAGATGGATTTTTCTTTTCTATTCAGTTTCTCAATGTCTGCCTTTCAACTTATGAGTTGAGTCCACTTACAATGAGCGTGCAAACTGATTTTTATAGACTTCTTTTTACCATTCTATTTTGTGCTTTCTCACTATTATTTTCACACTTTATAATGTTACCTTTCCTGTGTCTTTAGGTTAATCAATTTTCCTTTATACATTTACTTCCCTCTGTTGCTTAGAAGTTAATGTATTCAGTTTCTATTTGTTTTGGAGGTAGGCATCCTCCAAATTGTAACATGCCTACTTGGCTAAATAAGATCTAAAGTTAATCAGTGTCTCTACCTTCCTCCTAAACAGTCAGATGGACTTAGAACACTTCATTCTGATCAGCCCCTCTTACCACCTTGAGGCTGTAGACCAGCATTTTAATTCCTTTCTCCAGGTGTGAAGCATAGGATGTGTGATCGCCAAGTCTCTGGAAGTGTGAAGAATGCTGACCTGAGAGAATAACGTCAACATGCAGAGAGAAACCTTGCTGAGAGACAGGAAAGATTCTGACAGAATTTGAATTGCTGGCTCCAATTGTTGCGAACTTGAGCTCTGACCTTGCCCTCCCCGTAGTTTACTTAGTCCAACTGGGAAGGGCGCTTCCTCCACCAAGCTTAGAGCAAGTGTCTTGGGCTTTGATCTGATTGGACAACTCCAGTCATGTGTCTTTTTCTTAACCAATCCTCTGCTCATGAGGGTGAGATTTTACTCAGTAATTGAGGAAGAGGAAAGTAGTGTCATTTTCTCCTGGATGACATGGGCCACATGGGGAAACGGTGGATGCCCCCACCACCACCAAATGAAAATGCCATGCTGTCATGGAGAGAAAGAGAAATAGGTATGTGGCAGCTCCAAACAGCAGACACCCAGCCCTCAAAGAAAGGGGCAATTAATTGTGGGGTAAGTATACTTCATTCACTTATTTATTGATTCATTTAAATGATAATTTGTCATTCATTCAAATATTAAATACCTGCATGTCAGATGTCAGGGAAGAACTAATAAATAAGGTAGTCCTGGTTCTTGAAGAACTCAATGTTTGGTTGCTAGTAGACAAATAAAGTCCTGAATAGTAACTTCTATACTATGGGTATACACGGAAATAAAGTAGAGGTAGGGCAGGGAAGACCTTCCCAGCAGAAGGAATGCTTGGGTTGAGCCCTGTGGGGTCAATAGAAGTTATAAGGTTGAAAGGGGCAGGAGGACAAAGGGGGCTGCATGCCAGTCGGGGGGGGGGGGGGGGAGTTCAGCATATGCAAAGGCTCAGAGCACGATATAGTTGGAGAGTTTCTCAGCCATCTTTCAATAATCTCCACTGTTTAGAATTCCACACCGTTTACTTCAAACCACCCTCATTCTAGCCATCCATGCACTGTTCTCTGCCTCCTCAAAACACTGCTCAATGACTTTTTGCTCTTGGCCCACAATCTTCCATTTTATAAGCAAGACAATTGAGGCCCAGAGAAGTTTAGCCACCTGCTCTAATTTATGAAGCTGTATCGTCTTCGTTGTCAAAAGTGGAAGCACATTGAGGGCTAGATTGTTGTGTGGTTCATGTGCCTAAAGAACTCAGCATAAGGCCTTGCAGTTACTGAAAAATTGATTAATAGCAGAATGAATTAATGATTAGCCTGAAAGCTAATCTGTTGACTTGTGACCTAAGATACAGACTGGGAAACCCTTTGAAGGAGAAGTTAATGATAATAAAAACAACCAGCATTTAAGCTGAAAATTGTGCCAAGTGCTTTGCATGTTTTCTTTTAATTCTCGCAGTGTCTCTATGAAGTAGATCCTATAACAATTATAATTAGTCCCAATAATAAAACTTAGCCTCGTTTAATGGAGGAAACTGAGGCTGGGCGTTGCTGAGTCGCTTGCCCTAGGTCACATGAGTGGTTCGCAGTGGAACTCAGATTGGCCCCAGGGCTGTCTGCTTCTGGAGCACCCACTCTCAACCACTGCATTCTAAGCCTTCTTGCAGAAGGGCTCTCTCAGACAACTGAAAGATGGCTCAGACAGAGAAAATGCAATTTACACCTTTATCTCTGCCTCTCAGACTAACGACCTGTACACCCTCCAAGACCTTTTCCGGAAAGAAGTTGCTCCTCTGCTACTCTGGAAATCTAAGCAAACGCAGAGCCTGCAGCACGCAGGAGAGGAAACAGCTGCACTTTCCAGTATGACCTTTCCTGAGGCAAACCAATCTATGTCACAGCCTCCACTCAACAATCCGACTTTCCAATGCTGCTCCTTGAGAAGGGACTGTGGGGATGATAAGTCACCATCCATTCCTTCTACCAATTGCTGTGAAACAGGGCTATGCTCTGGAGAGTTCCCAGATGCTGGAGATCCAAAGCTGGCCCAACATGGTGCTGCCTTCAAGAAACCGAGGGTCTGGTGACAGAGACAAGCATGTACAGGAATCATTGCAACAGAGCATTAGAGGCCCTGTGGTCCATGTACTATAATAATAATAACAAGGAGAATGACAGCTGCTGAGCTTGGAGGGCCTACCAAGGGCGGGCACTGTATCAAGTGCTTTACATCATTACCTCTCTCAGTCAGTTCAGGCTGCACCAGAATACCACAGACTGAGTGGCTTAAATAACAAACATTGATGCCCCACAGTCTGGAGGCTGGGAAGTCCAAGACCAATGTGCACACAGATCCACTGTCTGCTGAGAACCCACTTTCTGGCCTGTGGATGGCCACCTTCTCGTTGTGTCCGCACATGGTGGAGGGCAAAGAGACAGGGCTTAATCCCAAAGGCTCCACCTCCAAACACCATCACAATGGGGGTTATTGTTTCAGCATATGAATTTGAGGGAGATGAACATTCAGTCCACAGCATTTCCTAGTCCCTTCTTCATAACAACCCTATGCAGAAGCTACCCTTAGCCTCCATTATATACTTTTCACACATTTTACTCAGGCGTGGAGAGGTTAAATAATTGCCCAAGGTCACAATAAATGGTGGGGAGCAGATAAGTGCCCAGACTGCTGATCCCCAAAGCCAGCTCTGTAACTGTGCGCATGCAGGAAATCCTGCATGCAGGATGCTTTGAGAATCCAGAGGTTACAGTGATGCTGGCTTTCAGGTCTGGGAGGAGCCCATCAGATGTCTGACAGAGGGAGCACTGTGTCAGGGGACTCCGGGATCACACTGCAAGCCCCAGCAGAGCCTATGGTAGGAGAAGCAGCAGAAGGCTTCCTGGGAGGCACATTCATTTACCTGAGCGCTAAAGATGGGGCTTTGATGGCACAATACTGGGTTTGGCTTCTGGAGTGCCACTTACCATCTATGTGACCTACACCTCAAGTTTCCATATATGTAAAGTGAGAACAATAATCGTTCCCACCTCCTAGGTCCTAGAGAAAAATAAAATGAGATAATCCCTGTAAATGGCTAACCACACTGCCATGCACATTGTAAATTTTCATGTTAGCTTGGGGAAAAATAGCAAGTGACTTCTACAGGGAGACCTGAAGACTGAGTAATAGGGCTGAGTCAGGCAGAGAGGAAAGAGGTGGGAGGAGGTGTCACATGCAGAGGAAAAGCAAGTTATGATGTCCAGAGATAAGAGGAAGCAAAGGCCTAAAAGCTACCAAGGGCAGCAGAGGAGATTGGGGTGGGGGGGGGGGGGGGGAGAGAAGATTCAGATGGAGGGCCAGCAAGCTGTGCTGGGGAGGGCACTGCAGGGCAGGCTGAAGAGAGGGGATCGCGTCTCGGGCACAATATGATGATCTCGTTCTCTGTTCAAGCTGCGGAGGGTCATGATCGGGTGTTTCCAGCAACCCGGGCCTGAGATGGTGGTGGTGTGGACTAGGAAAGAGGCAGACGAGATGGGGAGGAGATGGATTCCAGGATGCGTCTGGAACTTGGTGACTGACTGAGTTCTGGGGAGAGTGAGAGAAGAATCATGAGGATAACCGGGCTTCAGTTGGGTGACAGGGTGAGTGGAGGTGCCAGTACTGAAAAGGAGGGGCCCGAGAGAGGATCATGGTGGGGACATTCTGGGGTGCCTGGGAGACATCCAGGGGAAGCCATCCACAGGGAGTGTTGGACACAGGCTAGAGCTCAATAGAGAGGTCTGGGCTGGCATTTGGGAATTTGGGCAGATTTATGTCATTTGCTTGTCCCTGTATTCTTTCTTTTTTCTAGCTCAGGAACAGAACTCTATTTTTTTTCAGGGCAGCTTTGAACCTGGCTAAAGGGTGCTTTTCCAAGCCTAAGATTTGGTTAATGAGATACAACAAAATGTTGTGAAGAAACATTTGTCAGGTCCTCTTTTCTGCTGCCTGGGATGCAGATATGATGGTTGGGACCCCAAGCACCCATCTTTGACCATGAGGTAGAAGTCAGGCTGTGAGGCTGTTAGGGCAGAGCATGAGTGCTTGTCCCTGACAGCATTGCAGAGCTGGCCCCAGCCCTCCACTGCCCACCTCTGGAATCATTAATAGGACAAAGAACAACCCTCCTCCCTTGCTTAGCCACTGGAATTTGGGAGTTTTCTCTTCTATGTAGCTAAATGTAATCCGTCCAATACAGAGGTCATCAGCCTATAAATGGTGACAGGAAACTTTAGAGTAAGGAATGGAAGAAAGTGCTCCAGGAGAGGAGATAGAAGGAGAAGAGAAGGGACAAACAGAGGAAAAGACAGCTGTAAGAGACTGAGAGGAGCCGAGATGAGATGGTTGAGAATTAAGAGGGCCGATGTCGGAGGAGGGCCAGAGCAGGCTGTAGGCAGACGAGGCCCAGATGACTTCCCCGAGCCAAAGACCCTCTCTCTGCCATGGGTTCCTGTGCAGGCACATGAGCAACGAAGGGGGCTCACTGCAGACCCCAAGGATGAAGGGCTGAGGTGCCCTCAAGCCCAGCACTTCAATGTCAGGCAGGCCTGATGGGGAGAGAGCTCTTCCTTGTACGAAGCTGAACTCTGCCCTCCCATGACTTCTACCCACAGCCTACTGAAGACACACTGAATAAAACCGCTGCTCTTGGCTTCAAGACAGCCCTTCTAAACTTCGAAGATGACCTTCTTGTTCTTCTTTCCTCCCAGATGAAGACTCATTAATTAACTCTCAAACATTCATCACACAGTCAAATTCCAGATCCTTCGCAATGCTTGTTACCCTCTCCTAAACGGACCTTATCTTGTTAACATCCCCGGGTGGGCACAAGGTAAAGCAGGCTGATGGGTCCCGCAGACCGTCACCTCCCTGGGCTGATATGGCGCTCCTATTAATGCGGTCAGAGTGGCATGGGTTTCTTCCGGAGCTGATCATCCCGAGGCCTGCATTGAGTCTGAGGCTTTTGTTAAGTCAGCTCATCCATCAAGGACAAACATGTTGACACCTTTTTAAATGGCATCCAACCTCTCCGCAGAAGTGGGCAGAGAGATTAGATTCCAGACGGCAGTGGCGAGGTGTTCCCTGACAGCGTGGGGTTAGAAATCAATTTTAATCTCTTGCCCATTATTTCAGGGTGAAGCAGCCCCTAGAATACACCAGCCTCATTAGCAAAGCAAATGACACATGTCCCCAACCCTCCAAGCATTCCCAGCTGCCTACTTTCCTTTGGTGACAAAGACAATTGCCAGTGGAGAGTTTCCATGAATGGCACTGGGGCAGGAGAACACTGACTACCCTAAAAATGTCTCCTTCAAAACCACATTCACAGGAACCAGGAGAAACTAGAGAGGTTTGTCTAGAGAGGCCTTAGAGAGGAGTGAAAAGACCATGGATTGCATAATTAAACGACGTGGATTCGCTTCCAGGCCCTGCTACAGTGGAAGCCATGTCACAGGCACACTTAATCTCCCTTGGCCTCAAATCCTTTGTCTACAAAAAGAAATCATAATATCTGCTTCCTGGGGCCTTGTGAGAACTGGGGATGATGAAGCGCCTGAACCAATGATAAGCACCCAGCAGATGGTAACCATTAGCATCATCTAAGCCAACTTCCAGCAGGGGCAGGGCTTGTCTCCACGGCATCCCTCCCAAGCGGATCCTGGAGCCCATCCCAGTGCCTGGGACAGTGCCAGTGCACAGAAATGCACAGAAGGGCTGATGGGCATGATGGGCTGATGGAACCCCGAAGCTGCAGGCGTGGCAGGAAGGCCCAAGAGCTGGAACTTCCTTGCCTTCCTACCCTGTGACCAGTAAATGGGCACCATCCTTATGGTAATCGGACACCAGACACGGTGCCGTTTGATGAAAGTGCCACACTTTATCAAGTGGACTCATAAGGCAGATTTACTTTTTCTCTGCACTCCCCTGCAACCTCCCCTTCTCCGAGTTATTCTTTCCTGTCGCTGGATGAAATCTTAGGAGTTTCCAAAGCTTTTCTGGACTGGCCAATATTAGTCATGAGAACAGTAACATTTCAGCATAGCAAAACCCCGATGTCGTTTGGCTGAAGCTTCTCCCCTCCTCCCTGGGAAGGGTGGGGACCTGTGTTAAACCTGCAGTGGAGGAGCCGCTGGAGCGTGGCGTCCAGCTCTCTCCTTGCTCCTCCTCCTCCCTCTCTCCCAGCCCATCGTTGCTGCCCAGGGTGACCGTACAAACCAGTTTGCCCAGAAGAGTCCCAATTTATGCCGGTTGCCCAGACATGATTAATGAGAGTGACCCTTTCACTCAAACAATGCCCTAGTTTGGAAAATCAATGATATACTCTCCCCGCCTCTGACCCCTCTGGTGTCCAGCCCAGGGAGGGAAGGGACTAGAACAGCTTGACAGGCGGGTCGTGTGGCTATGGGGTATTGGCTCTCTGCAGGTGGAGGGTGCCCAGAGCTGACTTTGGTCTTGTGGGGCAGGTCAGTGGGTTTTTTCAGTTTCTCCCATTGAGAACCTCAGCTCCCTCCACAGAGGCGAGGCCTCTCCCACCAGCAGCTTCCAAGGTCTCCCCTAGTCCTTTGACTTCCAGCTTCCACCTCTCAGATTCTCACTGTTAAGATGCTCTTCGCCCCTCCAGGCAGGATCCCTTTAACCCAGGTCCACGCACACCCACACCCACACCACAAGGTCTCCCTCTTGTCTCTAGAATATATAGACTACTACGCCCATCTTTGTCCTGGCTTCAGGGAGTAGGGGCAGTGCTAACTAGAGCATGGCCTTCTGCCCTCTCTGGGTAGAAATCCCATGCTAGTCCTTGTGTGTCCACTATCCAGGGACACAGGTCAAGCATTACAAGAGTGAAGGTCCCTTCACTTGGCTGTCATGAGGAGAAAATAGAAAGTCCCAAGGAACTCCAATAATTTTCTCCCAAGGGCTCCTTTCATGTTTCAGTGCCTGCCTGTGTATCCCCAGGAGGGATTGTCGAACCAAGCATCTTCACAGCCCCTCAGCATCTCTGCTTAGATAGCCCGGCACCCCGCTGCAGGACGTGGAGGCACCTCATAAAGTGTAAATCACGGTGTGCATGATAATGATCGCAGCAGCTACCAGTTCCTAAGCAGCAACCAAGTGCCAGGCACCATGCCAGGAGCTTCCTCTCTGTTACTAAATCCCTCAGAAAACCCCATGAGCTGGGAACCACGGCTATCTTTGTTCGACAAGGTCAGCTATTATTTGCAAACCATCCCACAGCTGATGTGCTTGTTGATCCAGAGTTAATTTCTATGGCTTTTTCTCCATGGTTGTGATTCAGCCCCAGGGAGCCATGAGGAAGAGTCTGATGTTGAAGACCACACTGAAAGCTTCTTGACAAAATTTCTCCTAAACATTGCCAAAGTTCCATGTGACCAGCTTCAGAATCCCTTCATCCTGTCCATCCTTCTCTCGGTGATCTAAAGTTTGTCTCTGCTCTTCTGTGTCCAGAACAGCTATGGAATACTAGATAATCGATAACATTGACAATGATGGGAATGATAACTTAGATTGACTGAGCATTTACTACGCAGTGGGTGCTGTGCTGACCTCTTTACGTGCATGATCTCATTTAATCTTCACAGCCACCATCTGAGGTCTGTTCTGGCGTCAACCCCATTTTGCACATAAAAAACCTGAGGCTCAGAGTGTCTCAATAACTTGGTCAAGGTCACACAATTTGTAGTGGCAGAGTCAGGATACGAACTGCGGTCTCCCGCATTTCAGATCCTGTGCTCTTGACAAGCACACACAGCCAGTACACATAACACAGTCTCCAAAGCTGTTTTGACTAATGCGAGGGGCTGCCTACCCCAGATGGGCACCGCCTGGGCTCGCCACTGGGAGCAGTGGCACTGGAGAGGAGGCAGCAGTACGGAGCAGAGACGGCAGCAGCCACACTGACTGCAACCAGAAATAGGGGCAGCCAGGAGAAGGAGGCCACGTCAGCAGGACTCAAGGCCAGAAGGTGCCACAAGCAGAGTTTCTCCCCGCCTTAGTTCACTCACAGACACCAGGATGCCAGAAATTTAATTGGCAGAACTTAAAAGGCACAGGTTTTGAAGTCAGTCCCTAGATATTTTCCTACGGGCATGCCACTTCCTTGCTTTGAACCCTAGTTTCCTAATTTCCAAAGTGCTGGGGCAGGGACCCCTCAGCACCGTTTCAAGGAATAAATGGATAACAAAGGTAAGGATCTCATCACAGCTTGGCACTTTAGGTTCTTCCTCTTCTAGGAAGTGTGTGGCTCCTGGATCCGCAATCCACAGGTGGCCCAACCCAACTCCTATTTGGAGAAGCAGACCCTACATCTAGGCAGGTGTGCTCTTTAGCTAAGCACTTGTCAGATGAAACGAACAGATGAACACTGAAGGGAAGCCCAGGAAAACCCATTAATCCCTTAAACAACTCCTCCACTTCTGTCTCAGGAGAAGTCCCCTCTGTGATGCCCATACTTCACAAAAAAACCTCTCTCAGAGGTTCCAGTCATTAACTCATACCCATCATTTCTTAAGATTTCTTGAAAGCCCACCACACAGCCCTGGCAGGAGACTTCGTGCCTTCAATCCTACAAATGACAAGGCAGCATGGTCACCTCCCACAGGTTCCCATCACCTCCCCGTCTCAGACGAATGTCCATTCATCCTCATTACATCCAGAACAGCTGCTCCCCACTCACTGCCCCCACCATCTGAGCTCCGAAACTTCCAACAAGGCGAATGGAGAATTCATGATGGAGTCAGGCTTCTGTGAGTTTTCACACTATAAAACAATTTAGTTCCTATCACTCATATAGCCATACAGCCCAAGATAAAATTGGCAAGGGAACAACGATTCTCTTTGACTGTGGACTTGATTTGTCCATGAAAGAGCCACGGATGAAGAAGCTCATGAGGAGAGTGATTCCAGCAAGTATTTGATGGGAAAGCAATGCCCAGACTCTAACCAAAGTAGCCACAGGTGTAGTGACCGCCTCTGTGCTGTGCTTCTGGCCTGCCTCACCATCAAAACCAAAAGCAAAAGGCTTCTCCAAAGAACACTAGAGATTCATTCTTCCAGCCTAAATGTTAATCTTCATTAAATGCTAGTATTTTTTAGGACCTATCGCATTTAGCTTGACCAACATTTCCACCTTGAGATGAAGTTTGTTTATAAATCGTGTCCTTTCCTGAGGGGAGCTTGGAGGAGAAAGAGGGAGTGGATATAAGGAGCAGGACACTTGCATTGGGAAAAGGGTCTTCCCCAAGCAGAAGGCTGGGGGCATCACACAGGAGCCTGGCAGACGTAGAGGGATATTCCTATCAGCAGCGACCCCTTAACTCAAGTAGGCCTGCCGGTCTAGAGAACACAAGTCACTTCTTCCCTTCTCCCTCAACCCCGGCCCAGGTGACTGATTTTTACCCATAACTAGTGACCAGCTGCCTGTCTTGTCAGAACCATATTCCTAATTCCCAAAGAGAAGAGTGAATTTTTATTTAGCATCCTTTCATTCTGTCATACCCTTAAAATGCCTGAGAAGTCAAATGAAATGGGTTTTTTTCACGGCATCCAATGAGGATTAGAGCACAGAAACTTCTGCTCATGGAGACCCCACAGACCATGACAGGTATCTTCAAGGTGCTGTGAAAGTACAATCGTCGCAGCAGCAATAAAACAAGCGCACCATGAAAAGAAAATATTTATGTTACTTTCTGACATGGATGTGATGCATTGCTTCTTCCAAACCATCTCAGGGCTGTTACTCTGTTGAATTTGCGCTTCAGTCTCAGGTCTGAAGGGAGCCCGGCCTTCCTACCAGCTGCAGGTTAGCGGTGTGAGAGGTGAAGCGACTTGCATCTCAAAGACTAGCCCCAGCTTTTCCCAGCGCGCTGTTCTCAGTCACAGTTCCGCTGCAGTATTCGGAGGCGGGTAGGGACGGCCGCAGAGACTCAGGCACAGAGGTGACTCAGGAGCTGGAAATGCTAGCCTCGGCGATTTCATTCTTCAGGTCGGACAGCACCAGGGCGCCCGCTGCGCAGGTGGCTTTCTCCCCGTGTGGAACTGCTCTGTCCAGTATTTCCTATGCTCAACGGATAAGCCACTAAAATGCAGGGGAATCAACAATCAGCAAAAGCTAAAAATGAGTGGAAAGACTTTGTTTTCTCATCTTGAAATAGATAGTTTTTGTGAGTAAACCACAAAAGGTTTTCCAAGACTTGTTCAGCCTCATTTCCTATTTCAAGGCCGGCGAGAGTGACCCGATCTTCAGGTCTCTCTGTCAGTAACGAATCCACCCTAGCTGTTACCATCAGCGGGTTAGTATTCTCATCTGCCAGCCTGTCAGGAGGGCATCTCTCTCTCTGGGGACACATCTGGCTTAGCCCTCAAAGGAGTATATTTTCACAATATGCGATCTTAGCCCTCCGGCTCCCAGGGCCTCTAATTGGATACAAACTACTAACGGGATGTTGAAGTTAGCGGCATGCGCGCGCCTCCAGAGGGTCTGCAATTCTGTTTATGTTTAAAGCTGATCATCTCAAAAAGCCTCATAAATTAACTAGATGGGCACTTTGAAACTTTTGTTATCAAACGGGGCTTTGTTGGGTTATTTGAAGTCTCAAAGTTTCCATTACTTGCATTTTGGCTACAAGTGTTAACTTCTCTGCCAAAACAGCCTTGGGTTATCTGTCTTCAGTCGGAATCTTTTCCCGGAATTCAGAATGGATGATTAGTGCTTTCCTGATGAGAGCTGCACCCTCCTGAGTGAGAGAAGAGGACGAAGCTAATAGACTTTCTACGTGGAGTTCTTCTCCATTGTCGTATATTGCACATGACAACATAATAATGCACAAGTTCATTAATATGTACCTTAATTAAAGTCATTAAGAATAATATTGGCCCGTGTCTTTGTTTGGATTCACTTCCCAAAAAAGATTCTGAAGCAGGGAGTTGGAGGCAGGCCCTTTATTTGGGAGGTATTCCCCAGAAACAATTGAGGGGGCAGGGAAAGAGAGACAGGGAGAAGAGAAAAGCCAGGAAAGGGGGTCATCATGAGCAGGTTGCCTCTGAGGCCCACCTGGGCTCGATACAGCCGCGAGCTTCCTAGCAGCCATCAGAAACACTCCTCGGAGCAGCCCGTCAAGTGACACTTATCCACCAACCTGGGATATTTATCTACCCAAACCCTCGTTTTTCATTAGTAGAGGGTTGTCCCTGGAGGTGTCAAATGCCTGACATTTTCCGGCTGCCCCACACCCAGGCTAGGCAAGTCTCAGGGCCCTGGAGAAAGCCCCAGGGAACTCAGCAACAGGCATGAGTGCCCGAGGTGGGAGGACGTCATCACACACAGTAACTCTCCATGAAGCTGCAAGGGAACTCAGAGGGGAGCCGGGGGGACATGGGCACCCTGTCAGCATCTTCTACAGCCTGCGATGTGATCATTGGTTCTTAGGCAATTTCATCTGAAAGTGATCTTGGAGTTGCATTGCTTCCTAGGGCTGCCATACAAATGACCACGAGCCACAAACAACAGAAATTTATTCTCTCACAGTTCTGGAGAACAGAAATCCAAAATCTAGGTGTTGGCAGAAACATGCTCCCTCTGAAGGCTGACGGGAGAATACGTTCCTCAACTCTTCCAGCTTCCAGTGACTCCAGGAAGGGGGGCCTTGGCTCGCGGTGCATCACTCTGACCTCTGCTTCTGTCTTCACGTTGCCTCCTCCTCTTCCATCTGCCTAATCTTCCTCTGCCTCGCTCTTACAAGGCCACTTGTCATTGGATTTAGCACCCCCTGGGTATTCGGGATCCTTAATTTAACTACATCTGCAAAGACCCTTTTTTCACATAAAATAACCTTCACAGGGTCCAGGTATTAGGACAGGCACATAGTTCTTGAGGGCCCACCTTTCATCCCCCTCAAATTGCATAAGTTTGGATTCTAGATCTATCATTTATTGGCTTGTTCATTTGGGGCAAGTTACTTAGCCTCTCTCTGTCTCAGTTTTCCCACCTGCAAAGTGGGGTCAAAAATAAGAATGTGCCTCATAGGACGCTCAGAGAGAACAATTCAAAAGCCCTGATTTACCATTAAGGCAACTGAGACCGAAAAGTCAGAATGACTTGCTCCAGGTTACACATCTGGAGCCAAATAAGAAGGCGGATCCGGTCTCCTGATGTAGCAATGGAATTCACCCAGTTGCTCAGGGCAGAAATCCGGGTGTGATTCTTCACTTCTCATTTTTCTTCATCTTTTCCAGCCAGTCTATCAGCAAGCGCTCTCTGATTTATCCCCAAACAATACCCTGCTGCCTGCCGGCCTGCCACTTCTCCCCACCTCCCTCCCGCCACACGGTCCCAGCATCATGTCCCCCAGCGGAGCGCTCGCCTGCTAACTGCCTCTGCCCCGGGTTCTCCATGGTGCACTCTTCACACCCAACTCAGAGTACGTTTTCAAGAGAAAATCAGTTTCCTGCTTCAGACCCTCGCTGGTTTCTCATCACATTGAGAGTACAAGCCTGCCCTCTGTGTCCCGAAGACCTCCCTCTCCACCTCCCCCTCTCCCCTCCTGCTGTCCACACTTCCTTGCAGCGCCATCAGCAGCCTGGCGCGCCCATCTGTCCCCCAAACACACGACATCTTCCCTCTTTAGGAGCTCTGCATCTGCCTCCTCCCCGGGGCTCAGCAAGTCCTGCCTCAAATGTCACCTCCACAGACAGGCCTTCCTGGAGCAGACCCTCCCCACCCCCTACAACCCCTGTCCTGTTTCATGTAGTGTTCTGTTTTCTTGTATGTCTCCACAGTCCTTGCGACTACCTGAAATTAGCTTATCTGTCTGTGCTTCTCTCTGACGGCCTGGGACCCTCCCCACCTCTGGAAATGAAAGATGCAGTCAAGCAGGAACTTTTTCTGTCTCAGCCTCATGGCTCCCCTGGGCCTCGGGGTGATATAGTACTGTGGTTGAGGATGAGACATTAGGGTTCAAACTGCATGAGTTTGGATTCTAGGTCATCTGTCTAGATGTTGTTCATTTTGGGCAAGTTACTTAGCCTCTCTCTGTCTCAGTTTTCCCATCTGTAAAGTGGGGACAAAAAATAATAATGTGCCTCATAGAGATGCTCTGATGATTGAATGAGTTAATACGTGGAAAGCATGACACACAGGAGGTGCTATATGTGTTTGTGATCTTTAGTACCTCAAAGAACCCCTGGCACACACAGGCATTCCATACATTTTGATTGAATGAATAAATTGATGAATAATTTCTAGTCCAGTGCTCTTCTCGGTATAGTTATACTGTAAAATATAAAAATTAGAATTAAATGTAAAGACATACACACACACACAAGCAATTTACTTGTCTTTTGTTGATAGTCAATTTAAGTATATAGGGCTGAGGAAGGTAAAAGAAATGAAAAGAGAAACTACTCCTCTGGACCCAGTTTCACCAACACAGATTCACAGTGGGTATGGAAGAGGGCCCTTGGTACACAGTTCCGATGGCATGCGCGAGTCCCTCATCACTCGGGAGGAATGGGCTGGGCAGAGTCAGGTATGGGCCTTGGGTTCTAGAAACACAGATTTCAACAGGCTTAGAGAAGAAAAAAAGATAGGAGAGCAAAGCTTGTGGTTCTGCAGTGAAATACATTGCAAGAGGCTTAGGGGGTTCTTCATAATAACAGTCTAATTTACCCTCCTTTGAATGAGGCTGGAGGAAGGAAAGGAGACGTCAAATAAAGGTGGGTATGTGTGCATTACAGGGCTTCCAGATGAGCTCAGGTGGGGGGCTTGGATAGGCCCTGTCTCCAAGGGATGAGAACCACCTGGAAAGTGCAGGTGTCCTGCAGGCAGTGTGGGGAGCAAGGTAACAGATGTAGGAGAGACTGAGGATGACCTCTGATTCCGCTCGGCTTCCATCTCCCACGAGTGCTTCTGCCACAAACCAGTCCTTTCCCCGATGTCTCCATCCAGTCCTCACAGGGGCCTCATGAGACGGCAGGGCTGTGTTATTAGCCCATTTTATAGATGAAATGACCTGGGCCTCAGAGAGACAAAGTCCAAGTTCGAACAGCCATTTATTTGACAAAGAAAATAATCATCAGACAGAAAAGAGAAGATCCAAAGTGCAGAAGACGTGGGAGTCACAGGTAAGCGCCTAGTTCTTCTCAGAATAGTCATGTTTCCAAGACCGAAAACGCCTCCGACAAATGCTGGAGTCTGCTCACTGGGGTAGGTGCTGAGGACACAGACATGCGTTAGATGTGGCCTGCACTGGAGGAGCTGGCAGTCTTACATGGAAATGGATCTGTAATTGGGCAGTGCTTCTGGAAGGTGGGGCCACAGAGGAGGGACATCTCATCTGGAATTTGTGGTCAGGAAAGGTTTCCCATCCCAGCTGAAAACAGTCAGATTCAGCTGGAAAAAAAGGGATCCAGGAGAGAATGTTCCCTCCAGATAAAATAGCATGTGGCCTAGGGACCAGGGACCAGGGCAGCAGTTAGCACCGCCTGTTTGCAGAGTTCATCGGCTCAGAACACGTGTGATTATGTGCTAACTCTGCCTTCTTCACTATGCAGCAAGAGCTACAAGGGCAGGAACAGTGTCCCTCCCATTCGCTTCTGAATCCCCAGTGCCTGGCATATACCTACTACTGAACAACAACAATAACAATAATAATTGCTAACCTTGATCGAACGCTGACTGCTGGGTGCTTAATAAATGTTGCTACTAGAAAGTGCTCGGTAAATATTTATTAAATGCGTGCGCGAATGAATGAATAGCTAGAGTGGTGAGACAAAGTTGGAGAGTAGCAAGGCCCAGCTCAGGGTCAAGGGCCAGCTAAGGAACGCGAGCTCTCTCCAGAAGGCAGGGGGCAGGGACATCACAGAGGGCTCTTAAGCAGGGACTGACATGGTTTGGTGTTCACTTTTAAAAGTTCGCTCTGGCTGTTCTGTAGAGAATGGATTGGAGCAGAGTGAGGCAGGAGGCTGGGTCACCAATCGGATCCCTTGCAAAATTATGAAGAACGGAGGTGATACTGGAACTTTGGAAACCGGCAAGTGCTATCAAGCTTCATTTTTAAAAGGAAGAAGACAGTGGATGCCATAAAACATAGGTCAAAATAGGAACAATTCCCACTGAATAAAGTCAGCTGACATTTATTGAGAGCTTTCTCTGTGCTCTACATTATTCTCGGTGCTGTACTTAAATTCACTCCTTTCATCCTCAAAACAATCCTATCCAATAGACAAAATTATCATACCCAGGTCCCCAGTCAATATCCACGTTCTAACTAAAAAGCAATAATCCCTGAGTCGCCTCCAGTTACCGCTTCTGCCTCTCGACGTGAACATAGCCCCTTGCTTCATGAATTTGCGGGACTATACGAACAAGGTTCAAAGGCGAGAAGAGCAATTGGATCTGGAGGCTGAAAAGAGCTGAACCAGTGGACAGGACCAGCTTCATGGCCGTGCGATCTGTAGAGTTGCACAGAGCCCCACACTCAGAAGGGTCCTGAACTTGGTTACTTAATTGAATGAGATTTTAAATAATTTGGGACAAGTGGCCCCCTGTTTTCATTTTGCACTGGGCCACACACGTTAGGTAGCCATTTCTGCCAGTGGGCGTAAGTCACACCCAGCAGATTCCAGATCCACAGGAAGAAAAGTCTCTTTTTTCACACAGAGTAACTGAATTCTCTCCTGATGTGATGCTCCCCTCCGGCGCATGTATTCATGCAGATGCGGGACAACCACATGGCAGAGACACTGTGGAAATAATTTACTCTTTAAGTAGAAGGTTAGACTAGGCCATCTCCCTGGAACCGTCCACATCACTCAGAGTAACGACAGCATCTCAGATTACAGCCAATGGCCTCCAGTGACCTATCCTTTACAGCAGTGGATTTTAACCAGGGGTGCAGACCAGAATCACTTGGCTTAGAGTTTTTTCAAGATAAATGTGCCCAGGCTTCACTCAAAACATTGGATCCAAATCTTTAAGACTGTGACAGGGGCATGGATCTTTGGGCTCTCCTGGTGACTTATAAAGGCACCTCTGGTTAAGGACCACTCCTAAAACAGAGGCTGTCTCTGGCTCCAGTCCATCTAGACACACTTGAAAGGAACACAGCACTTTGTTAAATGTGAAGGAATTACTACATGAAAATAAGTTGGAGCTGATCAATTCCTAGATCTTTCTTCCTGCCATGAAGTTGCAACTGTGCTCACCCTGCTCTACCCCTAACATCTCAAATATCCCAAACCCCAAACCAGTCAACAAAACAGGAAATGACCCAGAAACTTAAAGGAAGATGGATCCAAGGACAGAGTGTATTTGACCAAAGCCCCAATCACCACCTCATTGCCACAAAAAAAAGTCAGATGAACTCACTGCCTCATCACCCTATAGACCTTTCCTTCTGATCAAGCTTTTTTTTTATTATAATAATATTCTCCTGCAATGGATTAGCAGCATCATGTTGTATGAATTAACAGAATCCCATAGGGTCTCCAGAGACATCCTAAAACTACAGAGAACCAAATAAAGCAGGTGGAGGTCAAGGTTAGCTGGTTTATCTAGCTCAAACTATGTCATCTCAGCAAACTCTTGTGTCCTCCTACTGCCCTGTATAAGCAGCTGCCATGTTCCAAAGTTCTAGCTCCTTCCAGAAAAATGCAAACAATGTTTTAACGCTAAGGGCCACCTGCCGTGGGGTTTTTTAAAATGTGATTTGAAACAGTACTGTTCCAAATTACATGAATCATCTCTAAATTTAGAAGTCAGCTCCTAATGCTCATTGCCTGTTCTGAATCGTAAATAATTTGTTCCAGTTTTCAAGTGGGAATCATCGCCAGGAACCTCTTCCCTTGGTGCCTCACGGTCCCTGAGAGGTGAGAGTGAAACAGCTTGCTCTACTTGGCGAATAAACCAAGGCTCCAAGAGTGCAGAAAACAATGAACGGTTTAGTCAATTCCCTGCAAAAATTAGAAGTTCCCCCAGACCACGTGGAACAGTGGCTCTCGACTTGGAGGGTGTTAGGGACTGGATGTCTGTGCCCCTCAGGAATGTCCATGTTGAAGCTGTAACCCTAGTGTGATGGTATTTGGAGGCGGGTCCTTTGGGAGGTGATGAGGGTTAAATGAGGTCATGAGGGTGGGGCCTCATGATGGGATTAGTGTTCTTGTAGGAAGAGACTCAAGAGAGCTTGCCCGTTCTCTCTCTCTCGACCATGTGAGGATAAAGAAAGAAGGTGGCCATCTGTAAGCCAGGAAGAGGGCTCTCATGGGGAACAGAATGGGCCAGCACCCTGATCTTGGACTACTCAGCCTCTAGAACTGTGAACAATAAATGTCTGCTGTTTAAAGCCATCTAGTCTTTGGTATTTTGTTATGACAGCCCAACAGACTAAGATAGAGAGGGAGGGGTGACGTCACGCTCACTCCTGGCCTCCTTCCCTCTCCTGCCCTGCCCACTCTCCATTCCACCCACTCTTACCCCTCCTCCTAAATCTCAGAATTTCTGGCAAATGCCTTGAGGAGAATGTGTGCCTTCAGCCTCAGAGAGGATTCTGTTACTTCTCCCACCTCCCGATGACCAATGGTGTAAGCCAATTTCTCCCTCTATTGTTCATCTAGACATAATCCACTCACACTCACACACACACATTCACACTCATGCACACTCACAGCCTTGCATGGTAACTAATTTCTCAAAGAAGAGAGTTTTCTTTTCTTTTTGGTGATTGTATCTATTTTATTTCACACCTACCCTATCCTCCCAAAAAAAGAATCAAGGGTGATTAAATTCTTCACATTGCAAGGCTTTGCTCTGGTGCTCCATGAATGCAGCATCTCTCTGGGATACAGTGGGGAGCCCTACCGTGAGAGCAGTTTTGGTCGGCTTGTTGTAATATCCGGCTGGGTCAACCAGTGGGGTTGACAAAGGGAGCCACCCCCACCACGACTCTAGTCCCAGCTCCTTTCCCAATTAGGGTGTCAAACCACAAAGCTGCACGCCCTCCCCAGGGTTACCACATCCCTCAAATCCTACCCCTCCCCAAACTCCTCCTTGACCTCAAGGCAAACGGAAAAAATGTAGTCCTCCATGTAAACAAGGACCCTGTGGAGATTACGGATTCCGTTATATAGAGTTGTTATTGTATTTTCAAAATACATGCCAAAAACCTCTCAATGCCATTTTACTTCTTCATAGCGAAGCAAATTCACCAAATCAAATGATAGAGTACTACAGATCCCAAAAGGTTGGGAAGGTTTTGCCCTAACATACGGTTGGTAAAGAATATGATCCAACATGCTGTCCCCATGTTGTCTCTCAGCCAAATTCTCATACTTTGAAGCCTGGCTCTCCCCACCTCAGAGACTGACTGTCCATCACTGGCAAACCCCATACACCCCGGGCTTTAGGAGGAAACTCAACCCAACACACAGAGGGATTCTGAAGGCCCTCAGGCCCTCTCCAGCTTTTACCCCAAGAACTGCTCCCTGCCGTAAATTTCTCTCTCAGTAAGTGGTCCAATAACTCACTCCCTCAAGGATGGGGTCTGGCCTTGTTCTTTCCTGTTCGGCAAGTCTCTCATTATAGTTCTAACCGGAAGCAGAAGTCCCGCTCTTAAATCACAAGTACTAAGTGAAAAAAATTAATAAGCAAGTGAATGAATATATTATATGATGTGATATATGATTGAAATGATATGATGTGATGTGATATGACATGATGATGATAAGATAGAATGTGGTCCCTGCTTAGATCAATTACAGTTCTTGCTGTTAGATTTCCCTTTTTTTTTTCTCTACCCACTTATTTGAAACACCCTCGATTTTTGACTAATTGGTGTCTAAGCTACCTCAATGTATGTATCGCCACACCACATATCTATGTTCTGTGTTCTATCAGTGGAAGTGGGTTTTCTCCCTGCGATTGCTAATGGATCTAGCTCTATCTAGTGTCAGCCTTGTCTGATGAAGAAACCTAATTCCAAGGGCTGGATCAATTCATGATCCCCTCCTAGGATGAGGTTAAGGCCTTGCAGGCAGCGAGTTACCTGGGACCAGTTAAAAATAAGAACTTCTTACAGAAAATTTCAGGGGAAGAGGTTAAAAGAAATCAGAGAAATGAGCAGAAATAATCAAGAGTCCTAGTTAAGGAAGCCAGGAAGGGATGCTAAAAGGATATGCCCCCGCCCCCGCCCGCCAAAGCACATGAGGCCACGAGCAAGATTTCAAAGCCAGAGTCTGGAGCCGTGGAGACGAGAGCAAGGGCAGCAGGGTGATAGTGAGCTGCGGAGCATCGCTGTCTATGGCTAGCCTTCCTGCGTCAGCCCCCAGGGCAAGATGTCATCATTAAAAAGGACAAAGACAAAACAACAGTCTCTCTGAGCCCGACCCCCGACTGCAGTTGGTGAGACTGCCCTACCCTAGCATGTAATGACCCCCTGCCTCTTTCCACTTTCTAACACATGCACACACACGTATACACACACGGTATCCCCACTATGCTTGACAGAGCTATGAAGTATCTTGGTTTCATACCCTATATATCTGCACTCTTCACCAAGGCAAACTTCCAGAGAAATCTCTCCATTCTTCTCCCAACAACCCTACAGTATTTCCCAAATCTTGCCCCCCACCCCCCCACCCCCCCCATCAGGCAGTAGCGGGGCAGCCACTTGGAGCTGTTTGACATATCACTCCTGGGCCCTCTCCACATTCCTCACCGAAGCAATCAGCACTACCTTTATTGCAGTCCTGTTCCCTGGTGCTTGTCTTTCGGTCATTAACCTTAACAATGTCAACAGTGTTCACAACTCTGAGCCTGAATTAACGCGCGAGGCAGGCTGCCCCAGAGACCAGAGCAGTCAGGCAGTAACTCAGCCTGAGCACCCACAGTCTGAGCTGAATTGTCCCCACTAGCAGGGAGGGCTTGGAGAAAGCCAGAAAGACAAAAAGGGGCAGCCTGTTTGTAGCTGTTGTAACAACCTGACGCTGATATAGCCAGATGGACAGTAAAAAATTCCCTAGATAATGTGGTCATCTGGGACTACACGTCATCAAAAAAATAACTAAAATACATAAAACAGTAGAATCAAAGGAATAATGTTTATCAAAGTTACCTGCTGTCATAGAAAACTGAGGGACAATTGGAGCAGCCACTGGATGAATGGCAGTTATCACTATGAACTGGGCTGGACCCCTTATCATTGACCTCTACCCTCTGAAGAAGCACACAAGTGACTTTTAGTGTTCTGATTTTACAGATAAGGAAACTAGGTTCAGAGAAGTTAAGCAACTTGCCCCAGATTGCACAGATAGTAAATGGTCAAACTGAGTTTTTGAACACATGACTACTGTGGTAGACAGAATGATGTCACTCAGATAGTTCACATTCTAGTTCCCGAAACCCGTGAATTGTTTCCATAGCAAAGGGAAATTAAGGTAGCAGATGGAATTAAGGTTGCTAATCAGCTGACCTTAAAGTATGGACTTGTAGGGTCACGCTTTCCCCACACCAGCCTACATGCCCTATGACAACCATGTGTCCTTCTGGCCCGCTTCTGGGCTGGACACCAACCTTCTGGTACTGGAGCTGTTTCTCTCAAGGAGCATCACATTCAGGGGGAACACAGAGCCCTTCCACGTAAGCTACTAATCCTGGGAATACTGGCCATGCAAGGACAGTCCCTCTTGGCAAGCACATAGCATTTTGTTCCCTTCCTATACAGGCAACACCCTGGCTGCTTGCAGTAGCCGGTGTAAAACTTGGTCCAGCCAGCCGCCCCTGGACACTCCCTATATGTAAGACGATAAACCTATATGTCTCACACTCCGTCTTCAGATCTTTTCTTCAGTCTCTCTGTAACCTATCCCACACCACTCATACAATGGGCATGTAGCCAGACAGGACTTTAGCCCAAACTATTTAAACAGACCCTATGTAATCACAGGGTCCTTAGATGTAGAAGAGGCAGCGGGAGAGTCAGTGTCAGAGTGATGTGATGCAAGAAAGGCTCAGCCAGCTGTTGCTAGTTTTGAAGATTGAGGAAGGGGCCACAAGCCAAGGAATGCAGGTGGCCTCTGGAATCTGGAAAAGGCAGGCCAACAGACTCTCTCCAGAGCCTCCACAAGAAACGCAGCCCTGCTGACACTTTGATTTAACCCAGGGAGACCCACTTTGGACTTCTGACCTCCAGAATGGTAAGATACAGCCACGCTGTTTGAAGCTGCTCCATTTGTGGTGATTCGTTACAGCAGTAATAGGACACCAATACCATCATCTACATCCCAGTCTGGTTCTGTTCGTTATGACCACTGTTAGTGTTCTATGACTGCATAGCAAGTTATCACAAACTTGGCATCCTGAGAACAGCACAAATTTGTTAGCTCCCAGTTTTTTAGATCAGAAGCCTGGGTGCAGCCTGGGTGAGTTTTCTGATCAGGATCTCATAAGGCCAAACTTCAGGCGGTGGCCAGGCCGGGATCCTCTCTGAGGGCTCTGGGGAAGAGGCTACCTCCCAGCTCATTCAGGCTGTTGGCCAAAGTCAGTTCCCGGAAGCGGTAGGGCTGAGATTCTC
The DNA here is from genome assembly GCF_021613505.1 of Equus quagga. Classification (NCBI taxonomy): domain Eukaryota; kingdom Metazoa; phylum Chordata; class Mammalia; order Perissodactyla; family Equidae; genus Equus; species Equus quagga. Next base: position 27,788,728 of record NC_060273.1, on the reverse strand, counting down.
ATTTCCTTACAAGCTGTCAGCCAAAGGGCCACTCTCAGCTCCTCAAGGGCCCCGCATTCCTTGCCACGTGCCCCCTCCATCATCAACGCCACAACAGCGGGGCCAGCCCGGTGACGGTGACGCAGCTGTTAAGTGCGCACGTTCGGCTTTGGCGGCCTGGGGTTCGCCAGTTCGGATCCCAGCTATGGACGTGGCACTGTTTGTCACACCATGCTGTGGCAGGTGTCCTACATATAAAGTAGAGAAAGATGGGCACGGATATTAGCTCAGGGCCAGTCTTCCTCAGCAAAAAGAGGAGGATTGGCAGTAGTTAGCTCAGGGCTAATCTTCCTCACAAAAAAAAGAAAGAAAGAAAGAAAAGAAAGCCACAACAGAGCAGCTGCCTTTCACGGAATCCCTCTCACACGCTGACTCCCTTTCACTTCAGGAGAGGCTCCGACCCTTTAGAGGGCTCCCTGATTAGGGCAGACCCATCCAGATAATCTCACTACCGATCAACTTTACTAAAGTCAACTGATTGGGAGTCTGAATTACATCTGTCAAATCCCTTTGCCTGATAAAGTAGCATAATCATGGGCGTGGTACCCCATCACACTCAGGCCCCGCCCACTTCAAGAGGAGCGAATTATGCACCAGAGGGTGGGAATCTTGGGGGGCCAGCTTGGAATTGTGCCTACCACAACCATGAGAACACACGTCAATTGACTTGACCTTGACTGTGCTGTACTCCACTTCACCCTCACCTGCTGCCTGCTGTGTAAGATCTATTACCTTTCTAGGTGAGCCACAAAAGACTCAAAAAAACACAAACACCTGAACTCCATATTGACCTGCCTGCCTACAACCTCACTCCCGACATGCGTCTCCCTCTGCAATTTCCATCTCTGTGCATGGCGTTACACAAGCACCTAGCCAGAAACCTAATAATGTTAAGAACCAACTTTTATTGAGGCACCAGGTACTGGTCTAAGAAACACGCCTCCCCACGAATCTACGAGGTGAGTATTAACACTGGTCCAATTTTACAGATGAGAAACTGAGGCATGGAGAGGTTAAGTAACGCAATTGCTCTTAATTAAGGGGCAGAGCCAGGATTAAAAGACAGGTTGTGTGACTCCAGAGCCAAGCTCTTAACACATTGCTAAATTCTGAGCCTCTAGCCAAGGAAGGGGCCCTGGAGGGTGTTCACATTCTCGGGTCTGCTGCTAACTTCACTGACTATGGCGCCTTCTCCAATGTGAATATTTGTTCTCTCCTTACGGAAGTGAACACGTTCACAGCATGTTCTAACAAGCCCTGGGAGCTGGAGGGAGATTGACATACACTGTCATTTCTCCAAATCCAATCATCAGAGATTCCTTCGCCCCTCACCTCCCAGCCCGGAGTTTCCATGTAGGAAAAGTACAGGGAGATCTGGTCACATTCTCTTAGCAAAACCCAGCTGTGAGTGCCACCTGACACAAAACCCACGGTGAGAGCAAAGAGGAGCACAGAAGAGGGGGCAGGCATCTTGTCAGTGAATAACGTTCGTGCCTCACCCACACACAGAAGATGCAGATCGTGTCAGGAAACAGTTTTTCTCTGGAAGCCATGGTGTCACCATCATTCTCAGGACCCTTGGTGTACTTAATACCTGTAGGATGTATTTAGAAATTAATCTTTCACCATGCAGGGACACCCCCAGTGCTGGTGAGCTGCTGCCCTGTCCACTGCCCACCTGCTGCGGTCTGGCTTGGAAGCTTCCTGAGGGCAGGTGCTGTGCCCAGCTTTTCATTTTATCTTCCTCTGTATCAGACTTCATAGTGGCTCAATAAAAATCTGTTGTTGGTGGGTTAATATTTTTCTCAAGGGCCACAGGCCCTCCATCGCGCATGCCCCATTTTTGGAGACTATAACAATATCTGTCTAGACGGAACCATTTGCTTTGCTCTGAGAGATCCTGGAGCCGTGGAGCCCATGCCTCTCCTCTCCTGCTACTTGTCTCCTGTTCCTGGGCAGCGGCCGTGACGGCATCTCAGTCTTACAAGAACCACTAAAATCTTGCTGTGCTGTTGATGTTACATCTGCCGATTACTTTACTCTACCTTAGCAGATCTTGTGCAGGGAGCAGGCACCCAAGGGTGTCCACGGGTCTCTGGCAAACTTTCTCAAACCATACACGCCCTCTATGCTCATTATTTCTAATACAACCCACTTTGGGAGATTGACACAGAGATGTTCACAATTTGTAAAAATGTCTAAGGTGATTCTGAGTCATTCACCTTACCCCCATGCACACACAGACACTCACACTGCCAGGTTGATCATTCTAGAATCCTACCAGGGATTATTGTTAACCAACCAGGAGAGAGTTGACACTTCATTTCTGCAAAGGTCAAACTAGAAATTAAATTTAGGAGTCTGAGCTCTGTCAATCTGCATAAAACAATCTGAAGGGAAAGAGTTGAATTTGCTGGTCTTAAATTACTTTTGAAAATGAGCTTAATCGGAAGCCAGCATTCTGAATTCATTCAATTGCTATCTTTAAAATAATCTGTTTGTCGCTTTAACTGGATTGAAATTTTTTTAAGGAAAGCTTACTTTTCAGGAGCACCTAAGTTTCCAGAGTTCAGTTAACATACCATATAATTCTCCCACCCCTCTCCCTGAGTCCCAGACATTTAACATTTTTAAGGTTTCTTGGATGTAACTCACTAATCAAATTGGATATTTTTGGCTCTCTGTTACTTCCTGCCGGCACAAGGTGCTAGTTGCCTTCTAATATCCTTTATCTCCTTCTTCCTTTCTAAGAACCTAAGTTTTCATTACATTATCTGGAATGTAGATGTAATATCTGGAGCTCCAGCTGCCATAATGGCACATGAGGAAAAGCGTCATTTACTAGAGGTGGCAGAACAAGTCTGGAGCCTGATAACTTGGAGCAGCTGCCACTCCAGCCCTGGATTACCATATCCAGACTGCCTTTACTTTAAAGAGAAAGAATATTCTAGTTTGCTCAAGCCACTCTAAATTTTGAGTTTTCTGTTAAATGCAGTCAGCTCTAATCCTAACCGATACAGATGAAGATTTCAAATATGCCTTCCAGCTCAGATATTCTAGAATTCCAATGTGCTCTTTCTTATTTTATCCTTGGCTTGTTATCAGCCATCAAGGGAAATTAAACTCAGAGAGGTTAAGTATCTTGGCCTAGATGCCAAAAGAACAGAACCCAGGCCTTCTCTGATTAGCAGGTCTTGTGTTTACCAACACCTCTTGTAATAAGAAGCTTCGAATGTCAACTCACAAACACATTACCACTCCTCTTGACACTAAATCCCCTAATGCTTTTGCATTTGGTTTCCTAGAAAAGCACAGCTTTCTAAAAGCTGAATTATCACAGCATATCATCAAGCAGAATAGCACTCAATGGTATTCCCATCCATCATCCCTTTTCCTTTAAACTAGTGTGCATTGATTGCCCAGGCTAGAGAATGGTGACAATCAATAACTTTTTTCAGAGAAATAGTGTGCGAGACTAAAGAAATTAGCTTATTTTGTAGTGGAAAGAAACAAGATGTCAATCAAATCCCTTAAACCTAACCTCAAATAAGTGCAGATGCCAATACAAGAAAAGTTTAGTCACACTCGCCAAAGTCACCCTGATAGGAGAAGATCAGTGCTCACACGCTGCCTACGCATGGAGAGGCATGAAAAACGGAATGCCCCGTCACATGAGGCCTCCCGTCCTGTGGGATACCTTAGAGGACGTGTTTCCACCTAAGGGCTCTACCTCACCACCACAATACTTGACATCATAATTTATTTTCTGATTACCATTACTGAGTGACGAATTATCCTAAAACGTAGCAGCTTAAAACAACCTTTTTATTTTGCTCATGATTGTGTGGGTCAGGAATTTGGGAAAGTCTCAACCAAAAGATTCTTGCTTGAGAACTCTCATCTGGTTGCAGTCAGATGCTGGCTGGGCCTACAGTCATGTGAAGGCTTGATTGGGCTGGAAATTCAAGATGGCACATAGACATGGCTGATGGTTGATGCCAACTGGGATCACAGTGGGGCTGTTGACCTAAACACCTGCACATGGGTGGTGCAGCATGAGGGGCTCCGGGTAGTCAGACTCATGTGACAAATGACTTTCCCCAGAGAACCAGGAGGAAACGTCACAGTCTTTTGTGAGCTAGCCTCAGAAGTTGTATGCATCACTTCCACAGCATTCTCTTGCTTGAAGTAGAGTTTTGGTTGCATCAGCCCATCCAGACTCAAGGTGAGGGGACTTGGACTCCATTTCTGAATAGAAGGAGTGTCAAAATTTTGCAGTCTTGTTTGGACAACCCTTTGCAGAGCAGGGTTGTGGGTGGGAGGGAAGGAGTGTGAGTGGATTACAAAGTTGAGAAATAAGAGAATGAACTTTCAAAAAGTGTCCACTTCAACTGAATGCTGTTGCTTCTCACTGTGCCCTGTGTTCTTCCAGCTTGCCTTCTCCTTTCCTTCTCCTCAACCTCTGTGTATACTGCTCTGCAATCTCCAGTCACTCTGGTCCCACCCCAATGCACTTTGTTGGCCTGTCATGGTTCCCCCATGCCCTGCTACCCGCATCACTTGCCTTCTGTCTGCGTAACACAGACCCAGTCCCAACCCTCAGCTCCAGGTGGGACAGCTGTCTCCTTTAGACAGGCTGTACTTTTAATAAGGCCTGCCTCCAAATCACCTTCAAAGGAGAAAGTGAAGTAGATCCAGAATGCAAAGACAAAAAGAGTACTAGAAAGCATCCATCAAGCTGTAAGAGTCAGTAGTGCTTTGCCAAGCTGAAGGCATGGAGGAAACAGGGGAGCAGCGAAGAAATTGCATCCTCAATGAGATATCAAGGCTGGAAGGGACAGACAACATGTAGGCAGAAGACAAGGACATCCTGTTACCGTCCCAAGAGGCTAGAGGTTACAATCTCCATGTGAATGACACTCCCTCCAGGGTTAGACTTTGGCTCTGGGTCCTCACCTTGATCAGTTCCCTGCCTCCATTTCTAGATTCATCTCCCACCACCCACCAAGTTCTCCATGCTATACCAAAATGAAATGGAATTACTTCCCAAATCAGAACTGGACCCAAGGAAGGAAGGATCAGAGAAGCCATGTTCCCAGAGAAGCTTGACATTCCCCTGTGCTGAACAGACTCCTTGAAAAGCCCAAGGCTGAGTCCACATAGAGTCAAAAGAACTCGGTGTAACCATCCATTTACCCAACCAATGTGTTGGGTGTGTGGTGGTGGAAATGTGAGGGCACAGGAAAAGTTGGCAAGCCAAGTCAGCAGTTTGCCTTTCTTCAAACGAATACAATTAAACAAAATCCTTGAAGCTGAATATTTAAATTTCTCACAAATAAAGGAGTATTGCCATACTAATCATAGATGATACTGCCATTGATCCACCCAGATCCCATTAGAATCCTTTTTCCTTGTGCCTCCACCCTGACTTCTGTATTCCTCTGTTTCAAACAGCCAGCACCTGCAACTCTCATCAGAGGACACCAGTGAGCTATTAGGGGTACCCACCTGGACAGACAGCAGGTCTGCCTGGGAGTTTATGCCCACTCCAGTCCAGGGGGCTCTCATCCAAGGACTGGCAAGTGTGGGAGAGTGAAAGCCCAGCTCCCTGTCTCTAGTTAGGACAAACTATGAGGCGTATTTTGCACTCCAGAGCTCCCCTGAGCAATCAGGCTGGGACTTTGCTTGAAATCGCACCCTTGTGACGTTTTTTCCCCTTCCCTGCTCTGATTCTCCTAGTCCCTTACTGATTTCCCCAGGAGCACATCCCCAATCAATCATGTGCACACAACCCCTTGAGTCAAGGTTTCCTGTGAGGGACCTAAGCTAAGAAACTCATTTCATAAAAAGGCTAACTAAATGCTTCTTGCCCTACTCTGGCCAGTTATTGTGGTCACTTCAAAGATGGATGAGCACCAGGGAATCAGAATTCAGCATGGGGGAAACAAGAAGTCATAATACAGAGCCGGATTATGGGTACCATGAATGAAGAATCAAACTCACGGACGCTAGGTGGGTGATGAATACAAACTGGGTTTGGGAGAAGGAATATTCTTTTCTTGAGCAGCTGACAAGCAAAGATTTCACAGGAAGGTGGAATCTGATGAGAGCTGTAAAGGAAGAAGAGGGTGGAAGGCGCTTCAGGGTGAGTGGGATAAGGTGTACCATCCAGTGATCTCCAGAGAAACAGAACCAATAGCAAACATATGTAAAACAAGATTTATTATAAGGAATTGGCTCACATGATTGTGGAGACTGAGAAGTACCATCTTGCCATCTGCAAACTGGAGACCCAGGAAAGCCAGTGGTGTGGTTCAAAGGCCTGAGAGCCAGAGAACTGATGATGTAGATTCGGGTCCAAGTCTGAAGACCTAAGAACCAAGAGTGCCAAAGGCAGGAGAATAGTGATGTCCCAGCTCAAGCAGTCAGGCAGAGAGCGAATCCATCCTTCCCCTGCCTTTTTGTTCTATTCAGGCCCTCAGTGGATTGCACAATGCCCACCCACATTGAGAGAGCCATCTGCTTTTATTCAGTTGACCAAGTCAGATGCTAATCTCTTCTGAAAACACCCTCATAGACACACCCAGAAATGTTTAACCGGATAGCTGGCCATCCTGTGGCCCAGTCACAGTGACAAATAAAATTAACTATCAAAGAAGGGCATAAGCAAATACTTAACAGGAGGAAAGAAAAGCATCAATCAATGGCTTATTATTTATAAGGCACTGTTCTGAGGGCTTCGCATGTATTAACCACACTCCAACCCGGTGGGATGCATACTGTTACCATCTCCATCTTACAGGAGTGAAAAGGAGGTACAAAGTAATTAATAACTTGGCCCCAGCCACACATCTGGTGGTAGAGCCAGGGAGGCAGACCCGCAGGTAGACCCAGGTAAGTTGGTGCCACAGGCCAAGCTCTCAGTCAACGCACTTAACTGCCTCTCTGAGCTGAGTAGTTTGCCTGGAAAGGGAGTAGTAGGGGTAAATATGAGTGGAAAGAGACATCTAAACTGAATGGTGGAGTGCCTAAATGTCAAATACAGTTAGAACTTATATACTTCATTCATTCAACAAGTATTTACTGAATATCCACTATGCATTGGCATGCTGGGGATACGACACACACCAGAAAGACATGCTCCCTCTTCCCACAGAGTTTACAATCTTATCCAACCAGCTACTTCCCCAAAGAGGCAATAGGACAAACTGAAAATCATTTTGCTCCATATATAGATGCAGCAAAACAAGATTGGAAGGAAAGCCGGAGTTATTTGGGGATTGTCCTTGATATGTCTCTTTAAGTTAACGAAGTGGGGGAAGAACAGAACCTCCCGCCTTTCTAAGGTGGCGACAGACCTGGAGCAAATCACACTGTGGATTAGTTATGGCACTGCTGGCTGTTGCAGCAACAACAATTTGTTTTTCATGCGTTATGAAAATATGAATTTACTTTTGGCAGATGTTCCTGGCTGGCTAGTGGCTTTCTTCCATACAGTGATTCAGGGATCCAGGCTCCTTCAACTTCATGGTTCTACCAATCCCTAAGCTCTCATCATCATCCATATCCAGCTGGCAGGAAAGGAAAGAGAGCATTCGAGAAGAAGCATCTGCTTTGTAAGTGATATCAGTCACTTTTGTTTACATCCTATTGGTGAGCTAGGCTTGTCACCTGGCCACACCCAGACACCCAGGCTGGGCCATGGAGCCCTTTTGGGGAAGTCACTTCCCAGCAATAACTCCACACTATGGTGGAGGAAATACAAACGTTGGTGGAAGAGGTATTCACGTCTGCCACATGGTCTGTCCTTTCCTCTGCCCACAAAACTGAACCAAAACCAATTCAAATGGAATAAAGAGCAGGAACACTAACTTCAAGGCAACCTTGAATGTGAGGAAAAGCCACCTAAGGACCATGTACAGCATTGGAGCAGGTTGGCTGGAGGCATACTGAAGGAATAGGAGTTTAGTAACCTTAATATTCAATTGTTTTTATGTGACTGTCCCTCAAGTCTACAGTTGATAGAGCCATCTTCTTTACCTGCTACCTTCCTGACATACTTCTCCAACGCCAACTGCAAAGATAGACCTAAATTTTGATGTTTTGAGAAAACTCCCCATTCACCTACCCACAAATGCTGTTTTCCAGTCTACTTTTCAGACTCGACCCTATTTGAGAGCATCTGAGTTCTAGCTAAATGCCCAGAGAGCTAAGGTCTAGGAATGAAGACTGAGGAACATTAATGTGAAGGAGGCCTTATTTTAATATGGCGGGACCCTAACAGGGACTGAGGCTGACTGCTGTCCCCCAGCACAGCTTTTTCGGAAGAACTTTAGACCCTTCTTCCTTCTTGTGTATGGGGCCTGCAGATTTCATTAGACAATTCCAGGGGCAGAGGGGATCTTTAAGATTACCTATTCCAATGTCTTTATATGAAAGGTGAGGAAACAGAGGTTCAGAGAAGTTAACTGACTTCCCTTAGATCACACAGCCATTGAGTGGCAGAACCCAAGGATGAGCAAACCATAGGATGTCACTGACATGGAGTACACTCAATAATATCAGTGCCCACCTTCCTTGGTTCTGCCCAGGCTTCTCACTGTCCTAGCTAATATCCCCTGCTTCTTATCCAGGCTGACAGCCTATGACCAATTCTGTGACACCAAAACGGTCATTCTGCTACATTCTGCAGAATCTGTCAACAGAATTGTAAAGGTTTAGCTTAACTCACACATCACCTTCCTGTCAATTTCCCTGGCAAGGGGGCAAAGAGTGGATCCTGGCAGTGCAAACTCTATCCTACAGCAGCGTTAACTGGAAGGCTTGAGTTCAGACAAGTAATCAGCTAGGTTGAGCTTCCTTTCACTAAAGCTCCAAATCACTTTGTTTATGCACACCTAGTCTCTTCAAACATTCCAGTCAATGTGGACAGCAGTGACCATGATGGTCATTGCCCAGGGGACACTCATGTGTCCTGACCATTTTCCAGGTAAACCAAAAATTAGAGAACCACTTATTGGGCCCCCATTGAATCAACAAATCACCCACTGAAACCTCCACCCCGGTTTCTTTATGACTGCATTTGCAAAGCTTAGAGAGAGGCTGGTGGGGAGGAAAACCTGCAGCTGTTTTTCAAGAAATTAATTTCTCTCCCTGCAGTGATCAGTCCTGGTTAAGTGAGAGAATCAAATTATCTAAGTTACTTCTGCTGGGAAGGTCGGCTGCTCTGAATCCTGATGAAAAATAACACAATGGTGCTATTTAATTTAAAACCTCCGTCTGCTTCACTTATAATTCATAATGATTATGCTTTGCATTTATGTAGCATCGAAGGATCATGAAGAACTTTGATAGCATAAATGATTCATCCTTGGGACCCTACGGAGAAGCGACGCTGGCTGGCCTCTCTTTCTCCACAGGGACAGTGAAAAGGGAGGACTGAGCCCAATAACCTGGATTCCCAACTGACTTTTCAATACAAATCAACACTCCTTCTCTAGTTATTTAGGACTTGGCATCAATTCTAGGCAGACTAATATATCACACAAAGGGACATCATGATATCAGGAGCACACAAGAGATAAGGAGTTATGGCTTACAAATGTAAATCAATAAAGACCATGGGCTTTCAGCCATTTCTTTCTGAGAAAAATGCTTCTGTTGCTTCCAGCAGCCTGGCCAGCATATGGTAGCCTTCTACAAGAAAGTCTTAAATGTTGATCTAATAGGTTCATGCATGACAGAGACAGAATGAACCGTGTAAAAATAACAATAAACACGTGCCTGCCCGCACCTTACAGCTTACAAAGCACTTTTGCATTTGCACGTACTGCCTTGTTTACATACTCCTTTCTTTCATTACCTTATGTGCTTTGCATTCCTGGCTAAAACGGAAGTTACTCTTCACAGAACCTTCAGGCTAAACGCCCACCCAGCTGCCCTCACACTCCCCGTGCATTCACACGGCAGCAGGGACTCTGCAGAGAGGGGTGGCTTCACTCCACTCAGTTACCAAGTCACCAAGGGCCACACCACTAGCCGTCTTGGTTCTTGCATCAAAGGTAGATATTTCTCCCTCATCCTGAACTGAGAACAGAATTAATAATAATAATTTTAGTGGTTGGTCAACTACCTCCTATGCAGCAGGCGATTTGTCAGGGCTTCATACACATTAACCATAATCCTTTCCCCAGACTGGCCAAATGTAACACAAAGGGAACAACTGAGGCTTAAACTTGCCCAAATTCTTAGTAAAGAGTAGAGCTATTCAGATCTTCCCCACTCCATAGCTCACATCCTTCCCCAGGGAAATCAGGACACGATGGACTGCATAGTCTGAGCAAAGCAGCTGCCATATACAGGCAGACCCAGCACAGCCAGCCATAATCCTGCTTCAGTGCTCCTGGAAACCAAGTGCTTCCTTCCTAGTGGTGATACCTCTTTTGAGACCCTGCCCAGTTAGGGATAGACTTCCCAGCTGCTGGTATGGCTGCATTAATAGAAGCATGAGATCCAGAATAAGAGAAAATTGTTACTCTATAGGTCCCATTCCTCTAAACATACTTAAACTATCATACCCAACTAAGGATAGTGATCTTCTGGAACATATCCAGAGGAAGGAGACTAACCTAGCCAAAGCCAAACTATTTGACCAGAGGAGCAAACACCAAAACAAGCTGCAAGAGGAACCTAGGCAGGCCTGTGATGTCTGTCTTCAAGCCTTAGGGAGAGACACAGACTCGTTCTGTAAGTGCCAGAGGACAGAATGAGGTTGGAAATTACAGGCAAGCTGGTTGAAATCCCTGCAAGCAATGTGACCTCTTGGACCAACCACTATTAATGGGATAGCATTAGCCCTGCCTCCTAGCATCGCTACGATGACTAAATGAGATAACATATGTAAATGCTTAGCCCCGTGTCTGAACACTGTAATCTTTCGGTCATTATGAGGCAGGATTCTCAGCCTTCAAGAGGAAGAACAGGACAATGGTGGAAAATGAGATTTCTTCTCAGGACTAATTTCAGACCAGATATTTTGAAAAGCAAAAGCAGCCAGCCTAGCCATGGGGTAATCCATTTGATTCCTTTCCCACCTGCTCTTTCACAGGGTTGAGGAGACTGAGCCACTCATCTCAACCGACACTGGCCAGGAATACGTCCTCCCTCTGTATTCCTCCCTACTCTAGCACAGGCCCATATCACTATGGAAGAATTTCTGAGTCATTAGCCCTTTAAATAACTGTACATTCCCTAGAACAGAGAATCATTTAGTCTGAAAAATCTCTCCACATTGACTTATAGCTAAAAACTTCCTGCTCCACCATCTGCCTGAAATGGGCCATTTGGGATGGGAGCAGCCAGTTTGATAGTGATCTCTCCAAACTGCGGGACCCCAACAGCCAGCTCAGGCTTCCGAGTGAGGCACACTGACCAGAATTCCATCCAGGTTTCTTGATCTCACTTTCTGGGTCACAGGAATGCTGTTTCCTTGTCAAAAAAAGAAAAGGCAATGGAGAAAAGCAGCCAACAGATGCTCCATGCCCATTCAAAGCTGTTTCCATTGCCCACAGTTGTGTGGCTCCAGAGGAAGGACATTGCTGCAGGCACCAGCACTTGGTGCCTCCCGTGTGTGGGAAGGACCCAGGCAGTCTCCAGAACCACATCCCAAGCCGGGGAATGTGCCCCTGGCCAGAGAGGGCCTCCCACCCCACAACACAGCTGACCAAAGCAGGCAAGACAGATAGATGTCAGGACAAATTGGGGCATGGACTGAAGGAGGGGTGCTGACTGACGGTCAGCCTGAGAAGAAGGCATTTGTACCCACACATCTCACACCCCGAGCCACGGCAAACCTCTGGCTTGTTCCTCAAAAACAGTGACCCTTCTGTTTCTTCTGCACGGAGTGCCTTGATCCTTTGTCTATCCTTTCCCACTTGTCCTTCCGGAAAGCTGCTACTCTTCCTGTTAAGTCAAGCTCATAGGTTGTCTCCTTCATGCAACTTTCTTGGATCTCCAAGCAAAAGTAATCATTTCCTCATCTGTGATTCCATGACATTTTATCCATACTTTATCTGATGAAATTAAGAATGTTGCCTTAGATATAATTATGTGTCTGTCTTTTCCATCAGACTTAGATCTCTTCAAGGTCAAAGGCACAGTTTAACTGCCTCTGTATCTTCGATTGTAAGTATTAAGTCTTTGTGTGATAACCTGATTACTTTTGTTTTCCCTTTCCCCACCCCCACTAGACTATAAGCTCTGTATGGAGGTAAGAGCTGTGTCTGGTTGTCTACTTACTCCAAGAACCCAGCTTAGCACATGGCATTTATTTTCCAAATGACTAGATGAATGGATGAATGGATGGATGTGTGGATAGAGGGAGGGATAGGTAGATGGAGGGAGGGTTGGGTGGATGAATGGATGTTTGGATGGGTAGTTGGATAGATGGACAGATGGATGGAAGGATTCCTCAGCAGCTGGAATATAAGATGCATGAGAGATCATATAGGGAATAAACTGGGAAACGTAGGCCTCAAGTGCTGTCACACAGGATCCCAAGGGTCCTGTTAAGGACGTTGGAACATATCACACACAAACCAATAGGAGATACCCAAGGGCTTTATTTCTTTGTTTTGTTTTAGCAGAGGCACACATTCAAGACATTGTGTTTTGGGAGTTAAGGCATAAAGTCTTCCCTTAAAACACTCATGTTAGAAGCACTGCAGCTGCAGACAATCTGTTTACCAAACCTCCTAAACCACCAAGTGGGTGATGAAAATCAAGTGTATAAGTTCTGAAGGCTGACGTGAGACAGTAAGGCCTGGACCATGGAGTGCTGCCAGCCAGTTTGAGGGGAGGCTGGTGATTAAAGGGGATGACAAGAAGGGAGCAAAGAGGCAGTAGCCAAGGTGAGCCTCACAAGGGCTTCAGCGGGATGGCAGCATGTCAAGCCCCGACCTCCAAGCTTTTCCAAACCGTAACGGAGAAAGATGCCCCGCAGGACCCAATTGGGCTCATGCCATTTGGATACAGGCAACCTAGGCCACATGTCTTACACCAGTAGGTTTTGTAATCTCATTCCCTCTGGGATGTGTCAGTGACTGAAATCTCGCTCTTCAGCATCTACACACGCACGCACACACCCAGCTGTCCATTCTCATTGTGATGTCACTTAGACTCTGTGTGTCCCTACTCCAAGGGACACTTGCCCCTGTTCTGGGTGGAGGGATACCCAAAGCAAGGAGGGAAGTCTTTTCAGAATGGAGATATCCAAGGTCCCACCTACACAGGCCCTCCTGCCTATGGACACCTGCCCCCACCACGCACTACTTAACCCTATGGCCCCGTCCTCTTGGAGACCACACTACTTCACTCAAGGCAGAGGTTTAGGGTTGTTTGCTGTTCTGTTTAGGTGACAGAGGAGGTCACAAAGAGAAGTTGCCAGAGAAGAGCGAGGCAGACGCCCCTGTGTGCTGGGCACAGTTCTCTTCTGCTTTGATTCGTGTCTTGCCTCTCCTCCTGTCCAGCCTCCATCTTTTCACTCTGTCCTCCCAGAAGCTGAGCTGTACCATCTCCATGCATCAGCCAGACAAGGGGTGCAGACAGACAGCTTTATCTACTGCCTCTCACAACCCAGTCTGCGACGCCATTACCTCTGTGGTACCCACGGAAGAAAATGAGGAGGCAGCATTATTGCAGGGATTCTAATTACCGTATGCTAATTGGGCCACCTTCAGGCTTGGAGATGGCGCCACTTCCCTGAGATGAAGTGACAGAAGCCCCTGCACTTGCCTCGCTCTACTTACTCTTCCATTGCTCGCAGAACATTCTGTACCAGGCGGCAGCCTGCACAGATACCCTAGGCAGGGAGAAACCACAGAGATATCTGCTGACGGATGCCCTGGTCCACATTCTAATGGACCTAGGCAGAAGTATTTGACCTGAGTCCCTATATATTGGGGTTTTAAGAGTCCCTGAACGTGCCTCACCCTCCAGGGTATGCAAATCACCTTATGTGTACATATATGCATTTATCTGGGGGATACAAGGTTTTCCTTGGCTTTTCAAATAAGCCAGATATCTTTTTTTAGAAATGTGAAAAGCACTGGCCTAAAAGGAAAAGCATCTGATTTATCAAGTTTCTTTTATTCCCTGCATACGCTTGGGAGAGACAATCTAATAGCAAATATGTATGTACACATATATAAAAGGGAAGATGTAGATTGAGATTGAAATCAGATTAGAGTCAACAATCAAGGGATCAGGGTGTTATAAGCAAGATACCCGGATTCTCTCTACCTGGCCAGAGCAGAAATGATTTGCAGCTGCATCACAAAAGTTTTATTAGTTCAATGCATTGATCTCTTGCCAAGGCTTGTTACCTCTTGGTTCAAATTCTAACTATTTTCTTTTAACATAAACTAAATTTTTAATTTCTTGCCTGGACTACCACAATTCCCTCCTAATTTGTCTATCAATATCTATACTCTTTATTTATTTATTTAACTTCCAAACACAAAGAAGAGTTGAAAGAACTGTGCCATGAGTAGCCATGGACCCACCACGTGGATTTGACAATAAGCCTCATTCTACACCTCCGCTCCCACATCTCTATCCATCTATCCAGCCTCTGCCCATCCATCACACCCACTTAATCCTTGTTGGTGCTGTTGGTTTGGGCACCTGTTTCTCTGCTGCCTCCTTCCATTTTATTTCCCACATAGATGTCAGCGATCTTTTGGAAACACAAATCTGGTCATATCCTCCACCCTGCGCCTCTCACGTGTCCTCAGGTGTGGCCCAAAAAGGCTACATCGGGCTCAAGCTGGGACAACTCCTACACAATGATGTAGACAATTGAATTTAATTGTGTGTACAAGTTACAGAGAAAAGTGTCTGTGAAGTTTTGGTTATGCTACCTTAAACTGAAGTGCATAAAATTGATTTTAAAAAGTTAAATACACAATATATACTAATATTACATAAGCCACAGATAAGGAGTCTTTTCAATTAAACCTCCCACTGATTAAAAGTTGATGTTTTGGCTTTAATCAGAGTTCCCACATTGCATTACAGACTAAATATGGAAATCCTTCCATGGCAGCCAGAATTCCACATGCTTCAGGTTTGATGAGGAAAAAAATAACCTCTGTCTTGCCAGTGTTTTTAATATAAGTTGAGTTCAGCCCATCCATCCTGCCAAAGCAGGGCTGTATTGGAGAGAAACAAAATGTGTGACTCCAACGCTGTTATTAAATTCAGACCAGAACAGTCATCTGCCCCAGAGGTTTCAATATGATGGTCAGGGATTCACGTCCCACAGACAATGTTTTGTCAGTCCTGTGCAGACATTCAGAACGTGATGTGATACAAGTTTCGACTGGAGATATATTAACAGATAAGAGTATCTTGCAGGACTTTGTTGCCATATCATTTTATTATTGTTATTATTCAGAGAACATAGGAAAACTTCTCTCCGACAGATCACTCCATGCACTGCTGCAAACCAAGTCCTGCCTCTGCTCCCGAACTGCTCTGACTGTTGACTGCATGTCTAGCCAGTCCAACGGGGGTCCCATCCATATTGCAGGTGTACACAAAAGAAAGACGGAGGCTACCCGTTAGCCACAGATAAGGTGGATGGCAGATGAATTTGACTTGAACGACAAGGGATTAATTCTACCAGTGGCTCTGTAGGGTCAGTCATAGGCCTTGACTCCTTGTGGGTGTCAGACTCTGGGGCACCCACCAGTCCACAGTGCATGCAGTTGCTGTGTAATGAACCTATCTCTGCTTCCAGGTCCCCTGGATAAAATGAAAGTCTTGGCATGCTTTGGGAAGCTAGTTCCCTCCTCACAGGCACCCTCTCTTTCTTTCTTTTTGCTGAAATTCCAACTTTAAATGGGGTGGCATGTCAGCTCTAAGGGACAAATTATGATTGGTCTAGGGCCATAAAAGCTATCTTATTCTTTTTTGCCAGCTACATGATTTCCAGGGGCCCCTTGTGCTGGGTGTGACCTGGAGACCTTGTACTGGCCAATGAAACATGAAAGAAGAGTGATAGGGGAGGCTCCCAGGAAAGATTATCCTCTACGGTAAAAGGAAACCTTTTGCTTTTCCACATGTCCCTTCGTCCTGCCTTGAGCACAGTAAGTGAGGACCTGCCTGATGCTTGGAGCTGCAGCATCCATCATAAGGTCATGAAGGGGTCTCCCTGAGAATGAAAAGTGATCATGCTGAGAGTGGTAGAGCAAAAATATGGAAAAGGCCAGTCCCTGATGGCAGCTGCGCCAAACCTGGGACTGTGCACCTTCCTGCCCTGTGTAAAAATTAAATATTTTTATCGTTTAGTCTACTGCTGGCCAGGTTTTCTGTTACTTGCAGCCCAAAGCATTTCTAACTGCTGGAGACAACTGAGATGAAATGCACAATAGTGATAACGTTTTGCAGTAGGGTTTTTAGTGCTCATGCATCTGGTTCTCTTTTCCTCTGGGCACATAGAAGGATCACTCGGCCCTGCTGCCTTGGAGTTTGGTGGTGTTGTGTGACTGTACTGCCCTCTTAGTGTGTGCAGAAGGGACACATGTCACTTCCGAGCCCAAGCATTTAATTACAGGCATTAGATCCTCCAGTGTTCTTTTTCCCTGCAGTGGCAACCGAGAAGGCCCCACGTTCCAGGATCAGCCTAGACCATCACGTGCCTGTGGAGCAGAACCCGTTGCCAATCTATATGGAACATGTCACATGAATTAGAAACCCGACTTTTCTTACATGAAGCCATTGAGATTTGGGGCTTGTTTGTTACCTGGGCATAACCCGACTATGCTGAATAATACATATAGTTACCAATTTTACTTTTTTTTTTTGTGAGGAAGATTAGCCCTGAGCTAATATCTGCTGCCATTCCTCCTCTTTTTACTGAGGAAGACTGGCCCTGAGCTAACATCTGTGCCCATCTTCCTCTACTTTATATGTGGGACACTACCACAGCATGGCTTGCCAAGCAGTGCCACGTCTGCACCCGGGATCCAAACCCACGAACCCCAGGCCACCGAAGCAGAGCGTGCAAACTTAACCACTGCACCACTGGGCCGGCCCCCAATTTTACTTCTAAAGAGTCAGCCTGATGTGATTTACCTAGGATTTTGCTATAAGTTGATCAGATTGTGGTAGATACATTGATACGTTGATTAGGCTACTCAACAGTCACCATCTTTTCCGTCATTGCTAACAGAAGTAGATATTCTTCAGGGTAGCAGTCTTCCCCAACCCAGAGATGTCCAACCCCAGAGATATCCAACTCCACAGTATGGCTATTTCATTCCCTTTTGATGGACACTCGCTTCCCCAGATCCTCTGGTAGGTCTTTCTACTAATAAAACCTAGTGGAAAATCTGCACATAAGGGGTGTGTACTGGTTTGCTAGGGCTGCTATAACACAGGCTGGATGGTTGAAACAACAGAAATTTATTGTCTCACAGCTCTGAAGGCTAGAAGTCCAAAATCAAGGTATCGGCAGACTTGATTCCTTCTGAGGGCTGTGAGGCAAGGATCTGTCTGTTCCAGACCTCTCTTCTTGGCTTGTAGAAGGTTGTCTTCTCCTTGTGTCTCTGCACATCATCTTTCCTTTGTACATGTCTGTCTGTGTGTCGAGATTTCCCCTTTTTATAAGGATACTAGTCTTATTAGATGAGGATCCACCTTAATGGCCTCATATTAACTTGATTACTTCTGTAATAACCCTGTCTCCAAGTAAGGTCACATTCTGAGTTACTGGGGGTTAAGATTCCAACTTTTTTTTTTACAGGGACACAATTTAACCCATAACAACTTTTTGTTTTGTTCTGCTTTGTTTTTGTTATTTCCTTTTATCACCCATCCTCTTTCTTTAAGTTTCGAATGCTAGTGTGAAGATGTTATATATAGAGCTATGGCAGCCATCTTTCAATCATGAGGGAGGAGACTAAAAATCATAGAGATGCCCAGAGAGTAACGTACAACACTCTGGAACTGCCAACCTTCAAAATTCTTGTTAAGTGAATAATAATTGTTCTTATAATTTATGCCACTATTAGATGGAGCTTCTATTGATGTGGCTGAGATTTAGAATTACGTGTTAAAATAATTCATTTTTAATTTTCTTGCAACTTGAGTATTTAGACAAAAACCTACATTTTTGGTATCCTAGAAAGTTTGTTGCAAGAGAAATAAATGACTGGCATGGACATAGTTGGATGTGCAATAGTAGAGCGCCACAAGACAGATTGATTTGTGCTGTGCTGCGCTGAAACACCCACCCCTGCTGCGGCTTGTAGGAGAAATTCAAAGGCTGCTCCAGGATACTAAATGAGGCTAAAAGCTTTGATCGATAATTTTTCCTCATAAAAAATGATCAGAGACTGATTTTAAATACTTAAAGCCCACTACCAGCTAACAGAAATATTTTGCAAGTAACATTTTGAAAGTTGCCAGTGAATTGGTCCAAATTGAAAGAGGAATTTTTTTTAATGTGTTTCATCATATTCTCTACTCATTTCTAAAACAGAGACCTGTCAGGGATGTCTGAGATGTTGTGCAGAGAAACACAGCTTAGCGGTTCTTTTTTGCAGATAGTTTGGGACATTTTGATAAAATAGCAGTTTTTGAAAAGAATCTTCAAAAGATACACCGTCGAGTTTATATGTTCTTTATTTACCTTTAATTTCATTAAATTGAATACATCAGCATCCATATTTGTGGTTTAGAGTCCACAAATGCCCATCTCACACCTAAATATCTCTCTTTTTCTTTCTCTTCCCCCATCAAACAGCTGCAGATCCTGAAAAGCCCACACTATTCTCTACTTTGGGTTAAAGCCTGAGTTCATTCTGGGACCACTTCTTACCATGCAAATAACCTAGGCAAGTTATTTAATTTCTCTAGACCTCAAATTCTACATGTAAAATGGGAATGATAACAGCTCCCTTGGTTAAATGACAAAATGGCGTGGAAGAGGCAAAGCACAGTTCCCAACCCTCAATAATCCTCAATAAAGATGACAATTCATCCTTAGTCCTCTGCCTTTGCTCTCAGAATTTCAATTGACATTTGAAAGGGGTAAAAACCAGTCTTCATTTTCTGTTTAATAAAAATTTTATTGACATATAGCATAAGTAAAGTCACGAATTATTCATTTAAATGATGAACTTTTAGAAAGAAAACGCACTCATGTAACCATCAAGAAATTAACATTCTTAGACCCCCCACCAGAAACCTCCCACTCAGGCTGCCTCCTCAGAGGTAACCAACATACCACTTTTATCACCACAGAGTCTGTTTTGCCCCTTTCAGAACCTCATATAGCATCTACTCTTTTGTATTTGGCTTCTTTCATTCAACGTTAAATGTGTGAGATTAATCCGTTTTATTGATGTGGCAATAGTTCATTTTTGCTGGTGGGAGTATTTTATTACATCAATATATCACCACTGATCTCTTCATTCTTCTCTTGATGAAGATTTAGGTTGTTTCCAATTTCGGCTATTTTTTAAATGCGATTGTGGACCTTCTTGTCTTTTTGGGCACAGAGTACACATTTCTGTGGAGTATGTATTTAGAACTGGGATTGCTTGGTCATATGGTTACCGTATGTTTGGCATTAATAGTTTTTATCCAAGAGTTTTCCAAAGGAGTTAACAGTTTACACATTTACTAGGAATGTACAAGAATTCCACTTCTTCCACTTTCCACATTACCAGTTAATGGAAACGCTATTTGGAAGATTTTTGGTATGGTATAAGGTAGTGTCAAGATTACTTTTGTTCTTCCACATAGATAAACAATTGACTCAGCCCCAAACAACAAAAAGAACTTCCTTTCTCCATATCACTGTAGAGTCACCCTTTTCATATATCAGATGACCACTTATGTCTAGACCCTTTTCTAGTCTCTTTTCCTTTGTGCTATTAGATTTGCCATGAACCAAGACCACATAGTGTTCATTACAGGAGCTTTATAATAGGTCTTAGTACACGGAAGTGTAAATCTTTCCACATTGCTCTTCTTCAACATCATCTCGGTTATTCTTGGCCCTTTGCATTTTCATATGACTTTTATAAAAAGCTTTTCAAATTTCCTATAATAAGTCTGTTGAGCTTTTGATTGGGTTGCATTGACATTTAGGTCAATTTTAGAAGAACTGGTACCTTTACTGTTCCAATGCATGAACACGGTATACTCCTCAATTTATTTGTCTTCTTTAATTTCCTTTAGTGATATTAGTAGTTTTCTAATACAGAGGTTCTGAATTTCTTTTTGTCAGATTTTTATCTAAGCATTTTATATTTTTTATTATAATTGGTATTTTTTAAAATTTCATTTTCTACTTGTTTGTTACCAATACAAGGAAATACAATTGTTTTTTACATTTGTCCTTATATCTAATGGCCTTTCTAAATTCACTTAGTTTTAGTAATGTATCTGAATAGACTATTGCATTTAAAACCAATTATGTAATCTGTGAATAATGCCATTTTTATTCTTTCTTTCCAGTCTTATTTATGTCTTTAAATAATGTTTATTATTTTTCTTGCCACATTGCAATGGTTTGGAACTGCAGGACGATGTTGAATGAGAGCGGCGATATGGCACATCATTGTCTCACTCTGACCTCAGAAGGAGAATTTTTAATAGCTAAACGTCAAGTATCATATGTATCATGACTTTTTTTATCATGCATCTATTTCTTATTTGTTAAGAATTTTTCCCTTTTTTAGCATGTGTTAAATTTTATCAGCTATTGAAATTTATCAAATACTTTTTCTGTATCTATTGAAACAATCACATTATTTCCCCCTTTTCTCTTTAATGTGGTGAATTGTATTGCTTGATTTTCCAATGTTAAGCTAATCTTTTATCTCTAGAATAAACCCAATTTAGCATGGTGCATTATCCATTTTATATATTGTTACATTTGATCTAAGATTTTTTTAATTTTATGTTCACAAAGTGATATACATGATTTTTTTTTCTTTCAGTATCATGAAATTTTCCTTGCTGTGGGTAGCAAGATTATACTGGCCTCATAATAAATTAAGAAATTTCCCCATTTTTTCTATTTCTTGGGCAAGTTTGTGTACTGACGGTATTGTTTCTCTCTCAAATGTTTGGAAGACATCACTAATGAAACCATTTGGGCCTGGAGTTTTATTTGTGGAAATATTTTAATTAAAAATATTACTTCTTTATTAGATCTAGGTATCCTCAAATTTGTAGTTCCTCGAGTTTCAATTTTTTTAATTGTATTTTTGTTTTGTTTGGGTTTTGGTTTTTTGCTGAGGAAGATTCACCCTGAGCTACCATTCATTGCCAGTCTTCCTCTTTTTGCTTGCGGAAGATTCACCCTGAGCTAACATCTGTGCCAATCATCCTCTATGTTGTATGTGTGTCACTGCCACACCATCCAGAGGTGCAGGTCTGTGCCCGGGAACCAAACCCGGGTCACCAAAGTGGAGCTCGCCAAATTTAACCACTAGGGCATGGGGCCCACCCATTTAAATTGTGTTTCTTAAAAATCCTCCCTTTTTTTAAAATGTCAAGTTTATTTGCTAGCTGTTCATTATATCATCTTAGTAACATTTAATGTCTAAAGGATCTTTCCATTCTTAATGTTTGTAATTTGTGTTATCACTGATTCTTAAGCAAAAGGAAGCTTACTAGGAATTTATCAGTTTTATTCATCTTTTACATAATCCACTGTGGATATGCTTATTTTCGCAATTATACATTTTTTACTGTGGTCTTAGCTTTATTCCTTCCTTTTATTTTTGTGGCTTTCATTTGCTGGTTTTTGCTAAGTTTTTTAGATGCATACTTAAAGAATTGATTTTCAGTCTTTCTTCTATTCTAATATATGCATGCACTGTAATTTCCCTTTGAGCATGGCTTTAGCTGCATCCCACAATTTTGTGATATTTCATATTCAATATTATTTTTTTGAAAATATTTTTCCAACCAAGTAGCTATAAAACAGAATGGAAACACTCTCTATGAAGTAATATGAAGCACTTTCCAGGATATATTGCCAAGTTAAAAAAACAAAATGCAAAAGAGAATACGTAATGCTACTTTTGGAATGAGAAAGAAGAGTAAATAAAAAGACAGTTATAGGTGTATTTCTTATTTTTTCAAAGGAAACAACTCAGGAAGGATAAACCAGAAACTTACAAAATTGCTTACGTACAGAAGATTGATTGATATGCTGTGAAAGTAACAGGGAAGGAAGTGACACTTCTTTAAGTATACCTAGTTTTTGCTTTTGGAAATATGTTAATGTCTTATATATTAAAAATAAACTTAAGTCAACAAGATTGAAAATAAAAATTCTTAAACTGAATGCCAGCATAAACAAATGAACCTAACTGTATATTAAGTGGATAATACAACCACACTGAAGGGAAAAAGGACTAGTACAATAACTTCTGAAAGTAGTATTGAACTTTATATTTTC